>NC_134363.1:55361895-55736062 GCF_048569485.1 Anomaloglossus baeobatrachus | reverse complement strand
TCCTCACAGTGTCCCATGCATGCTGCCCCTCTCCATGAGCTCCTAATGCTGCCTTCCGCTTTTCCATAATGACATCTCCATGCTGCCCCACTCATCATACTAAGACCACCACACTAGAGCTTATGCTGAGACCCACACACACACACACACACACACACACACACACACACACACACTACCCCACTCTTGATATTGACTCCCCTACATTGCTCCACTCCATACTGAGCCCACACATGCTGCCCCTTCTCCATAATGAGCTCCCAATGCTGCCCCCCTCTTATTCTGAGTCCTTACACTGCCCCCCATCGATATTGTCATTGCTCTATCCCTCAACCCTTGTCCTCTGTCTCTAGCATTGGCCCCTCTCTTCCATTCCCCCAGCAGCAGCCTCTCTCCCCCCGCCTCCAGCAGCAGCCTCTCCCCCAGCATCAGCCTCTCTCCCCCCAGCCTCCCCCAGCATCAGCCTCTCTCCCCCCAGCCTCCCTCAGCATCAGCCTCCCTGCTCCCAGCTTACCCCAGCATCAACCTCTCTCCTCCCATCCTCCCCCAGCATGAGCCTCCTCCAGCATCAGCCTCTCTCCTCCCAGCCTCCCCCAGCATCAGCCTCCCTCCTCCCAGCCTCCCCCAGCATCAGCCTCCCTCCTCCCAGCTTCCCCCAGCATGAGCCTCCCTCCTCCCAGCCTCCCCCAGCATAAGCCTCCCTCCTCCCAGGCTCCCCCAGCATCAGCCTTCCTCACCATCAGCCTCCCCCAGCATCAGCCTCCCTCCTCCCAGCATCAGCCTCCCTCCTAGCCTCCCCCAGCATCAGCCTCCCTCCTCCCAGCATCAGCCTCCCTCCTCTCTCAGCCTCCCTCCTCCAAGTCTCCCTCAGCTTCCCTCCTCCAAGCCTCCCCCTCCCCCTCCCAGCCTCCCCCAGCATCAGCCTCCCTCAGCATCAGCCTCCCCCAGCATCAGCCTCCCCCAGCATCAGCCTCCCTCCTCCTAGCCTCCCCCAGCATCAGCCTCCCTCCTCCCAGCATCAGCCTCCCTCCTCCAAGTCTCCCTCAGCATCAGCTTCCCTCCCCCCCCTCCCAGCCTCCCCCAGCATCAGCCTCTCTCCTCCCAGCCTCTCAGCCTCTCTCTCTCTCCCCAGCCTCCCCCCCAGCCTCTCTCTCTCCCCAGCCTCCCCCCAGCCTCTCTCTCTCCCCAGCCTCCCCCCAGCCTCTCTCTCTCTCTCCCCAGCCTCCCCCCCAGCCTCTCTCTCTCCCCAGCCTCCCCCTCTCTCTCCCCAGCCTCCCCCCCAGCCTCTCTCTCTCTCTCCCCAGCCTCCCCCCCAGCCTCTCTCTCTCTCTCCCCAGCCTCCCCCCCAGCCTCTCTCTCTCTCTCCCCAGCCTCCCCCCCAGCCTCTCTCTCTCTCTCCCCAGCCTCCCCCCCAGCCTCTCTCTCTCTCTCCCCAGCCTCCCCCCCAGCCTCTCTCTCTCTCTCCCCAGCCTCCCCCCCAGCCTCTCTCTCTCTCCCCAGCCTCCCCCCCAGCCTCTCTCTCTCTCTCTCCCCAGCCTCCCCCCCAGCCTCTCTCTCTCTCTCCCCAGCTTCCCCCCAGCCTCTCTCTCTCTCTCCCCAGCCTCCCCCCCAGCCTCTCTCTCTCTCCCCAGGCTCCCCCCCAGCCTCTCTCTCTCTCTCCCCAGCCTCCCCCCCAGCCTCTCTCTCTCTCCCCAGCCTCCCCCCCAGCCTCTCTCTCTCTCTCCCCAGCCTCCCCCCCAGCCTCTCTCTCTCTCTCCCCAGCCTCCCCCCCAGCCTCTCTCTCTCTCTCGCCAGCCTCCCCCCCAGCCTCTCTCTCTCTCTCCCCAGCCTCCCCCCCAGCCTCTCTCTCTCTCTCCCCAGCCTCCCCCCAGCCTCTCTCTCTCTCTCCCCAGCCTCCCCCCCAGCCTCTCTCTCTCTCTCCCCAGCCTCCCCCCCAGCCTCTCTCTCTCTCTCCCCAGCCTCCCCCCCAGCCTCTCTCTCTCCCCAGCCTCCCCCCCAGCCTCTCTCTCTCTCTCCCCAGCCTCCCCCCCAGCCTCTCTCTCTCTCTCCCCAGCCTCCCCCCCAGCCTCTCTCTCTCTCTCCCCAGCCTCCCCCCCAGCCTCTCTCTCTCTCTCCCCAGCCTCCCCCCAGCCTCTCTCTCTCTCTCCCCAGCCTCCCCCCCAGCCTCTCTCTCTCTCTCCCCAGCCTCCCCCCCAGCCTCTCTCTCTCTCTCCCCAGCCTCCCCCCCAGCCTCTCTCTCTCTCTCCCCAGCCTCCCCCCCAGCCTCTCTCTCTCTCTCCCCAGCCTCCCCCCCAGCCTCTCTCTCTCTCTCCCCAGCCTCCCCCCCAGCCTCTCTCTCTCTCTCCCCAGCCTCCCCCCCAGCCTCTCTCTCTCTCCCCAGCCTCCCCCCCAGCCTCTCTCTCTCTCTCCCCAGCCTCCCCCCCAGCCTCTCTCTCTCTCTCCCCAGCCTCCCCCCCAGCCTCTCTCTCTCTCTCTCCCCAGCCTCCCCCCCAGCCTCTCTCTCTCTCTCCCCAGCCTCCCCCCCCAGCCTCTCTCTCTCTCTCCCCAGCCTCCCCCCCAGCCTCTCTCTCTCTCCCCAGCCTCCCCCCCAGCCTCTCTCTCTCTCTCCCCAGCCTCCCCCCCAGCCTCTCTCTCTCTCTCCCCAGCCTCCCCCCCAGCCTCTCTCTCTCTCTCCCCAGCCTCCCCCCCAGCCTCTCTCTCTCTCTCTCCCCAGCCTCCCCCCCAGCCTCTCTCTCTCTCTCCCCAGCCTCCCCTCCAGCCTCTCAGCCTCTCTCTCCCCAGCCTCCCCCCCAGCCTCAGCCTCTCTCTCTCTCTCCCCAGCCTCCCCCCCCAGCCTCAGCCTCTCTCTTTCTCCCCAGCCTCCCCCCCAGCCTCAGCCTCTCTCTCTCCCCAGCCTCCCCCCCAGCCTCAGCCTCTCTCTCCCCAGCCTCCCCCCTAGCCTCAGCCTCTCTCTCTCCCCAGCCTCAGCCTCTCTCCCCAGCCTCAGCCTCTCTCCCCAGCCTCAGCCTCTCTCCCCCCAACCTCCCCTTGCATGATTATAGTGGACAAAAAGAGGCATCGCAACGATCATCAACTAACCTGTAAGGAGCCCATACATTCTAGGCTCTGCCTCTGCCTTACCTGCTCCGGTGCCCGCCTCTCTGCTCTGGCTGGCTCCGCTTCTGGCTGGCTCCAGGTTCAGACGCGTCCTCCTCCGCGGCGTGTGTCGTCTGCAGCATTGGACGCTGCAGCACGGGGCAGTCAGCTGATTGTCGCGCCCGCGCGCCTCTGACCCGGAAGTGCAGGCGATGGAACTTCCGGGGTTAATCACTATGCCTATGTAAATAGACCGAAGTGCGCCTCTCCTCCCTCTCAACCCCCCCCCCCCCCCCCGAACACAGCCGAGTGTAACGGAGGGAGGGACGGATGGCGGGGATGTAAAAAAAAAAAAAAAAAATTTTTATATAAATTTTTTTTTTTTTTTTTTTTTGCTGCCAGAAAGTGCCGCCCCCCGCAACGTGCCGCCCTAGGCACGGGACCACGGGTGCCTAGTGGCAAATACGGCCCTGATTGTAGCACAAATCATCTTGTGTCTGTAAATCCTCTAAAATGAGTCAACAGAGAATCTATCAGTGAGCTTGTCTATCGCTCTTCCTAATGATAAATAATGGTTAAAAACACAGATATCGGTGCAGTTTATTATCAGAATCACTGATAACGCATTCTGCACTACTTTATGTACAGGGATTCCTTGAAACCTTGCATTTAAATATTCAAATTGTCTCTCCAGTAAAGGAGACAAACTCTAGCACAGCGCCACCTATTGGAAGTAGCGATCCTAAAAGTCACAAGTGGATTTTCAACAATCCTTTGCAATATGACTCAGGATATATAAGCCAGATCAGAATCCCAATTTGCAGACACGGTGTTTCGGGGTGCTTGCCCCTCGTCAGTGCAAAGTATGGGGGGTGTCTGATCTGGCTCATGAGAAAGCTATGTGGGGACCACGGGGGAACACTATTCTCCTTAAGGAGACTTTGCAAGCCAGTCTGGCTGCCAGGTAAGGGGACTTATAGCTGCAATGCCCCTCTGGGAAATATTCAAATTGTCTCTCCAGTAAAGGAGACAAACTCTAGCACAGCGCCACCTATTGGAAGTATTTAAATAGTCACTTTCAACAAACTTTGTATAATTCAAGAGTTTACATAAATATAACATAAAAGACAATATAAATCAATAATATACAAAAATATAAAACAAAATGCAATATATTTTATCAGAGAATTATGGTTATTCTCTCCATTTATGACCCATTTCTTTTGTCCCTTTTTCCTGCATTTATTATTTATAATGGTTATTTTCTCCATTTATGAGCCATTTCTTTTCTCCCTTTTTCCTGGATTTATTATTTAATGATGGCTATTTTCTCCATTTATGAGCCATTTCTTTTCTCCCTTTTTCCTGGATTTATTATTTAATGATGGCTATTTTCACCATTTATGAGCCATTTCTTTCCTCTTTTTCCTGGATTTATTATTTTCTCCATTTATGAGCCATTTCTTTCCTCTTTTTCCTGGATTTATTATTTTCTCCATTTATGAGCCATTTCTTTTCTCTCTTTTTCCTGGATTTATTATTTAATCCATGTTGCTCACTGGGGGATCAGATTACCATTGTCTATTGATGTCTATGGTGGGTAGAGAGGGGGAGGATGAGGAACAAGCCGAAAGAGAGGGAAAGAAATGCGGATAGATAAATGAGAAGTGATTTATCGCACCCAGCTATGGATTCACAGCTAGGCTGCTCAGTACTGACCCTTTGTCACCTCCCGGCTTCTTGTCATATAAATCTGCTTCTTCCTCCTTCTTGACTGATCACTTAGTGAAGACAGATTTTTCCATTATTGAGATAGCAGGTGACAATTGGTGCTCATAATGTTCTATGGAGAACTTGCAGTAGAATGTTTGACTCCACCTCTAGCTCCTCCCCCTCCATAGAACTTTATGAGCACCAACTGTCATTCCTTATCTCAGTAATCGGAAAAATGTATATTCACTGAATACAGATTGTACAGTTTTTCTCCATGAATGAAGTATGAATGATCAGTCCAGGAGAAGAAAAAAGCCGATAAAAATCAATTTACCTTTTCCTTCCAATTTCACCACTGAAAATGATGTGCACTGTCTGACTTCAACCAGCTCTTTATTTTCCTGCACCTTCAACTTCAATGTGGTCTGTGACCATAAATCAGCTCAAAAAAAGAACAATAAGAGAGCTAGAAATTCTCCCATTGTACCCTCAGAACGAGCTCCCTGACAGATTCTCAGTTAACTCATTTTGCAGCCAGAAATACTGGAACACATAGGCCATCTAATTTAGTTTCGCTGAAAATGTACACAGTCTAACTTGATCTAGTTCTTTATTTCCCTGCACTTCTAACGTCAATGTGGTCTGTGGCCATTAATCAACTGAGAGGAGTTTTAAAAAAAGGCAGAAAAAAAAGTTAAAAGCACAATCAGAATGAGCTCACTGACAGATTCTCAGTTAACTCATTTTGTTGACACAGACAGTGCAACACAGAGGCTATGTTATTAGGTTTTATTGAAAATTTTGTGCCATCAAACTTGGATTTTTCAATAATAACAATAAGTTTTTTATAATGTTAATAAATATTATATTAACAATAAATATCTATTATATTATAATATAATATTATAAATAATAATAACAAGTTCTTTATTTCACTGCGCTTTCAACTTCTATGTAGTCTGTGATCATTAATCAACTTAGAGCAGCTTAAAATAGGGAGAAAAAAGGAGTTAGAAGCTCTCCCATTGCACCATCAAAAGAGCTCACTGACAGATTCTCAGTTAACTCATTCTACAGCTAGGAATAGTAAAAGTTAAATCAAAAGCGGCAAAAATTTTAATGAAACCTGATAACAAAAAATATTTTTAGCCCAAAAATTCAGGCATTTAAGTCAAAAATTGAGAAAGAAAATAAGGATATTCTGAAATACAATCTACACAATGTCTTACATTATTATGTAAATAAATCTTCAATATAATCTGGGGTCATTAATCAACTGAGAGGAGCTCAATAAAGGGGAAAAAAACAGAAAGAGAAGCTTTTCCATTGCAACATCAGAATGAGCTCACTGACAAATTCTCAGTTAACTCATTCTACAGCTAGGAGTAGACAGGGCAAAGCAGAGTCTATAGAAATCAAAAGGAGAAGACTGGGGTCATTAATCAACTGAACGGAGCTCAATAAAGGAAAAAAAAACAAAGAGTTAGAAGCTCTCCCATTGCAATATCAGAATGAGCTCACTGACAAATTCTCAGTTAACTCATTCTACAGCTAGGAGTAGACAGGGCAAAACAGAGTCTATAGAAATCAAAAGGAGAAAACTGGGGTCATTAATCAACTGAAATGAGCTCAATAAAGGAAAAAAAACAGAGAGAAGCTCTCCCATTGCAACATCAGAATGAGCTCACTGACAAATTCTCAGTTAACTCATTCTACAGCTAGGAGTAGACAGGGCAAAACAGAGTCTATAGAAATCAAAAGGAGAAAACTGGGGTCATTAATCAACTGAAAGGAGCTCAATAAAGGAAAAAAACAGAGTTAGAAGCTCTCCCATTGCAACATCAGAATGAGCTCACTGACAAATTCTCAGTTAACTCATTCTACAGCTAAGAGTAGACAGGGCAAAGCAGAGTCTATAGAAATCAAAAGGAGAAAACTGGGGTCATTAATCAACTGAAAGGAGCTCAATAAAGGAAAAAAACAGAGAGTTAGAAGCTCTCCCATTGCAATATCAGAATGAGCTCACTGACAAATTCTCAGTTAACTCATTCTACAGCTAGGAGTAGACAGGGCAAAACAGAGTCTATAGAAATCAAAAGGAGAAAACTGGGGTCATTAATCAACTGAAATGAGCTCAATAAAGGAAAAAAAACAGAGAGAAGCTCTCCCATTGCAACATCAGAATGAGCTCACTGACAAATTCTCAGTTAACTCATTCTACAGCTAGGAGTAGACAGGGCAAAACAGAGTCTATAGAAATCAAAAGGAGAAAACTGGGGTCATTAATCAACTGAAAGGAGCTCAATAAAGGAATAAAACAGAGTTAGAAGCTCTCCCATTGCAACATCAGAATGAGCTCACTGACAAATTCTCAGTTAACTCATTCTACAGCTAAGAGTAGACAGGGCAAAGCAGATTCTATAGAAATCAAAAGGAGAAAACTGGGGTCATTAATCAATTGAAAGGAGCTCAATAAAGGAAAAAACAGAGGCTCTCCCAGTGCAACATCAGAATGAGCTCACTGACAGATTCTCAGTTAACTCATTCTGCATGCATTTGGCTATGTAATTCAGTTTTACTGAAAATTTTCTTGTCCAACTTGAACTAGTTTTTTTCTCCCTAAACTTTTAACTTCAATATAGTCTAGTCATTAAACAACTGAGAGCTAAAAAAAGGCAAAAAAAAAGTTAAAAGCAACATCAAAATGAGTTCGCTGATGGATTCTCAGTTAACTCATGCTGCTGATACAGATAGTGCAAGACAGAGGCTATGTAATTAAGTTTTATTGAAAATGTTGTGCTGTCTATCTTGAACTAGTTCTATATTTTCCTATGGTTTTAACTTATAATATAGTCTGTGGTCATTAATCAACCGGGGGGACCTTAAAAGAAAAAAAGGTAGAAACTCTTCAATTGCACCATCAGAATGAGCTCACTGATGGATTCTCAGTTAACTCGTCCTGCTGACAGGAAGAGACAGTGCTACACAGAGGCTATGTAATTCGGTTTTACTGAAATTTTTGTGCTAACTAACTTGAACTAGTTCTTTATTTCACCGCACTTTTAACTTTGATGTAGTCTGAGGTTATTAATCAAGTGAGAGGAGCTAAAAAAAGGCAAAAAAAGTTAAAAACACCATCAAACTGAGCTCACTGATGGATTCTCAGTTAACTCATCCTGCAGACACATAGTGCAATACAGAGGCTATGTAATTTAGTTTTATTGAAAATTGTTGCGCTAACTTGAACTAGTTCTTTATTTTCCTATTCTTTTAACTTCAATATAAACTGGTCATTAATCAACTGGGAGGAGCTCAAAAAAATAGAAGCTCTCCGATTGCATCATCAGAATGAGCTCACTGATAGATCCTCAGTTAACTCATTCAGACAGTGCAAAATAGAGGCCATGTAATTTGGTTTTATTAGTCTAACTTTAACTAGTTCTTTATTCAAACTGCGCTTTTAATTTCAATGTAGTCTGTGGTCATTAATCAATTGAGAGGTGCTAAGTAAGAGACAGAAAAAAAGTTAAAAGCGCCATCAGAATGAGCTCACTGACAGATTCTCAGTTAACTCATCCTGCTGACATGGAGCTAAAAAAAAAAAAAAAAAAAAGGCAGAAAAAAGTTAAAAGCACCATTAGAATGAGCTCACTGACGGATACTTAGTTAACTCATCCTGCTGATATGGAGCTAAAAAAAAAGGCAAAAAAAAGTAAAAAGCACCATCAGAATGAGCTCACTGACGGATATTCAGTTCACTCATCCTACTGACATGGAGCTGAAAAAAAAAAAGGCAGAAAAAAAGTTAAAAATGTCATCAGAATGAGCTCACTGACAGATTCTCAGTTAACTCATCCTGCTGACATGGAGCTAAAAAAAGGCAGAAAAAAGTTAAAAGCACCATTAGAATGAGCTCACTGATGGATACTCAGTCAACTCATCGTGCTGACATGGAGCTAAAAAAAGGCAGAAAAAAGTTAAAAGCACCATCAGAATGAGCTCACTGACTGATTCTCAGTTAACTTATCCTGCTGACAATGAGCTAAAAAAAAGGCAGAAAAAAGTTAAAAGCACCATTAGAATGAGCTCACTGATGGATACTCAGTCAACTCATCGTGCTGACATGGAGCTAAAAAAGAAGGCAGAAAAAAGTTAAAAGCGTCATCAGAATGAGCTCAGTGACGGATTCCTGGTTGACTCATCCTGCTGACATGGAGCTAAAAAATAAAAGGCAGAGAAAAATTTAAAAGCACCATTAGAGTGAGCTCACTGATGGATACTCAGTTAACTCATCCTGCTGACAATGAGCTAAAAAAAGGCAGAAAAAAAAGTAAAAGCACTATGACAATGAGCTCACTGACGGATTCTCAGTTAACTCATCCTGCTGACATGGAGCTAAAAAAAAAAAAGGCAGAAAAAAAGTTAAAAGCGTCATCAGAATGAGCTCACTGACGGATTCTCAGTTAACTCATCCTGCTGACATGGAACTAAAAAAGGTAGAAAAAGTTAGACTGAGCTCACTGACAGATTCTCAGTTAGCTCATTCTACAACTAGGAATATATAGTGTAAAACAGAGTCTATACAAATCAGACGGGACAACATTTTTAATGAAACCCAATGACAAAAATGATTTTAAGCCAAAAAAATTAAAGAATTTAAGTAAAAAATTGAGAGATAATCTGAAATACTGTGTATACAATGTATTATATTATTATGGAAAATATCTAATATATTCACAGATTTAATCCAGAGGTTTTGTATTGTAAGAGCCCGGACTTTACAGCTCGCGTGTCTCTACAGCGGACATAATACGTAAAGTGCATTAAGGAAACTTAGCACTTGGGAGATAATCTTCATAATATCCATCAGTAATGACCGACCACAACTGGGAATTTGGAGTCGCCCGTGTATAATGGATATTTGATATGGCGCTAAGCTGATATATTCCAGCTGCAGTGTAATAATGCTTTGTGATCCATTAGCGCTCTATATAAAGGCACTGGGAAATGGATCTGACATTTAACATGGAAGCAAATATTTGTCTTTCATCTTAAAGGGGTTGTTTGAGACTTTTAAAATGATGGCCTATCCATAGGATGGGTAATCAATATCTGATTGGTTGGGGTTCGACACTCGGAACCCCTATCGATCAGTTGTTCCTCATGTTGGCAACAGCGCCATCCACTGAATAGTGGTCACAGCCAGGTACTGCATCCATCCCCCAACTAATTCAAAAGTTGAGAGGAAAGGATGTGTAGTACCGACCTTGACCACTATTCACTTGATGGAGCTGTGCTGTGAAACGCCACTAGGAACACATCCCCATTGGTCAGCTATTGATCAATGTTAAACTCCTGAACACCCCCTTTAATAAATCAGTCAAAAACATGGAAACCTCAGCCCTACAAAATGACTACTCCTATGTCTTAGGGTGTAAGCCTAAAGATTTTTTGCACACACAAAAATTTGCAGCAATTTTGGCACAATTTACACACAAAGAAATAGCTCATATTCATAAAAAAATATATATTTGATCACCTACCAGCCAGATTTCTGGCTCTCACAGACCTTTTATTTTGTCTTTAAGACACCCTCCTACTCTGCCCTCATTATCTGTATTAACTGCACCCATTTGAACTTGTTACCTGTATAAAAGACTCATGTCCACTCATTCAATCAATCCCAATCCAACCTCTCTACCATGGCCAAGACCAAAGAGCTGTCTAAGGACACCAGGGCAGACCTGCATAAGCTGGGATGAGCTACAAGACAATAGGCAAGCAGCTTGGTGAGAAGGCAACAACTGTTGGCACAATTATTTGAAAATGGAAAAAACACAAGATGACTGTCAATCATACTCGGTCTGTGGTTCAATACGAGGTTTCACATCGTGGGGTAAGGATGAATCTGAGAAAGGGCAGAAATCAGCCCAAAACTACATGTGAGGAACTAGTCAATGATCTCAAGAGAACTCGGACCACAGTCTCAAAGATTACCATTAGTAACACTACGCCGCCATAGATTAAAATACTGCAGGGCACGCACGGTCCCCCTGCTCACACCAGCACATGTCCAGGCCCATTTGAAGTTCACCAATGATCCTGCAGGGCATGCAAGGTCCCCCTGCTCACACCACCACATGTCCAGGCCCATTTGAAGTTCACCAATGACCATCTGGATAATCCAGAGGAGGCATGGGAGAAGGTCATGTGGTCAGATGAGACCAAAATAGAACTTTATGGTATCAACTGTTTGGAGGAAGAAGAATGATGAGTACAACCTCAAGAACACCCTCCCAACCGTGAAGCATGGAGGTGGAAACATCAATCTTTGGGGGTAGCAGTGGAAGCTATTAAGGACCTCATAGACATCAAACTAACATTGACTGGAGTGAAAACTCCCCCCTCCCCTCCCCTGCTTTGAAAAATGTGTGCGTTTTGACAGTTTTAAAAAAAACTAATTGTAATTCTTCCTATAATATCTGAAATCCTGAGCTTATTACATGGTCCAGATCCAGTGCAGTGACCTCAGGATAGATTTGTCCTGTATCAGTGATTCCCGTCAGTATACTTGTACACTGCAGAATATTTCTGTCCTCAGCTACTTAGTCCGGGGAGAAGTCATATATCCGTCTAGCTTCTGAGGGCGGTGTAATATTAACCCCGTATTTCATGATTACAACACGTTCTCGGAGTACGTGCTTAATGAGCATTACTCCCCCATTGGCATTCAATAGCTTGTTAATGTTGAGTCCATTAACACATATCAATAACCGTATTGAACATAAACAGTATATCTGGCAGATATCTATTGCTCTTCTACAGTCAGATGGGATCCTGAAGATGTTTTTTTCCTCCCCATAACATGGAGGTTACATTGTGGCCTGATTTTACTGGGTCAAAGAGTGAAAACTAGGCAAAAAAAAAATCTCCTTTGAAATTCTAGACAATGAGGAAGGAGTAAGTTCCATACGTCCATAAATCGTGCTTAAAATCTCTTTACATATGCATCTAAAAAAAAAAATCTGTTGATAAGATCAACACCATACAGAATCAACACCTTTATATCTTCTATCTGTTGTTGCATTCCTAAGAAATTAGTGGTTTTATTTCACTTGTAAATAAGTCATTAAGTGCTCCATCTAACCATAAATCCTGCCTAAAATAAATATATTTACATATGCATTTTTCTTTTAAAAAATCTGTCAATAAGATCAACCTCCATGAATCACACATATGAGCATGCAGAATAAGCCCCTTTATATCTTCTATTTGTTGTTGCATTCCTAATAAATTAGTGGTTTTATTTCACTTGTAAATAAGTCATTAAGGGCTCCATCTAACCATAAATCTTACCTAAAAATTATTTGCATATGCATTTTTTTTTAAAAAAAAATCTGTTGATAAGATCAAGCTCCACGAATCACACATATGAGCATGCAGTATCAGCACCTTTATATCTTCTATCTGTTGTTGCATTCCTGAGAAATCAGTGTTTTTAATTCACTGGTAAATAAGTCATTAAGTGCTCTGGAAGTAAAAAAGCACTACCCAAGTCTTTTCCTCCCAAAGTTGTTTCCTTGCCGAGCATCAACCTCTTTGGCTTAAGTAATAAATAGTTCATTGTCTGAATTTTTTGACTGACATCTGAGATATGAATCAAATTAAAGAGGCTGGTGCTGAGAGGGAAATCAGCCTTGGAAAGTAAGAGTCTTGGGAAGTGCTATGTCACTGCAAGAGCACTTAATGCCTCATTTGCATATGAGTCAAAATGAAGATTTCTCAGGAATGCAGCAACAGATAGAAGACACAATGGTGTCGATTGATTTCTGTTTTTAAGACCTACATGTATATATATGTAGTTTTTGCGGGGTTAATCTTATAATAAATAAATGTCTGCTAAACCAGATGATGGCCTTTACTGGACGCCTCTGCATAATGCCTATGTGCTCATATCTCACCTACCCTGAATGTTTTTTGTACAATTTATCAAAAATCACAGCAATTCAATTTTTTAGACTAATTTAAAAATGCAACTTAACCAATAATAAAGCTCAGAGTGTCTTTTTGATGTATAATGATGCCTAGGGTGCAAATTATATGGTTTATTTTCTCATGTTACCATTGTAAAAATGAACAATTAGGGGCTAAGGCAGCATTTTTGTAGGATTTTTTTATGTTTTATTTACACGGCTCAATGTTATAAAATACTATGAAGCACCTGTGGGTTCAAAGTGCTCACCACACATCTAGACAACTTCTGTGAGGTGTGTAGTTTCCAAAATGGGGTCACTTGTGGGGGTTTCTCTGTTAGAGCACGTCAGGGGCTCTGCAAACACGACATGCATCCACTATCTATTCCAGCCAATGTAGTTTTTCTCCACATATGGGATATCAGCGTACTCAGGAGAAGCTGCACAATAAATTGTATGGTCCATTCTCTCTCGTTACCCTTCTGAAAATGAACATTTTTGGGCTAAAGCAACATTTTTGTGGGAAAAATTTGATTTTTAATTTTTACAACTCAATATTATAAAATTTTATAAAGCACCTGTAGATTAAAAATGCTGAGCCCACCTTTAGATTAATTCCTTGAGGAGTGTAGTTACCATAATGGAGTCACTTGTGGGGGTTTCCCCTGTTAAGACACCTCAGGGGCTCTACAAATGCGACATGGCTATTGCTATCTATTCCAGCCAATTTTAAACTCCAAAAGTCAAATGGTGCTCCTTCCATTCGTGCGCCCAAACAGTAGTTTTCCACCACATATGTGGTATTGTTATACTCAAGAGAAATTGCACAACAAATTTTATGGTGCATTTTCTCCTGTTACCCTTGTGAAAAGGAACAATTTGGGGCAAAAGCAACATGTTGGAGTGAAATTGTACTTTTTTTCTGTTTTCACAGCTCATCATTATAAAATTCTGTGAAGCACCTGGGGGTTCAAGGTGCTCTATAAACATCTATATAAATTTATTGTGGGATGTAGTTCCTAAAATGGGGTCACTTATGGGGGGTTTACACTTTTTTGTCACCTTAGGGGCTCTGCAAACGTCACATGGCATCCACTATCTACTTTAGACAATTTTGAGCTCCAGAAGTCAAATGTTGGTCCTTCCCTTCCAAGCCCTATTGTGTGCACAAACAGTAGTTTTCCACTACATATGCGGTATCACCATACTCAGGAGAAATTGCACAACAAATTGTATTGTCCATTTTATCTTCATACCCTTTGAAAATGCATAATTAGAGTCGAAATGAATATTTTTGTGGGAAAAGTCAAATTTTCATTTTTTCCTTCCACATTGCTTTAATTCTTGTGAAGCCCGTGAAGACTTAATAAACTTTTTGGATGTAGTTTTGAGTACTTTGAGGGGTGCAGTTTTTAGAATGATGTCACTTTTGGGTATTTTCTGTCATCTAGACCTCTCAGTCACTTCATATGGGATGTGGTCCCTAAGAAAAATGGTTTTGTAAATTTTGTTGGAAAAATTAGAAATTGCTGATGAGCTTTGAACCCTTCTAACTTCCTAACAAAAAAAAAAAATATTTCAAAAATTGCGCTGATGTAAAGTAGAGATGTGGGAATTGTCATTTATTAACTATTTAGTGTGACATAACGCTCTGATTTATGGGCATAAATTTTCAAAGTTTGAAAATAGTGAATTTTTCAAAATTTTTCCCAAAATTTCAATATTTTTACAAATAAAAGCAAAAAATATCATCCTAATTTTACTGTTATCATAAAGTACAATATGTCACAAAAATTGTCTCAGAATCACTGGGATCTGTTGAAGCGTTCCAGAGTTATTACCACATAAAGTGACACATGTCAGAATTGTAAAATATGGCCTGGTCGGGAAGGTGAAAACAGGCTGGGTGGGGGTGAAGGGGTTAAGCAATAATAATATCAACCGGAGTAACCCCCTAAGTCAATAATAATAATAATTAATTCATAATTTTCAGAGTGTCCCCTTAAATTATGTTAAAGGGTTTGTCCACTACAATGTCAACTAGTGATGGGCAGACTCGCAGATATCCGGGATCAGCGGGACTAACCGGACTTATTTTGATACACAGTCAAGATAAGCACACGGCTGGGGGCTGCAGCCTGTAGCCGTGGCTTTATCTGTGCTGGGTATCATACTATGGTGGGACCCTATACCAATTTTTTTATTTATTTTTATACCACGATACTAATTCGCAGACAGGTTCTGTGATCGCAAGCAATCAGATGCTGTCACACAGGCTGGGGGCATGTCTGACTGCAACCAATCACAGACGTCAGGACTGTCAGTGGGCGGGGGAAGCAGTGAATATGGATGAGCAATAATGAGCGGCCCCAGAAGAAGAGTGAGTGGCCCTGGAAGCAGTTACAGCCGCTCCAGAGACTCGATAAGTGTAGCACGCTTGCTTTATTTTTATTTTTCCTTTATTTTTTCCCAAGTTGCCGGACCAGGATGGGCACCCTGACACTTTTGAAAGTGCGCGAGTCTGGACTTTTACAGTCTGGGTCCATCCATCACTATGGACAATCCTTTCTCAATCTCAATGTTTGTACTGTTAAAACGTATTATAGTATACGCTTATTCACACCTTTGCCAACGTTCCAGATTTTCCGGTGCTTGCATTCCCGAGGCTCATGTGAGGTTCTAACCCCACACAACCCTCCCACCAAATCACCGCTGGATTCTTTCTCCCCACCTTTGGACATATCAAACTTCAATAGGAAGAGAGAAGGGGTACTTTGCACGCTGCAACATTGCTAGCCGATTGTAGCGATGCCGAGCGCGATAGTCCCCGCCCCCGTTGCAGATGCGATATCTTGTGATAACTGCCGTAGCGAACATTATCGCTACGGCAGCTTCACACGCACTTACCTGCCCTGCGACGTCGCTGTGGCCGGCGACCCGCCTCCTTCCTAGGGGGGCAGGTCGTGCGGCGTCACAGCGACGTCACACAGCAGGCGTCCAATAGAAGCGGAGGGGCGGAGATGAGCGAGACGTAAACATCCCGCCCACCTCCGTCCTTCCTCATTGCAGGTGGGACGCAGGTAAGGTGATGTTCCTCGCTCCTGCGGCTTCATATACAGCGATGTGTGCTGCCGCAGGAACGAGCAACATCGTACCTGTTGTTGCAGCGAAATTATGGAAATGATCGACACTACACAGATCACCGTTTTTCGACGCTTTTGCGATCATTTATCGGTGCTTCTAGGCTTTAAACGTTGCAACGTCGTTACCGGCGCCGGATGTGCGTCACTTTCGATTTGACCCCGACGAGATGGCAGTAACGATGTCGCAACGTGCAAAAGTACTCCTTAGAGTTCAATACCATATGTACCTTAAAAAAAGCACCATACAACATAATTTCCAAATATCAGTGCCATATTGTGGCCAGTTAAACCTTTCATACAGTTCCCTAAGTACCATTATTATATAATGTTGCCACTGCCATATAATACAGAACTAATATACTATACCTCAGTAAAATTTGGGGTTACCAGCCTTGAATGTTGGGGTCCCATGTATCTAACCCTTCATTAGGAGTGGCTAAAGTCTCAAAAAGGTGAATATCCAAAATTAAAATATGGATTATTTTGTACTCTATATAAACTATAAAATATACAGCTCCTACAGAACTTACAGAACAAATATAGGTTCTTCTAAGACCATTATACAACACAATAGATAAAAATATACAAAAGTTATGGATCCAGGATTGTATACAGGATAGGAACAGGCCATTATCTGCTGCCTCTCAGTGCGGAGCTGCTGCCGCCTCACCACTGTGTGGAGCTGCTACTGCCTCACCACTGTGTGGAGCTGCTACTGCCTCACCACTGTGCGGAGCTGCTGCAGCCTCACCACTGTGCGGAGCTGCTGCCGCCTCACCACTGTGCGGAGCTGCTGCAGCCTCACCACTGTGTGGAGCTGTTGCCGCCTCACCACTGTGTGGAGCTGCTGCCGCCTCACCACTGTGCGGAGCTGCTGCAGCCTCACCACTGTGTGGAGCTGTTGCCGCCTCACCACTGTGTGGAGCTGCTGCCGCCTCACCACTGTGCGGAGCTGCTGCAGCCTCACCACTGTATGGAGATGCTGCCGCCTCACCACTGTGTGGAGCTGTTACTGCCTCACCACTCTGCGGAGCTGCTGCCGCCTCACCACTGTGCAGAGCTGTTGCCGCCTCACCACTGTGCGGAGCTGCTGCCGCCTCACCACTGTGCAGAGCTGTTGCCGCCTCACCACTGTGTGGAGCTGCTACTGCCTCACCACTGTGCGGAGCTGCTGCTGCCTTACCACTGTATGGAGATGCTGCCGCCTCACCACTGTGTGGAGCTGCTACTGCCTCACCACTGTATGGAGATGCTGCCGCCTCACCACTGTGTGGAGCTGTTACTGCCTCACCACTGTATGGAGATGCTGCCGCCTCACCACTGTGTGGAGCTGTTACTGCCTCACCACTGTATGGAGATGCTGCCGCCTCACCACTGTGTGGAGCTGTTACTGCCTCACCACTGTATGGAGATGCTGCCGCCTCACCACTGTATGGAGATGCTGCCGCCTCACCACTCTGCGGAGCTGCTGCCTTACCACCGAGTGGAGATGCTGCCGCTTCACCACCGTGCGGAGCTGCTCCCGCCTCACCACCTACTGTCTCTTCCCTATAATCCTATAGAATGTAAGTCAACAAGGGCAGGGCCCTCTTCCCTCTGTACCAGTCTGTCTATTGTAACTTGTACATGTATGTTGTATGTAACCCCCTTCTCATGTACAGCACCATGGAATCAGTGGTGCTCTATAAATAAATAATAATAATAATTATAGTGTAGGGTGTACTTGCAATTTATAGTGACACAATATTTAATATCTATAGTAGATGGTTTATTTAGTGCTCGGGCTTCATTTCAACCTCTGTTCCGTAATGCTGATGGCCAACTGACAGCTTTATTGTCAATCATCAATGTAATGAGTCAAGCATGTAGATAACAGTATCCAGCGTCCTTCCAGGAGAATGTCTTTCTTCTTAGTGCCATAATTATTGCAACCGGAGAACCCTCTGATATGTTCTAGGACAATTGTCGTTGCAAAATGGCTAGTTGACCCAGTCATGTGATGGAAAGAATTTGCCAAATATTATCTAATGTTCATGTTATGTGATCATTGAGCAGATCATTAACATTTACACCCTACCCCATCTTTCGACACGTAGTACAGCATCCTATTTATACCATACGGGCAATTTACATGTCTACCCTTTGCTATTGTCTATCTTTGTAGATTGGAAATTCCAATTTTATAGAAGGCTTTTCCTGTCGGTTTTATGGAGGACCTTTCACTGGGGAGAAACTTTGGCTTCATGCAAACTAAAAAGTTGAAAAATTTGTCATGCATTGAGGTTTGAACCCATGATCCTGTGCTTTGTGGGCGGCCTATCTGTCCACTGTTAAAAAATGTACGTCTGGAACACCTATGGTGTGAACAAGGTGCAAGACTCAAAAAGTCTTGCACCTTGTTCACACCATGGTTTTCCAGACGTCCATTCTTTAATTAGTATACATTTTCTGTCTGAGAACCCTGCCCCACCCATAGCCATGTGTCGTATTTCACACATATATAGCTTTGTACTTTGCTTCCCATACAGAGCAAGTTTATAACTGCAGGTGAGGTTACACATAGGTTAGGGACCCCAAAAATAGAGATTACCTTGGCGTTTGGTTTTGGGGCTCCTCTGCATTGATCAATACAATGGCTAAACATCTCTCATTCCTATTATTCATAGCAATTATGCACATACCATTTTCATGTTTTTCACTTTTTTCAGATAGTCCATTGTATTTTTCAGTCTAGTATTCCAATAGCAGTTCTACTTTACATTGTTCCCCTATACATTGTGACTGGTGTGCAACTCTTTATCCTATTGTTTATCTGTCCACTGTCACAGCAGATACCTCTTTTCTCTGGGTGTGTATTATCTGTTACCCTTGCTTTGGTGATTTAGATTATCAGGTGTTTTCATTTACTCATTTGTCTGTCCAATCACATTTTGGGTGCGGATCTAAATATTTTCTCCCTACTGGTATTTTCTGTTGGTGATATTTTCATTTGGATGTTCAGCCATACTGTTGTTGCTTTGCTAGACAGTGCAATTCCAGCTAAGGTTTTATCTCTCAGAAACATAGTAACAAAAAAGAGCCAATTGCACTCTGCAAGATATGTGTAACAATAAATATCGGAATATAGACATGCATTACTGCTATGGAAAACATAAAAATGAGGTCCTTAGCACACAAAAATGGCCAGGTATATATGAGCTCAACAGTCAGCGGCAAGGCGACCTTTTATTGTTGGGTCCAAACTAATGCCTCTCTTGGCTTAAAAACCCCCCACAATATATGGGCGGCTAGGAACCTGCTAATGAAGAATTAAAATTGCCTAAGGCTGAGGAGCAAGAGTGCTCTCTGCTGATTACATTTTTCCCTCTGTACCTATATTTTGTTTCCCATTATGTAGTAGGCAACGTACTATTGCTCATCCCATCCACTCACTACCTAGGTCCCAGATTAGGGTCAGCCTAGGGCCAGGTATCTGGCTCAGCACATAGGTGCAGAACCTATCTAGGGCAGTAAAGGAACCCAGGGGCCAGTGGTAGGCTTGTTCAGAAGTCAATATCTTCCCCCTCCCTAGACACAGGGTTTCCCTTACCTTTCCTTTCCCCGTTTGCTTGGTACTTCCCCATAGCTAGCATGACAGGAGCCCTGAGGACCACTTAGTATGTCCCGGCTCTTATTTTGATTAGCCTGCCTGGCAGGACATTACGTGTATCAAGCCACAACTAATAAGGTCACACCAGACCGGCTAATAAACCCCCCCCCTACAAATCTTGGCCATTAAGTGTCTGTGTTCCCGCTCCCATGCTAGCGTTTGGTTAAAGGAACAAGAGAATCAAGAAGCCTGACTCTAACTCTAGTTATGTATCCATTAGACAATGAGGCAAAAAGTGGCACAAACTTGACATTAGTTCATTATCATTTTCTGGCTAAAAGATATCTCTAGATATTCCTAATTCAAATTAATATATTTGGCTAATTTTATTCCGTATTACTTACAGCAAAGATTGGCTGCAGTGTGTACATCGCCCAGGCCAATAACTAATACTCTACCAGGATGCAGCTAAGTCCCCACTAAGTGGAGGCATCACAGGTGCAGGGGGAGCAAATCACACACACACCTCCATGGAATGGAGGGGGCGATTGCTGGATGATTAAACTGCACACTGATGGCTTGCATAGAGCGCTGTTCACACATGTAGATGCACAGTCACAAGCCCGCAGCCTATTAGGTGACGCCCATACTATTAGATCAGGCGGGCTGCCAAGCCGTACCCCACCTGTGCACCATACGGCGACAGGAACCCTAATATGCAAGGCCTAACAGAAAGGGGCCTGGCTGTATCCTGTACAAAAAATATGAGTTTAAGTTGGTATTATGGCCATAAAACAGAAGCCTACAATAATTTTATTCCGTCCACAGGTTACTGGTGTGGCCGATGGACTTGATCCAGTGAATCAATTTGCACCAACTAAAACTTGATCCATTAATATTTATCACCTATTCATAAAATTGTAGACTTATGATTGTATGATCTTTAGGAGCCCCATTATTACCACTTCTTATGAGGTCCAGCAGACATATTGAAATTCATGACCCTTTATCGAGTTACCCATTGCATAGCCATCTCTGACCATTACATCATTAGCCTGTCAGATGTCCAGCAATAAAAGCTCCAACGAGATGTTGTTGGGTGTAATATTACAGACACATGTAAGCTATAGTCTGCTACAAAGAGTATATAGCTCATTACTAATTATACAATATAGTGCAGCATGGACAGACTTATGTGCCCCCTTTAGGTCTTCGTATACCATAACACATTATGTGCTAAGTGCCATGTTACATGTCAAAAAAAGACAGAATGTTTGATTACATTAGAACTTGGAGACCAGTTCTGGAAAAACATCACATCAGACCAAAATGCCAAACGCGGCACTGGCTGCATGAACGGTTTCAATTTCTGGTGCTTAGCACCCATCAATCATATGCAGATATTAATACTCCATGAATGTTTGATGTCGGATTATATATTAAACACAACTGTCGTTAGCCGACCATCTCTGAATACAGATATTCATTGATACATACTTTCTGGAGATGAAAAGTGTTCATAGTTTTAAAACTTTGCAGAATCTAGAGTGGTCAATAAGAAAACTTTCAAAAAAGTTTTAAAAATTTTAAAAAAGTTTAAAATTCAAATTTTACCGTTTTTTTAACTGAAATGAGAGACTTTGCCGAATGAGCAGCAAACAAATTTCATATGTTTACAATCGTGAACCAGAAGAAGGCCAAGCAACTTCACATTCCTAATTTTATGTTTTTTAGTTTCCTTTCTTAATTTCTCTAGTTTACTTTTCTATTTTAGCCATTGAAAAATTGATTGGACAAGTTTCCAATTCACCTGAATCAGAAAGCAATTTTTTGGAAAGTTTTGAATTTGGTTTTGGAAAAAAAAAAGAGGGACTTGCTCTATTTTTTATGTTTTTTAGCTTTTTTTTTTGTTTTCTTTCTTAACTCATTTGTTTACTTTTTAAGGTTAGCCATCAAAAAATTGATTTGACAAGTTTCCAGTTTACGTGAATCAGAAAATAATTTTGGAAATTTTAGAATTTGGTTTTGAAAAAAAAGAGGGACTAGCACTATTTTTTATGTTTTTTAGTTTGTTTTTTTAGTTTTCTTTCTTAACTCTATAGTTTACATTTTTTTTTAGATTAGTGATTGAAAAATTGATTTGAAAGGTTTCCAATTCACGTGAATCAGAAAGCTATTTTTTGGAAAAAAAAAAGAGGGACTTGCACTATTTTTATGTTTTTAAGCTTTTTTTAGCTTTCTTTCTTAACTCTTTTTTTACTTTTTTTTAGGTTAGCCATCAAAAAATTGATGTGACAAGTTATCAATTCACGTGAATCAGAAAATAATTTTGGAAATTTTAGAATTTGGTTTTGGAAAACAAAAGACTTGAACTATTTTTTATGTTTTTTTATTTTTTTTAAGTTTTCTTTCTTAACTCTTTAGTTTACTTTTTTTTAGATTAGTGATTGAACAGTTAATTTGGCAAGTTTCCAATTCACGTGAATCAGAAGGCAATTTGGGAATTTTTTTAATTTGGTTTTGGAAAAAAAAAAAGAGGGAATTGCACTATTTTTATGTTTTTTAGCTTTTTTTAGTTTTTTTTCTTAACTCTTTAGTTTACTATTTTTTAGGTTAGCCATTAAAAAATTGATTTGCCAGATTTCCAATTCACGTGAATCAGAAAATACTTTTGGAAATTTTTGAATTTGGTTTTGGAATAAAAAGGAGGGACTTGCACTATTTTTTATGTTTTTTTAGGGTTTTTTTTAGTTGTACTTGTATGGATAAAAGGGCAATGTAAAGTGGTTGGGGGAGTGCCACCAGTTATTCCCGAGACCTCATTGACATGTCCAAATTTTATTTCTGTTTCTCACGGATTGCCATTGTATCCATGATATTCCACGTGGCTTTGCACACGTCCAATTTTTTACTCGGACCGAGTGGTTTGGACAAAAAAATCAGAGACATGTCCAATTTTGATCCAAGGGTCGAATAAAAATTGGCAATGCAATTCAGTGGGTTTGTAAAAAAAACGGACCTCAATCAAATGATAGCCGGATGTGTTCCAATTTTTATGGACTATCACAATGGAGACAGTGAAGATTCATTTTAGTTTCTCCACATACGAGAGAATCGGTTGACACTCGTACCGCACTCTGATCAATCCCTGATCGGACTCATGTCCCGTACATATTCATACGTCTAACATCGTATGAATTAATTGAATGAACAATCGCTTGCTTGTTGAGCACCACCATAAACCTAAAGACAGCCATCTCCACCCTTTCCAGATCTTTTGAGATAAGGGTAAAATGTGCCTTCTACTTTGGTGCTTGCCATGTGCTCTACCATCTTGGTATGAGCTGTAACAGAATTGTGGTGCAGGTTTAGTAAATACTCACCCTTCGGATAAACTGTCTCTCAGGCGTCATTTAATGTATATGCATTTATGTACTATTTGTACAGAGAATATACTGTATATGTATCCATTAGGGTCTATTGGCATCTTCAAATATCCTTATTTTTTGCAGATTATCCACAAAAAAATTAAAAACACCCAAATTGCTCATTTTTTTATTCAAATTGTGGATCCTTATTGCTCATTCAATTAAATGGGTCTATGAAAAAAAAAAAAGAAATATCTGTGGAGTCATCTGAATGCCGTACATTTTGTATTGTTTAACAGGTAAAAAAAAACTTGGAAGTTTTTTGGGGGGTTGCATAGGAGAAAAATGGATAACATGCTGATATATATATGTATGTGTACTTATTTATTTTATTTATTTTTTATATAGATTTAGGTATATAGATGTATGTGTGTATATATTTAGATATATACATGTCTATCTATCTATCTATATACACACATATATATATGTCTATAGATAGATATAGAGATAGATATATCAGTATATATATATATATATATATATATATATATATATACATAAATGTGTGTGTAATTATTTAGATTATTTTAAATTTTATTATATAGATTCAGGTATTTATATGTATGTGTGCATATATATATATATATATATATATATATATATATATATATATATATATATATACACACATACACACAGACATATCTATCTATATATCTCTCTATATATATATATGTATATATATATATATATATCTACACATATCTATAGATAGATATGGAGATAGATATATCAATATATATACCCACAAGTGTGTGTGTGTAATTATTCATGTTATTTTATAATTTTATTATATAGATTCTGGTGTATATATATATATATATATATATATATATATATATATATACATATACATATCTATCTCTATATATAGATATACTGTATATATATATATAAAAAAAATTTTTTTATATATATATATATGTAGATAGATATATACCTATTCACTCAATGTAGGTAATCGTTAGTATGAGTAATCGATGAAAAAGAAAATGTATCTAAGAATTTGTAAATATAAAATGTCCACATATATTTAGGTTGTATATCACTCCTAGAGAATCTATATAGTCCTTTACCTATCATCTATAATACCCGTTAATGAAGCAAAATAGGAGAAACAGCCTAAACATGAATGGATGTCACCTGTTAGATTTAGGGAAGCTTTACTAAAACCAGCAGCAAGATACTGTATATAACACTGATCCACAAAATAATCTGTAAAATCCAGGTGTGTTGGAGCAATCCTACACAAGACTATCCTAACTATTAAATTGCATGTTGCCTGTCTTCCACTGTGCAGTAAATCATAATGTTAGGATGCTCTGGGACAGATATTTATTTACAGCATCCTGAAATATTATTCTTCAGCCCTCTCCGGTCAGATAGCAATGCATGCAGAGGAGACTGTCCTACCAGGTTTTGCCGGTTCAGGCATGGTTGGGTCACGCTCTTCTTGGGTCCAGGCACAAAACTTCTCTTGAGGCTTCTTCTTGTCTCTTTAAAGACAGTGCCTGCTCTTCTCTGAGACCTTGATAAATGTCACCTGACCCCTGAAACTACTTGCCAAATTCCTAAGTCGTTCCATAAACTTCCCTAAAACTTGATTGGATGGTGGGGAATTATATCCTAGCCTTAATAGTATCAAGCGGCAGAAGGGACTGGATCTGACCCTGTTCGTGAAGAGTCTCACTATAAGATAGAGAGATCAGCTGCTGCTATAAGTACACTGACAGGAGGGGAGTTGGGAGGGGGATGCACATTTCAGTGATCACTTTTAGCAGATATCTCCGAAATAGAGATATGTATGATTCTCCCATCACCTACCTAACTACCAATGCTACCGGATCTGGAAAACCTTGTACAGATGCAATAAACTAAAGTTGATAATAAACACTTAAAACAACAATAGACATTCCGTACTATATTTGGATCTCCAAGAAAGAAGAAAGTGTTCCAAGAATATGGAAACAACTCTCCTGCTCCGTTAGAAGCATGCTTTGATTTGGGTGTAATGTGTAATTAAGGAAATGGTAACATATATTATTATTATTTATTATTATAGGGCCATTTAGTCCATGGAGCTTTACATGTGAACAGGGGTATACGTAAAAACAAGTACAATACTGATGTACAATACAAGGCACAGACTGGTACAGGAGAAGAGGATCCTGCTCGCGAGGACTCACAGTCTACAGGGGATGGGTGAGGATATAGTAGGTGAGGGTAGATCTGGTCTTTCAGTTGTATAGTGGGGTGAGGAGGATGGGTGAGGATACAGTAGGTGAGGGCAGAGATGGCTGCTCATTAGTATAGTAGACTGAGGGTTACGGCAGGTTGTAGGCTTGTTGGAAGAGGTGGGTCTTCAGGTTCCTTTTGAAGGTTTCCACGCTAACGTGAGAATCTGATATGTTGGGGTAGAGAGTTCGAGAGTACGGATGATGCACAACAAAAATCTTGCATGCGATTGTGGGAAGAGGAGATAAGAGTGGAGTAGTGAAGAAGATCTCATGAGGATTGGAGGTTGCGTGCAGGTAGGTACCAGTAGACGTCTAGAGAATACAGATGAGCGAACCTTTGGAAGTTTGGTTCGGAAGGCACAGTCAAATCTTAGATAAGGTTTGGTTTGTGCACAGATTTGAACCAAAACTTAATGGAAGTCAGTAATTGGTCAATTCGGGTCTCCGCCCATGTGCAGCCAGCCATAAGCAGAACATTTCCGGGGGAGGGTGGGTAGGGTTTTAAAAATTTATTGTGTCTATGTGTACACATTACATCTGATCATTCTGTTTTTACTCCCAATGCAAACTGTACAAACACTGCAAAGGGCTAAGCATCAATCATACCCAATGTTACGGGGGGGCCGGCAGATTAGGACCAGGGGGTATGTATCCTAATCGCCAGTCGGGGCCCACCGTGCTCCAGA
The DNA here is from genome assembly GCF_048569485.1 of Anomaloglossus baeobatrachus. Taxonomy (NCBI): domain Eukaryota; kingdom Metazoa; phylum Chordata; class Amphibia; order Anura; family Aromobatidae; genus Anomaloglossus; species Anomaloglossus baeobatrachus. Next base: position 55,710,215 of record NC_134363.1, on the reverse strand, counting down.
TGACAAAGGAGCTGCTGGCACCTGAGGGTTAGGCGGAGACTATAGAGCTGGATGGCTCTGAGATAACCCAGGAACTCTGGGAACCGGTCACGTGTGTTGGGACACGTCAGACCGGACGACAACCCGACTAGCGTTTTGGTGCACCTAGCGCTACACCAACCACGTGTGCAGGAAACACGTCAGGCCGGGTGGTAACCAGGTAGCGTTGACCGGAAGACCGCCACGAAAGCGCCCTGTCGGCCACGTGTGTAGGACACGTCAGGCCGTGCGGTCCTCCAATTAGCGTTTCTGGCCACCTCTCGACTGGCCACGTGTGTGTAGGACACGTCAGGCCAGATGAGTACACCAGTAGCGTTGACCGGGAAGCCGAGGAGGATAAGGAACACCCTGTTAACTCCACAGGGGTCATGGGGTACACTGTCCGTGGGGGCACAACCGGACAGGTGGCGCAGCAGGTGCGTTGTCCGTGTGCGTAGGGGGCACAATCGGACAGGTGGCGCAGCAGGTGCGTTGTCCGTGTGCGTAGGGGGCACAATCGGACAGGAAGCACAGCAGCCGCAACCCAGTTAACGCCACTGGGCTGCTATAGCAAGACTGGAACGGCAGGAGGGAAGCACGGCGCCTGACCCTGATGTGCCGAGCCACGAATCTTGGCGTGACAGGCACCGTTCGCCTAACCCTACCTACCGCTTCCCAACATAGGCTTATGCCGCAATGAGGCTCTAACATGGAGGTGTGCTCTGACTGAGCAAATGTGAAGACTGCGCACCTCCATGTTGTCTCCAGCCCCTTTTATAACCTGGGTCCGCCCCAAACGCAGGGTGGAACCACCAAGGTCCAATAGCAGAGTGCCATGTCATCAGTGACGTCACATGCGACCTATCCGGAACTGCACGTCATTGATGACCTCATGGCAGCCACGCCCCAAACACTTCACCAGTCATTGTCTGACGACCAATACTGAGGTGCCAGATCACAGGGGCGGGCCTCTGCGAGCCAGTCCGGAGTTGCCACGTCATCAGGACACCTGACACCCTCTGCCCTATCAGGGCCTGCCACCTCACGGACATGCTCAGTGAGGTCCTTACCGGACCTAGTGCACCAGAGGCTAAGTGCCTGAGCATGCCCAGTAGCCTGAGCAACAGGCTCAGAAAGCAGACTATCAGTTTGAGCATGCTCAGTAGGCACAACCCAGAACTTAGACACAGCACGAAGTCCAAGTACCTGTGCAAAGAGGCTGTTAGGGTTAATTGTGGGAGCATGCTCAGTAGCTTGAACTGAGGACTTAGTCTCAGACATAACACAATCAGGCTGAGCATGCTCACTAGGCAAAACACCGGGCTTAAACTCTGGCTGGGGTAAATCGGCGTACGCATGCGCACTAGCCGCCTCTCCACACTTAGACGTGGTGGAAGGAACAGCCAACTGGACGACCCGAGGCACGGCCAAGAACGGCAGCCGGCGCCTGGGCGCAACAGGAACCGCAGCAGGCTGCTTGCGGCTATGGCGGCGCCGGTTCGTAACACCCAAGCACAGCGCTGCTCGCTTGAGTGGTTTACACTCAAAACTCACTCAAATTTCAAACCCAAACTCTGTTTTTTTTGTAATTTGTGTTCAAACCTGAACTTTGAACCTTGAATATCAGGTTCGCTCATCTCTAACTAGGTCAAAGATGTATGGATGAGACAGATTGTGGATGGCTTTGTATGCCATGGTTAGAGTTTTGAACTGGAGTCTTTGGGCAATTGGAAGCCAGTAAAGTAAAGGGATTGGCAAAGTGGAGAGGCTGGGGAATAGTGGAGGAAGAGGTGGATTAGTCGGGAAGCAGAGTTTAGGATAGATTGGAGAGGTGCAAGAGCACTAGAAGAGAGGCCACAGACCAGGAGTTTGCAGTATTCAAGGAGAGATGATGAGGTCACGTGTGGCTCCCCTGAGGCTTTAGTCGCCACACTGTATTGCATCCCACTTAAGGTGCAGTACTCATCCCAGTTAAGGAAGAGCTTAACCGCTGGTATTTATCACATTGACACAACACACACAGTTTAGGTGCTTTCCCAGCTTAGAAGCCAGCAACTGAGACTTTCCTGGTTGCTGGAGCCTGGGAGGCAGGGCAGCACTGGGGAAGTAAGGGAAAACACAGATTTTCACCTCAGAACAGTCTGGGACTTGGAGGAACACGGTCCCCGAGGAGAGTGTTGAAGAGATCCCTCGGGAGCAGCTGAAGGGAGTACTTCAGAGCTCTTTCAGGGAAAGAGGAAAAAGAGAGAAGAAATACAGTCAATGAGGGGAGTGCTTCAGAGCTCCCTCGGGACCAGCTGATGGGAGTGCTTCAGAGCACCCTCAGAGAAAGAGGAGAAGATTAGAATACACCTGTGGAGTTTGTGAGACACAGGAATTTACACGGTAGCTGAGGGGTGAGCTTGGTAGCTCCCTTGGGACCGGCACAGTCAGGGTGCGGAGACCTGTGGTGGTGAATACTTCACGTCTCACCATCGAAATCCGCCGGGAGTAGGGATTCCAGGTTCCTTTGCCCACCATAGAGCTCGGGGCACAGCAGCAGATAGAGCCAGGAGGGGTGACCATGATCCAGCCCATTACGGACTTGTGCTGCCTGCTATACAGGATGGAAACTCAACCCATGGTCAGAGTCACAGTCCAGAACACCGGTGGTGGCCTCCAAACTATCTGGGATTGGCTGGGGCCCATTACGGCGGAAACCGGCACTCCAAGGGTGACGACTGAACAGTGAGTAAAAGAACGTTGAACTGCAGCCCCCATGTCGTCCCTGTCATCGCCATCGCCTCGCACTGCAGCGCCATCGGCCACTACTACCACCTCCATCATCCTCTCTGGGGCCTAGCTCTACCTGTGGAGAACTGAAACACCCGAGCTGCATTACCATCCACCCCGGAAGAGAGCGACATCCCGCAGCGGTGGCTTCTCTCATAGCCGCATACCACAGGTGGCGTCACGAGACTACTACTCCCGACATCTTCTCCGCCATCACCCCTCTTCCTTCATCCCTTCTTTTCATGGACACCTTGGGGCCACAAAGCCAGGCCGCTGTGACATCCCCAAAGACCCCTTCATCACCAGCTCGGTGATGAGTAAAGAAACCCCGGCCCCGTGGGGTGCTTCACATGCACTAGTGTTGTTGCAATTCTTAGTTAAGGAATGTAGAGATTTGGGAAATATTTTTGCGTTGGAGTCATCCCATATCTAAAGTGCCTGGATATATGGTTGAAGGAGACAGCAGAGTCAAGGCTTCCCCCGAGGCAGCCAGCTTTCAGGAGTAGAGAGAGTAAGCAGCCATTGACTTTGATGGATAGGTCTGTTGGGGACAGTTGAGTGAGATGGGGAAAGATAATGAATTCTATTTTCTCCATGTTAAGTTTTAGAAATTGAGCAGAGAAAAAAGATAAAATAGCAGACAGACATTGTGGGATTCTGGTTAGTAATGAGGGGATATTGAGTCCAGAGAGGTAGATATGTGTGTCATCGGCATAGAGCTGATACTCACAATGATAGGACTCTATAGGGTACTTTACACGCTGCGATATCGGTACCAATATCGCTAGCAAGCGTACCCGCCCCCGTCGGTTGTGCATCACGGGCAAATCACTGCCCGTGGCGCACAACATCGCTAACACCCATCACAAGGACTTATCTTCCCTGCAACGTCACGCTGGCCAGCGAACCGCCTCCTTTCTAAGGGGGCGGTTCGTGTGGCGTCACAGCGATGTCACACAGAAGTCGTATAATAGCAGAGGAGTGGCGGAGATAAGTGGCCGGAACATGCCGCCCACCTACTTCCTTCCTCATTGACGGTGGACGCAGGTAAGGAGATGTTCGTCGTTCCTGTGGTGTCACACATAGTGATGTGTGCTGCCTCAGGAACAACGAACAACATCGTACCTGCAGCAGCAATGATATTAAGGAAATGAACGACGTGTCAACGAGCAACGATTTTTCATGTTTTTACGCTCGTTGATCGTCGCTCATTGGTGTCACACGCTGCGATGTTGCTAACGGCGCCGGATGTGCGTCACTAATGACGTGACCCCAACGATATATCATTAGCTATGTCGCAGCGTGTAAAGCACCCTTTAGAGTTGTCCCAGGCAAAAGGTGTAGATGAAGAACAGCAGGGGTCCACGAACTGAACCTTGATGGACACCAACAGATAGGAGGCAAGATGAGGAGGTGGTGTGTGAGTGGGAGATGCTGAATACCCTGTTAGGTATGAAAAGATACAAAATTGGGCCAAGTCTGTGATACCAAGAGATGAAAAAAATCTGTGAGAGGATTGAATGGTTCACTGTGTCGAAGGCAGAGGACAGGTGCAGGAGAAGGAGAACAGAGTAGTGTCGCTTGGCTTTGGTGGTTAGTAGGTTATTTGTGACTTTAGTTAGGGTAGTTTCAGTTGACTGATGTGGTCAGAAGCCAGATTGTAACCGGTCAAAGAGAAAGAAGGCGAAGAGGTGAGAGGACAGTTTAAGATGGACATACTGTTTCAGTAGTTCAGATGCATAGGAGAGAATTGATGGGGCAATAGCTATACACAGAAGATGGGTCAAGTGAGGGCTTTTGGAGGATGGGTGAGATTGTGGCATGTTTAAAGCACGAAGGGAAGGCAATAGTTAGTGAAAGGTTGAAGAGAAGGGTTAGGGTTGGGATGAAGACTGTGGTGAGGTTGGGGATGAGGTGGGATGGGAACAGGTCAGGTGCACAGCTGGTGAGATGTGATCTGGAGAGTAAAGAGGAAAGTTTCCCTTCTGTAATGGTGGAGAAGCTTCTTTTGTAGGATGAGGGCTGTGTGGTTTTCAGGAGGGACTGTGGGAACAGTAGGCCAAAGCTTTCCCTGTTGTTTTCAATCGTCTGTTTGAAGAATGTGGCAAAGTCTTTAGCTAAGAGGAGAGGAGAGGGAGAAGATGTTCGGGGGCATAGGATAGAATTTACAGGGTTGAATAGCAGTTTAAGGTTGGGGACTAGGAGGATATGAGAGATGAGAACTAAGATTGTTTTGCAGCAGTGAGTGTGGACTTGCAAGTGGTAAGCAACTGTTTTTATGTGATGTAGTGCTCATTGGAGTGGGATCCCTTCCATCTCTGCTCAGCAAATCTGGAAACCTGCCTCAGTTCTTTAGTCGGGCTGGTGTGCCAGTGTGGAGCCCCGCAAACGCTGTGTCGGTGCATTACCTTCAGGGACTCCACGTAGCTGGATCTGGTCACAGGTAGGAGATCTTCTTCTTGTCGTGACGCCACTCTCAGAATTGCGGTCAGTGGGGACCGCCACTGCAGGTTGAGGGGTGCCTGGGGCTGATGGTGAGTGCAGTTAGTTGGAATAGCCTCCTGAGAGTGAGGCAAGCCCCAGGGCCCTGTGTAGGTGCGTAGTACCACAAGGCGCAGAATAACTCCACACACGCAGAATGTCTTTCAGGGGTTTTACTCACTTCAGATGGCAGGGTGAGTAACCCGGGCGTAGCTGGGATGAACCAGGCGGGAACCAGGTATCCTTCAGGCTGACTTCTGATGGTGACTACCAACTCGCCTTCCTTAGCCCTTGGTGGTTTGGGGTAACCCCGACTTTGAGTCCCTATGGGGGTCACCCAGGGAAGATGCTGCAGCCTCTCTCCCCTTCGTTTGCCGTTTGCTTGTCGCCTGGACCAGGCCACTCCAGCTGCTTGCCTCCTGTGACCTATGGGCCCTAACTGTGGCTACGTGGCTGCGGCTTTTGTGGTGTTGTGGCGTGGGCTTTGAGAGCCCCACACCGGCAGGTTTAGCAAAAGAAAGCTGGATCTATCTCCGCTTCGGGATCTGCCGCCCGTTTGGGCCTGGTACTCTCTAGCAGTCTCCTTACTTCCCACTCCGTTGCCCTCTCTCTAGCTGAAGATGGATTTCGGGTAGCACTCCTAGTTGACCGTTCTCCCCCGTCGGTAGCCACTGCGCGGACGCTGTCAGACTACAGCAGCCCACGGGATCTGCTCCTCACTCGAGCTCCCTGGACTCTGCACTGAACCGGCTCACATCTGGGACCTTCACTGCTGCTCCTGTCTGAGCTTCACTTTCCTGCTCCTCACTCCTCCACACTCTGCTGCAGACTCTAGACTGTTTACTCCTCCTTCTCTTTTCCCTTTTTGTGCCTGCCTACGCCACCTAGCAACCAGATTCTCTTACCACACCCCTTGAGAGGAGATGGAGGCTTTTGGCCCCCTCCACTATTCCAGTGAAGGTGAAGGCTTTTCCCCCTCCTGGGATCCCCAGGGGTCCTCTCATAGGTACATGTGTGAGACCTGATCACTATGCGCCTGTGTTCCACACCCCGGTCAGCCTTCTGGATTACCTGTATTGTACTGTCCCCAGCATGGGTGCAGTACTCAGTGGTGCCTGACCAGGTCAGGGGCGCCACATTCCCCCTTAGTTATCAACAGCACGTCCTCGGGCTGCAAGACAACATTTGAAAAATGCATAAAACATTAAAACATGTAAAACATTTTAAAAGCACCAGGTACCATACATCACCACCCTCCACCCACAAGTCCGTTAACCCACCCAAAACCCTTTCACGTTGGCCGCGACTTCAGCCACTTCTGGCAGGATGTAGAGGCGGCTTTCATGGGCTGGTGGTCTTCAGGGTATACCTGGCCTGGTGGATCCGCGCCTTCAGCCGCTTCTGGCAGGATGTAGAGGCGGCCTCCACAGTTGGTGCTGACCAGGTACCCTCTTTGTGGTGGAGAGCCAGGCCCCATAAACAGGCATGCTCTCTGGTCGCAGGCGAGCCAAGGCCCTATATACGGACGGGCTCCTCCTGGTTGCAGACGAGCCAAGCCCCTAAACAGGCTGACTCTGGTGGTGGTGGTGCCCTTTTGGTGTAACTGTTTACACTGCGAGAGTTTGTGGCTATAGCCAGTTCATAGCCTTAAGGTTTATTTCTCACAATAGTTTATGTGGGCACATTCTTGAACTTTAAAACGTTGCAAACCAAACTTTCCAAACTGGTCAAAACTTGCTGTACTTTACTTGAACTTATGCAGACTCCTCTTCACCAGGGCTTGGGCCTGTAGGGCTGCGGCACCTGTTGCTTTCTTGACCTTTTTCCTCATCTGTAGTTGTCTCATCATTAGGTCCTTTGTCTTTTCTTTCTTCTTCTTTGGGACATGGTACTACATCTAGGGCATACCACCCTCTTTCTCCTTGGTGCATGGTGAACTGTACGGAGTCTCCCATCTTTAAGTTTCTGCCAGGGTGTCCTCTGGGCAGATTAGCTCTGACGTCTCTCCTATTGACAAAAATGCCTTCTTTGATACCAGGTGCTACGATGAACCCGTATCCTGACTTGAGGCTGAAGTCCTCCACTACTCCTCTGCAAAGGGGTCCTCGGACCTGTGCTTTGGCTCTTCTCAGGAACCTTTTTTCTTGTAGGTCTCTGGCCGTGATGTCATCTCTCTGCTCTGGGGATGGCGGTGCAGGGAAAGACTGGGTTCTACTGCGGCGCTTTGTCTTGCGGGCTGGATTCTGCGAAGTGCAGCTTACAAGCTCCCAGGTAGGGCGGTTGGGCAGGTCTTCTTCGTCAGCAGGAGGTGTCAGGTCTTCTTCGTCAGCAGGAGGTGTCAGGTCTTCCTCGTCCCAGCGGGAATATGGCAGCATCTCCGGCTCTGGGACTAGCACTGCTGCTGGCTCCGGGGGCAACTCCTCAGCTTCTTGCCCTCCTCTCCCCCTTAGTTCTTCGCTGCACTCTGGTCGTGGCAGCGCCGGGGATGAGTGTTCCTCAGCTGGCCCAGGCGGTGGACTCTTCAGCGTGGTTGCTGCAGGGGTTGCCTTAGGGGTGTGCGGAGGGAGCATGTATCGGTCCACCATCTCCTGTGGGAACTTGGCCTCCAGGTCAGCCTTCAGCTGCCAGTATGCGGAGTCTTCACCTATCAGGGATTTCCTAGTAGGGACTTCCTTAGGCTGGGGAGCGGTGTCTGCTCTGGCCTTGCAGGCCGGGGTAAATGGTGATGCAATCTCTTGGCGGGCCGCGCCCTGTATGGCGGCGGCCTGGTCTTGGCGGGCCGCGCCCTGTATGGCGGCGGCCTGGTCTTGGCGGGCCGAGCCTGGCGTGGCGGCGGCCTGGATCTGCGTCGCTGTTGCGGCCAGTTCTTGGCGGGCCGGACTGGGCATTGCAGCCGCGGTCTGAATTGGCGTCGCATCCTCGATGGGGTCCGTGCAGGTGGAGCTGGGCATCGCTGCAGTGATCGGGGCTTGACGGGCCGCACCTGGCGGGGCTGCGGCCTGGTTCAGCATCTCACTTGCGGCTCGGACGAGCGTCGCTGCTGCGGTGGGGTCTTGGCGGACTGGGCTCAGCAGGGTGGCAGCCTGGGTCAGCGTCACACCTGCGGCACGGATGAGTATCGCCGTGGCAGTCGGACCTTTGCGGGCCAGGCGGGGTGTCGCTGCGGCGGCCTGGATTTGGCGGGCCGCACCTAGCGTGGCTGCGGCCTCGCTCAGCGTCGCCGCGCCAGGCGCCTCTTCTGGGACCGCGGTCGTAGCAGCAGGGGTCGGAGCACTTGCGCTGGCCGGGGCAACTCTGGACTCACCCATCGGTGAGTCGTCGCCGCTCGATCTGGCAGGCGTCGCGCGGCTCCCTCCTCGTAGGTCCGAACCGCCGCAGCCATCTCCAGAAGCTCCATGCGTTCCTCTCTGAGCTGTCGCATAATCCTGGCCTCCAGCTGATCGCAGAAGATAGCAAGCTCCCGGCACCACCAGGCAGCAGAGCCTGGTTCTGGGTATCCACGTCCGGACTCCATTTCTTCTCTCTGCAGCAGCAGGCTTGTGGCTCTCTTTCCTTCCCGCCGTCTCTGGACGCTTCCGCTCTCTTCACAAGCGAGGTCAGAACTCTGCAGGGGATCTCTGGGTAGCCACACCTCTTCGTGGGCGGTAACTTCTCCCAGCGCGGGCTGCTGTTGTTTTTCGGCGCGCTTTTCATGGTGGCAATATGGCGGCGCTTCCAATTTTTCAAGCGGACCGCCCAGGCACATGGTCACCTGTCTGGACAGGTCTAGTCCTTATCCTGTTCGTGACGCCAGATGTGGAGCCCCGCAAACGCTGTGTCGGTGCATTACCTTCAGGGACTCCACGTAGCTGGATCTGGTCACAGGTAGGAGATCTTCTTCTTGTCGTGACGCCACTCTCAGAATTGCGGTCAGTGGGGACCGCCACTGCAGGTTGAGGGATGCCTGGGGCTGATGGTGAGTGCAGTTAGTTGGAATAGCCTCCTGAGAGTGAGGCAAGCCCCAGGGCCCTGTGTAGGTGCGTAGTACCACAAGGCGCAGAATAACTCCACACACGCAGAATGTCTTTCAGGGGTTTTACTCAATTCAGATGGCAGGGTGAGTAACCTGGGCGTAGCTGGGATGAACCAGGCGGGAACCAGGTATCCTTCAGGCTGACTTCTGATGGTGACTACCAACTCGCCTTCCTTAGCCCTTGGTGGTTTGGGGTAACCCCGACTTTGAGTCCCTATGGGGGTCACCCAGGGAAGATGCTGCAGCCTCTCTCCCCTTCGTTTGCCGTTTGCTTGTCGCCTGGACCAGGCCACTCCAGCTGCTTGCCTCCTGTGACCTATGGGCCCTAACTGTGGCTACGTGGCTGCGGCTTTTGTGGTGTTGTGGCGTGGGCTTTGAGAGCCCCACACCGGCAGGTTTAGCAAAAGAAAGCTGGATCTATCTCCGCTTCGGGATCTGCCGCCCGTTTGGGCCTGGTACTCTCTAGCAGTCTCCTTACTTCCCACTCCGTTGCCCTCTCTCTAGCTGAAGATGGATTTCGGGTAGCACTCCTAGTTGACCGTTCTCCCCCGTCGGTAGCCACTGCGCGGACGCTGTCAGACTACAGCAGCCCACGGGATCTGCTCCTCACTCGAGCTCCCTGGACTCTGCACTGAACCGGCTCACATCTGGGACCTTCACTGCTGCTCCTGTCTGAGCTTCACTTTCCTGCTCCTCACTCCTCCACACTCTGCTGCAGACTCTAGACTGTTTACTCCTCCTTCTCTTTTCCCTTTTTGTGCCTGCCTACGCCACCTAGCAACCAGATTCTCTTACCACACCCCTTGAGAGGAGATGGAGGCTTTTGGCCCCCTCCACTATTCCAGTGAAGGTGAAGGCTTTTCCCCCTCCTGGGATCCCCAGGGGTCCTCTCATAGGTACATGTGTGAGACCTGATCACTATGCGCCTGTGTTCCACACCCCGGTCAGCCTTCTGGATTACCTGTATTGTACTGTCCCCAGCATGGGTGCAGTACTCAGTGGTGCCTGACCAGGTCAGGGGCGCCACACCAGGGCTGCCTGTTGATTGTCTGAATTTTGGTATGTGTGAGGAGGCAGCCAATTCGAGATCTGCAGAAATTATGATATTACATAAAGTAGCAGTAGTGTCTGCTTTGTGTAAGGAATCTATATATCCAAAGTGTTTGAGATTTCTACAAGGGTGTGTAAGTTTGTGGGGTGGGGATTGTGCACTTGGAAAGGAAAGGGAAGAGAATGTGAGTAGGTTGTGGTCAGACAGGGGAGGAGGGGAAGAGGTGAGTTAGAGAGGTTAGATAGGTAACAGAGGAGGGGAAAGATGAGATCCAATGTTTGGCCATCTTTGTGGGTGTCTGTGTGGCACCCCAGGGTTGCCACAGTAACAACACAAAGGGTTAACTCCCCACACACAACACCAAGACCTCCTGGCCAGAAGGGGGAGACCAAGCTGCTTCCCTGTATATTCTGGTGGGGAGGGGAAATGGTCAGCAGTAGTTTCAGTTTGGAAGTTCAGTGCAGAGCACTGAGGAGACAGGATCTCTGCAGGTTGGAAGCTGGCTTTAGCTCACCTCAGGATCCACTGACCAATTCCAGGCCTAGCTGAGGGTCTGAGGAAAGGAGAAAGCGTACACAGAGGAACATTCCTGGGAGACAGAGCATTGCTGAGATCATCCCAGTGGAGCTCACAGAATGGATGCTGGATCCGAGACTGCAGGTTACATACTGCACAGTTACCACCAGATAAGTGAAGATTCCAGATCTTTCACCTGTACCACAGACACAAGCAACAAACGCAGAGTTCAGGAACATACTAGTAAGGACTCGAGTTGCCTGTCAGGTCGGTACCTAGGAGCAGAGCAGAGCAGAGCCAGCTGCATAGTTCACTCAGCAGCGGGGCCACAGACACACAGTGCAGGCAAGGAAGCCAAAACGGGCCGGCTGGGTGGGAGAAACCCTGAACCCCTCACAGACTCCGTGGACAGTACTCTGCTGAATACCATCATCAGTAAAGGACAAAGAAACTGCAAAACCGTGAGTCTGCCTGTTTATTGTGCTCGTGTCCTGCACTCCCCCCATAGACTGCTAACACACTGCCCCGGGGAAAAGGCTCTACCCGTGGGGAGCCGTCCCATCTCAAGCTGCCTTCCATCACCCCGGAGGTTCTGCAGCAGCGGTGGTCATCTCTGATCACATTCCACGGGTGGCGTCACGAACATAACCCCCCTTTTTATTGTGGAACCAGGGAGCACAGACCGGGTCACGACACCGTGATCCCCTTTCCAGAAGCGACCCCTTGGCCCGGTTCTGGGTATCCCCTTAACCCCTGGCGACACAACTTTGGCGTCACGAACAGGATGCGGACTGGACCCGGCTGCAACCCGGGTGACGTGTGCCTGTAAAGACTTATTGCATCGCATAAAAGACTTGCACTGTGAATTGTTGCAACAAAGAACGGACTTTAAACTTTGCAAAGATACCTGGAAAAATCCAAAAACATCATTGGTAAAATTTTCCAGGCGCCATCTTTAATCGCGCCATTAGCTGCTGCGCGCGGGAAAACATCGCGCCTAAACCAGAACTCCGCCCACCGCTTGCAGAGGAGGTGCGCTCGGTGCTGCGACCCGAACGAAAACGCAGAAAAGTGTCCCAGGCTTGCTGTCAAGAAGACTGGTGAAATTAACTAAGGGGGCGCAAAGATGTCGCAGCAGGGAGACGCTGTTGTACCCGGCGGTGCAGCGGCACCTATCATGCCGGTCCTGATGCCGTACACCCCGGGTGCAGTGTGGCTGCCGCAGTACTCAGGGTCAGATACCAGCAAGATATAAAGACTAATGTGGAATTGCATATAAAATGTACATATGTTATAATGTTTATATGAAAAACCGTAACAGTTTAGTGTACAGAAAAGGTGAGAGAAGAGTGGTGTAAGGTGGCAGCACGGAGAGTTACAACTTGATCACATGTTGGTGGCCCGAGGGCCGTGAGGCCTACTGCACTTACGACCAGAGTAGAGACACCTTTAAGAAGTGTTTGTTGATTGAAATGTTTATTTAATTGCAACGTTAAGACCAAAAGCCCAGTACCTACAGAGACTATCCTGTATGAACACTTACATATTCTTGAACATTTTGGACTCTTTTTGAACTTTAAGGTTTTTGTATTTTTTTCCTTTTGAGACTCTGTATATATATAATTGTTGTGATAACTTGTTTGTTTGTTTCACAGTCCCGGAGTACTGTTCTTCACTAAGGGGGAATGTGGCACCCCAGGGTTGCCACAGTAACAACACAAAGGGTTAACTCCCCACACACAACACCAAGACCTCCTGGCCAGAAGGGGGAGACCAAGCTGCTTCCCTGTATATTCTGGTGGGGGGAGGAAATGGTCAGCAGTAGTTTCAGTTTGGAAGTTCAGTGCAGAGCACTGAGGAGACAGGATCTGCAGGTTGGAAGCTGGCTTTAGCTCACCTCAGGATCCACTGACCAATTCCAGGCCTAGCTGAGGGTCTGAGGAAAGGAGAAAGCGTACACAGAGGAACATTCCTGGGAGGCAGAGCATTGCAGAGCTCATCCCCAGTGGAGCACACAGAACGGATGCTGGATCCGATACTGCAAGTTACATACTGCACAGTTACCACCAGATAAGTGAAGATTCCAGATCTTTCACCTGTACCACAGACACAAGCAACAAACGCAGAGTTCAGGAACATACTAGTAAGGACTCGAGTTGCCTGTCAGGTCGGTACCTAGGAGCAGAGCAGAGCAGAGCCGGCTGCATAGTTCACTCAGCAGCGGGGCCACAGACACACAGTGCAGGCAAGGAAGCCAAAACGGCCCGGCTGGGTGGGAGAAACCCTGAACCCCTCACAGACTCCGTGGACAGTACTCTGCTGAATACCATCATCAGTAAAGGACAAAGAAACTGCAAAACCGTGAGTCTGCCTGTTTATTGTGCTCGTGTCCTGCACTCCCCCCATAGACTGCTAACACACTGCCCCGGGAAAAAAGGCTCTACCCGTGGGGAGCCGTCCCATCTCAAGCTGCCTTCCATCACCCCGGAGGTTCTGCAGCAGCGGTGGTCATCTCTGATCACATGCCACGGGTGGCGTCACGAACATAACCCCCCTTTTTATTGTGGAACCAGGGAGCACAGACCGGGTCACGACACCGTGATCCCCTTTCCAGAAGCGACCCCTTGGCCCGGTTCTGGGTATCCCCTTAACCCCTGGCGACACATCTGCAGAGTACCATTGAGTGAGGCCAAAGGAAGAAGAGAGTGTTAGAAGCTTAGAGACAGCTGAATGAGAAGTATCAATGGGGATGTTGAAGTCATCCATGATGATAGTGGGGATGCCATCGGAAAGGAAATGAAGTAGCAAGGTGATGAAGTGGTCAAAGAATATGGTGGCAGGCCCTGTGGTGCAGTAAATTATAACCAGTTGGAGGTTGGATGGAGAGTAGATGCGGATGGAGTGCACTTCAAAAGAAGAGAGCGTAATGAAGGAAGGCAGTGGAATTGGGATGAAGGACAAGTTATCAGAAAGGGGAAAACCAACCACTCCACCATGCTTGTTGCTGGGGCGGAAGGGTGAGAAAGATGGAAACCACCATAAGAAAGTACAGCTAGAGAGGCTGTGTCAGAGGGAGTGTGCCAGGTTTCGATGACGCTGAGGAAGGAAAGTTTGTTAGTGCTGAAATGGTCATGGATGTATTATAAAAAATATTTACATATTCTCTTCTGTTTTCTTTCCACTTTCATTTGTACATTTTTTTTTAATATATCTACAGGATTGTCTACTGTTTAGAAATTATCTATTTGTTCACTGAATCACAGTTGTCACTGTAATAACCTGAAATTGACAAAGGTAATTTTCAAATGAAAATTAGAGTTTACTTTTAAATTTAGGTTGAACAGAAATATTTTAAAAACAACTAATGAACATGGCCTGGGTGAAAATGATGGTAGCCTTATAATATTTTATTGCACAACTACAAACACATGATTTCTGTAATTCTCAATGAGACTTCTGCCCCTGTCCACAAGTATTTTGGCTGACTTCTCATAAGTAAACTGCATTTTGTGTCTCAAGTGTGAAGGAGCCTTCTCCAGACTGCAGGTTTCACTCCTTCCACAAATGATCAATAGAACTTAAATTTGTGCTCTTAGAAGCCACTTCAGAAGAGTCCAATGCTTTGCTCTTAGCCATTCTTGGATGTTTTTAGTTATGTGTTTTGGGTCATTATCTTGATGGAAGAGCCATGACCTATTTCTCAGACTAATGCTGGCGTCACACGGTACGATATATCGGGCGATATGTCGTCGGGGTCACGTCGTTAGTGACACACATCCGGCATCGTTTGACGTATCATGCCGTGTGACACCTCTGAACAACTGTTAACCCCTTCAGCCCCCGGGCACTTTCCGTTTTTTGCGTTTTTTTTTTGCTCCCCTTCTTCCGAGAGGCGTAACTTTTTTATTTTTCCATCAATCTTGCCATATGAGGGCTTGTTTTATGCGGGAAGAGTTGTACTTTTAAATGAAACCATATGTTTTACCATATAGTGTACTGGAAAATGGCAAAAAAATTCCAAGTGCGGAAAAATTGCAAAATAAGTGTGATCGTACAATAGTTTTTGGGATATTTTATTCACTGTGTTCACTATATGGTAAAACTGAGATATCTATGTGATGCCGCAGATCGGTGCGAGTTTGTAGACACCAAATATGTATAGGTTTACTTGTACCTAAGGGGTTAAAAAAATTCACAAGCTTGTCCAAAAAACGTGGCGCACGTTTTGCGCCATTTTCCAAAACCCGTAGCGTTCTCATTTTTCAGGATCTGAGGCTCAGTGATGACTTATTTTTTGCGTCTCAAGCTGACGTTTTTAACGGTACCATTTTTGCGCAGATGCTACGTTTTGATCGCCTGTTATTGCATTTTGCGCAAAATTTTCGGCGACCAAAAAACATAATTTTGGCGTTTGGAATTTTTTTGCCGCTACGCTGTTTACTGATACGGTTCATTGATTTTATATTTTGATAGATCGGGCATTTCTGAACCCAGCAATACCAAATATGTGTGTATTTTTTATTTTTTTAACCTTTTAATTTTCAATGGGGTGAAAGGGGGGTGATTTGAACTTTTAGGTTTTTTTATTTTTTTTTAATTTTTTAAAACTTTTTTTTTTACTTTTTTTTTTATTTTACTAGCCCCCCTAGGGGGCTATAGCGATCAGCAATCCGATTGCTTTGCACTATCTGCAGATCTCAGCTACAGAGCTGAGAACTGCAGATTTGCTGCTTCACTTTCAATGCCGGCTGTATTCCGGCATTGAGAAGAAGTGAGTCATGTTAGCTACAGGCGTCATCACATGACCCTGTGCTACCATGGCAACCGCCGAAAGTCACGTGATCATGTCACGTGACTTCCGCGCGGGGGCGGGGTAAGTGACTGTCATGGCGGCGCCCATATACATATCGCTGCCAGATTTTGGCAGCGAAATGTAAGGGGTTAATGGCCGTGGGTGGAAGCGATTCCACCCGCGGCTAGCAGGCACACATGTCAGCTGCTGATAACAGCTGATATGTGCGCGGATCGCCACCGCCTGCCGGCGGCAGGGGGCGGGGCTATCCAGCATACGATCCATGACGTACCCAGTACGTCATGGGTCGTTAAGGGGTTAACGAGCAAAAATACTCACCTTATCGTTGCTCGTTGACACGTCGTTCATTTTCAAAATGTCGGTCCTCCTTCTGCGCGCCGGTTGTTCATCGTTCCAGTGGCAGCACACATCGCTCCGTGTGACACCCCAGGAACGATGAACTGCAGCTCACCTGCGCCCGCCGCCAATACGGAAGGAAGGTGGGTGGGATCTTTACGTCCCACTCATCTCCGCCCATCCTCTTCTATTGGCTGGCGGTGTGACGTTGCTGTGACGCCGAACGTCCCTCCCCCTTCAGGAAGAGGATGTTCGCCGCCCACAGCGAGGTCGTCCGGGAGGTAAGTACGTGTGACGGGAATTTAACGACTTTGTGCGACACGGGCAATGAATTACCCGTGACGCACAAACGACGGGGGCGGGTGACGCCGATAAATCGTCCCGTGTAAATCGTCCCGTATGAAGCCGGCATAAGTTTTCTGATACTGGACAGCTATTTCGCTCCAGAATATCTAGCTATTCTTGAGATATCATTGCGCACAGTACAAATTAATGAGCCTATGTGACAGATGCAGCAAAGCAGCTCCAAAACATAACCGAACCACCTCCATGTTTCACAGCAGGTACAGTGTTCTTTTTTTATGATTCATTTTTGCGTCTGTGAACATAGAGCTGATGTGATTTGCCAAAAAGTTCAATTTTTGTCTCATCTGTCCATAGGACGTTTTCCCAGAAGGTTTGTGACTAGTCAAAATTTATTTTAGCAAACTGCAGTCTGGCGTTTACATGACTTCCTTTCATCAGTGATTTCCTCCTAGGTCACCTTTCATGAAGTCCACTTTGGCCAAGACAGTGGCGGAGGGTTCAGCCTGACACTGATGTACCTTACCCTTGGAGTTCACCTCTAATCTTTTTGAAAGTTGTTTTGGGCTCCTTGGTTACCATTTGTATTATCCATTTCTTCAATTTGTCATCAATTTTCCTCCTATGACAACGTCCAGGAAGGTTGTCTACAGTGTTGTAGACCTTAAACTTCTGAATATGTGCAATTGTTGTAACAGGTACATCAAGCTTTTTGGAGATGGTCTAACAGCCTTTACTTTTTATATATTTGTCTTTCATTTTTTTTTCTAATCTCTTGA
This sequence comes from Anomaloglossus baeobatrachus, assembly GCF_048569485.1. NCBI lineage: Eukaryota > Metazoa > Chordata > Amphibia > Anura > Aromobatidae > Anomaloglossus > Anomaloglossus baeobatrachus. The sequence continues at coordinate 55,693,134 of NC_134363.1, read as the reverse complement.
GACAACTCTCTCCTTAGTGTACTTTGGTCCATGATAATAAACATCACAGTGACTACTTCTCACCCTCTAAATAGGCAGACTGACATTACAGATTGGTAGACACCAATGATACTAATTACAGGACACACCATAACTTAACATGTTCCTATTATCAAATTATTTAAAAAAATTTCTATGGATACCATCAATTTTGTCCAATTTTCATTAGTTTGTCTTTAAATGTTTTTGTTGAACCATGATCCTAATACTCCTTAGTTGATATTCAGTAAAATTAAATTGAGAATTACCTCTGCCACTTTCAAGTTATTCCGGTGACCATTGTGGGATTTTCTGCCCAGAAGAGCACCAACAATATTGTCCATGTCTATAAATAAAGGCTATGGCGGGCTTTGCACATTACGACATCGCATGCCAATGGTGCGATGTCGAGTGCAATAGTCGCCGCCCCCGTCGCAGCAGCGATATCTTGTGATAGCTGCCGTAGCGAACATTATCGCTACGGCAGCTTCACAAGCACTCACCTGTCCTGCAACGTCGCTCTGGCCGGCGAACCGCCTCCTTCCTAAGGGGGCGGGCTGTGCGGCGTCACAGCGACGTCACACTGCAGGCAGCCAATAGCAACGGAGGGGCGGAGATGAGCAGGATGTAAACATCCCGCCCACCTCCTTCCTTCTCATAGCAGCCGGGAGGCAGGTAAGGTGATGTTCCTCGCTCCTGCGGCTTCACACACAGCGATGAGTGCTGCCGCAGGAGCGAGGAACAACATCGTACCTGTCGCTGCATCGGCATTATGGAAATGTCAGAGAATACACCGATGATACAATAACGACGCTTTTGTGCTCATTCATCGTATCAAAAAGGTTTTACACACTACGACATCGCAAGTGACGCCGGATGTGCGTCACTTTCGATTTGACTCCACCGACATCGCACCTGCGATGTCGTAGTGTGCAAAGCCGTCCTATGTATTCTGGCACATAAGGTATATTCTCAAGCAGGGGACCTCCTCAATAATAGTTATATGTCCTAAATCTTTCCAAGTTCTTAAAATTTTCAGGCTCACCCTTAGTAGGGCTTATTTGCCCAAGGGCATCTCACAGTTACTTGATTATTTATCTTATCTCACTGGTAATTTCATAGTTTGCACTTTACGATCAGTTTGTTCTCCCCATAAAAAAATCAACTCTTTATATTGAAAATTTACTGGCGAGTTTGTGATGGACTCAAGCCAATCCGAAGAGGTGGAGCTGCAGGAAGACGGGAGTGCGCAACGACCTGGACCAATGATAAAGCAGGAAGTAGATTGCGCTACTGTCCAAGATTGTCAGTAAGCAATGCAGTTTAGGTGTAGTCTCAGCTCACAGCCCTGTCCTAATGTCACTGAGCTAAAATGTAGTCAATCAAGGAGACAAAATGCTTGGGTTCCCAACCTTATATCCATTTTGGCTTTCTCCATAAACAATTGCATGCTACCAAACAAACAAAATCCATCGGTCCAAATAGGTAAAAATAGATGGAAATATGATACCAATAGATCAGGGGGACATCCCCACTCTATGGCAAAAAAAAGCAACATTTCCACAAATTAATTAGGCAAAAAAAGAGAAGAAAATAGTGAAGAAAAGGTGCTATAAAAAGTATATCTATATTATCATATCAGTAAAAAAAATGCAGAAATACATACATGCAAAAATGTGAAGTACAAAATACGTAACAAGAGCATAAAACACAAAAGGCACCAATGTCACACACTTTGACTTGAGACAGTGGATGCAATTACACAGTCTGTGTGAGACTGGATGAACCTTGACCCGGTATGAATGTAGTGTCTACCCTGAGAGAGGAAACACATGCAGGAGACCCCGAAGGAGAACATATGAGAGGATGCTAAATTTGTCAGCGATACTGTGGTCAAAAGACAATGCATGTGATCCCCAAAACAACAGCAAGGTCAGATTAAAGTCATTGTTATTGGAGGGACATCCTGCAAGTAACCCCGACACATGTTTTGCATTTACAGTATTGCTGCTTTTTAAAGGGGAATATAACATCCCAGAGCAGCAGTAACTTTTGAGCAGATTACCATTAGAGTTAATCATTAATGAAAAGTCTTGATAAGTTGGTCTAACTCTTCCTAATATTTTTTTGTCATAACAATAACCCCTGTAGGATGGTATTTTGTTTCCCTTACACTGAACAAATATATTTTGCTTGGTTGCATCCCAATTTTAAGAAAAAAAAAGGAGTATGAATCCAAATCTGAAGTTGCGCAACTTGAAGATCTTGGGTCGCAAAGCAATATCTCAACAGGGGTCTTTAGTGGTATTGTCTTCCATATCGGTTAAAGAAACCTTCTAGACTTCTACTATGCTCCAAGGCTTGGGTTCAACCAAGCACCTCTTGACCAGTGGGGAAAATGCTCAACCACCACTTTATTCAGATTGGACACTACCGAGACGTGGGTTCACCATTAATGAAAAGTCTTGATAAGATGGTCTAACCCTTCCAAATTTTTTTTCATAACTATAATCCCCCGTAAGATGATATTTTCTTTCCCTTACACTGGACAAATATATTTTGCTTGATTGTAATCCAATTTTGAGAAATAAAAGGAGTATGCATACAAATCTGAAGTTGCGTAACTTGAAGCTCTTGGGTCGCAAAGCAATATATCCAACAGGGGTCTTTAATGGTATTGGTCTTCTCATATTGGTTAAAGGGACCTTCTAGACTTCTACTATGCTCCAAGGCTTGGGTTCAACCAAGCACCTCTTGACCAGTGGGTAAAATGCTCAACCACCACTTTATTCAGATTGGACACTACCGAGACGTGGGTTCACCATTAATGAAAAGTCTTGATAAGATGGTCTAACCCTTTCAAAATTTTTTTCATAACTATAATCCCTCGTAAGATGACATTTTGCTTCCCTTACACCGGACAAATATATTTTGCTTGGGTGTATCCCAATTTTAAGAAGTAAAAGGAGTAAAGGAGTATGGATCCAAATCTGAAGTTTCGCGTGGGCATATTTCATCAGCATTCCTAGACGGTACTTACCACTTTATCCATGCAGTCTAGTGCACGTTGCCACTTGCTAATTTAGATCTGTCTCTGCTCTCTAGTGCAGGATCATTACAGTTCTTATTTGTTTAGGAAGAGGAGTAAGCTAATATTGCCTCTCCAACCAAACATATTACTATTTATCGTCCTGATTGTTTATATCATTTGCCAAGCAGACATTGGTCTTGGGTCCACGACAGAGCCTATTAAGTTACATTACTTAGGCTTGGCTCTGATGTACTGATAGCCCTGCTCTACCACAAAGGTCACAGTTGTTACCAATGTCTTGTGCCAGTTTGGAAGGCGCCAGTATGGTTGTGAAGGAAACTATCACCCTAATACAAGTTATTTTATTTATAAAGATTAGTGCATGCGTCTAGGAGATGAAAAATGTCATTTTTAAGGTATTTTCAGACAAGCACTTTTTTAGGTTTTATTTTTCTAAACAAAAAAATCTGAAGCTATAACCATATCAAAAAAACAAGTAATTTGTGATGCTTTTTTGTGTTAAGGGCATTTTTTTCTGCTTCTAATTGATTTAGTGAGTAAAATGTAAAGGACACATTTTTAGTCACCATGTAAAATAAAACAAAACATTTTATCATGTAAAATACCCAAAGACACATTTTCCCATTGATATTGATAGGAACCTTTTTAGAAGTGAATTTAACCAATAACCTACATCATATGTCGGTTTCATGATTTTGATGCAGGCTCACAAGCTGAGTCTGCGTATTTCCCAGCAGATGATGACTGTGATAATCAGCCATCATCTGCCTCTAAAGGCCGCTTCACACGCAACGACATCGCTAACGAGATATCGTTGAGGTCACGGAATTTGTGATGCACATCCGGCCTGGTTAGCAACGTCGTTGCGTGTGACACCTACAAGCGTCTGCTAACGATCAAAAATACTCACCTAATCGTTGATCGTTGACACGTCGTTCATTTTCCAAATGTCATTGCTGGTGCTGGACGCAGGTTGTTCGTCGTTCCTGAGGCAGCACACATCATTACATGTGACACCCCAGGAACGACGAACAACAACGTACCTGCGTCCTGCCGGCAACGAGGTGGGCATGACGTTCATGTGGCTGGTCTCCGCCCCTCCGCTTCTATTGGTCGGCCGCTGTGTGACGTCGCTGTGACGGTGAACAAACCTCCCCCTTAAAAAAAAGGTTGTTCGCCGCCCACAGCGACGTCACTAGGAAGGTAAGTATGTGTGATGCCTCGTATCGATATTGTTCGCCACGGGCAGCGATTTACCGTGATGCACAAATGACGAGGGTGGGTGCTTTCGCTAGCAACATTGCTAGCGATGTCGGTGGGTGTAAAGCGCCCTTAACAGTTGCAGGTGAAGCGGAATAGAGCCAGCGTCTGTTAACTTGTTAAATGCTGTTATCAATCTTTGATATTTAGCATTTAAAGAGTGCCAACAAGGTGGGTGTCATTTTCTGTGCCCATTGAGGTACCTGTAATGTGATTGCGAGGCAACGATGCTTAGCCATGTCTGCTGTGCCTGTCATGACGATACTCCTGTGAATGCCAGCCCGTAGCTTGGGTTCATAGGAGACCGTTATTTTCGCTATACGCAGCAGCACTGTAGAATTATTGTATATGGTACTCAGTTCTCAAGTGGACTAACAAAGTAAACTAAAAAAAATGTTTTTAAAAATATGAAAAAAAATATAAAAGTTCAAATCACCACTTTTTTCCACCATTGAATTCCCATATATAGTACAAGCAATAAGTCCCTAAGGTGACTAACAAACACAGTGAAATGTAAAAAAATAAAAAAAATATAAAAGTTCATATCACCACTTTATTCCATCATTAAAAATAAATAAGTAAAAAAAATGGAAAAATAATTTGATTTCACTGCTTTCCTAAAAGTCCAGTCTATCAAAATATAAAATAAATTAATCTGATCCATAGACTGCCTAACGATAAAAAAAAAAAAATAAAAAAGCAGGAAGTTTTATCGGCCACTGCAACAGTGGAAAAAAGTAGAATAAGAGGCAATCAAAACATTGTATCTACCACAAAATGGTATCAATAAAAAAACGTCAGTTCAGGGCAGAAAAAAACAAATTCACCGAAAATTGAAAATGTTACCGGTTTTGGAAAATGGGGACAATTTTATTTTTTTTTTTACAAATTTCAGAATTTTTTTCTCACCACTAAAAATAAAAAAAAAATTGTTTGGTATGGCCGTATTAGTAGTGACTTGGAAAATCATAGCACTATTTTTTTTACTGTATATTAAACACTGTAATAATAAAAAACCCAAAAACTATTGTGGAATTGCACTTTTATTTTGCAATTTTTCAGCATTTGGAATTGTTTTCCTTCTCTATACTACATCACATGATAAAATAAATGGTGCAGTTAGGTTAGACACATTGATGCTAAGCTGAGAATGGTCACTGCATGGTACATAATTGAGCCTCATTTTTTTCACTTTTGAAAACAATATAGATAGAATTAAAAATGGACCATGTACTGTGTTACCCAGTTTAATCTGAGTTCGCTGATACCCCACATGTGGTCAGAAACCTCTGTTTGGACACACGGTCAAGCTCGGAGAGGAACAGCATCATTAGAATTTTGGAACGCAAATTTGGCTGAAATAGATTGTGGCTACCATGACGCATAAGGTGCCTAAACAGCAAAAAAAAAAAAAACCACAAGTGACCCAATTTTGGAAACTAGACACATCAAGGAATTCATCCAAGGGAGTGTTGAGCATTTTTAATCCATAGGTGCTTCGCAGAAGTTTTTAAAGTGTGGATGTGAAAAAAAAATGCATTATTTTTCAGCTAAAATATTGTTTTAGCCCCAAATTTGTAACTTTCACAATGAATATGTAAAATTAGACAGCAAGATTGGTTAAGCAATTTCTGCTGAACACGGTAATACCCCATATGTGGTCAAAATCCGATGTTTGGGCACATGGCAGGGCTTGGAAATGAAAAAGCACTATTTGATTTTTGTAGCCTAAATCTGTCTGAAATAGATTGCAGACACCATGTCGCATTTGCAGAGCCCTTGAGGTGCCAAAACAGCAGAAACCCCCACAAGTGACCCCAATTTGGAAACTAGATCCCTCAAAGATTTTGTCTAGGGGTGTACTAAGCATTTTTACCTTACAGGTGATTCACAAACCTTTATAACATTTACATATGAAAACAAAAACTATACTTCACACTAAAATACTGTTTTACCACCAAATGTATAATTTACATAAGGAGTAATAGGAGAATATTGACTCCAAAATTTGTTATGCATTTTCTCCTGAACACAGTGATAACCCATATGCGGTGAAAAACTGATGTTTGAACCAAAGCAAAACTTGGAAATCAAAGAGGGCTATTTATTTTTTGGAATGCAAATCTGGACACCCTGTTGCATTTGCTGAGCCCCTGAGGTGTCAATAAAGGAGAAAAACAAACAAAAGGGACCTCACTGTATAAATTGCATCACTCAATTAATTCATCTACGGTTGCAGTGACTATTTTGTAACATCCATGCTATGCTTTTTTTCTGGAGAATCACAAATATGCCTAGTGTCGATACATTGTACCCTCAAATATAATAGCTCCCCAATACATTGTGCCCCATATATTATGGCTCCACCATACATTGTGCCCCCATATATTATGACTCCCCCATACATTGTGCATACATTGTGCCCCATATATTATAGCCCCCCCATACAATGTGCCCCCATATATTATAGCTCCCCATACTTTGTGCAGCCAATATATTATAGCTCCCCATACATTGTGCTCCCATATATTATAGCTCCCCATACATTGTGCCCCCATATATTATGGATCCCCCATACATTGTGGCCCCATATATTATAGCTCCCCCATACATTGTACCCCCATATATTATGGCTCCCCCATACATTGTGCCCTCATATATTTTAACTCCCCCATACATTGTCCCCCATATATTATAGGTTCCCATATATTGTGCCCCCATATATTATATCTCCCCCCATACATTGTGCTCCATATATTATAGTTCTTCATTCATTGTGCCCCATATATTATAGCTCCCCCATATATTGTGCCCCATATATTATAGCTCCCCCATACATTGTACCCCCATATATTATGGCTCCCCATACATTGTGCCCTCATATATTTTAACTCCCCCATACATTGTGCCCCCATATATTATATCTCCCCCCATACATTGTGCCCCATATATTATAGTTCTTCATACATTGTGCCCCATATATTATAGCTCCCCCATATATTGTGCCCCATATATTATGACTCCCCCATACATTGTGCATACATTGTGCCCCATATATTATAGCCCCCCCATACAATGTGCCCCCATATATTATAGCTCCCCATACTTTGTGCAGCCAATATATTATAGGTCCCCATACATTGTGCTCCCATATATTTAAGCTAACCCATACATTGTGCCCCCATATATTGGGGGACAAAGAGCCGAAACAACCACCCCCTGTTGCAGAATGGTAACAATATTCTCCTGATCACGAGCCCCAGGAAAACTACGTGATAGAGCGTCCGCCTTGACGTTTTTAACCCCAGGATGGTAGGTGACAGTAAAATTAAACCTACTAAAAAACAGGGACCATCTGGCCTGTCTGGGGTTAAGATTGGCGGATGCTAAATATGACAAATTCTTATGATCAGTAATGACAGTAATAGGATGAGCTAGCCCCTACAACCAACGACGTCACTCCACAAATGCCAATTTAATAGCAAGGAGCTCTCTATTACCTACATCATAATTTTTCTCCGCAGTGGAGCGCTTCTTAGAAAAAAATGCACATGGACGCTATTTACTAGGCGACGGCCACTGCGACAAAACTGCCCCAACCCCTACCTCTGATGCATCGACCTCCATGAGGAAAGGCTTCAAAACATCAGGTTGGCAAAGTATGGGAGCAGTAGCAAAACACCTCTTCAAAGAAGAAAAGGCTTGCTGAGCAGAATCAGACCATGTGGAAAAATCAGCACCTTTTTTCGTTAGATCGGTAAGAGGTTTAACAATCCCAGAGTAATTCTTGATGAATTTACGATAAAAATTCGATAACCCCAAAAATCGCTGTAGGGCTTTGAGGTTCTCTGGACGATCCTAGGCCAGCACTGCCTCGACCTTCCCGGGATCCATCCAAAATCAGTGGGAGACAAGAGGTACCCCAGAAACTGCACCTCCTGCACAGCAAACACACATTTTTCAAGTTTGGCGTACAAGTTATTCTCCCATAAAATTTGAAGAACCTGTCGAACATGAGCCTCATGAGTTGCTAAATCAGGTGAATAAATCAAAATGTCATCAAGGTAGACCAACGCAAATCTACCCACCAGATGATAAAAAATGTCATTAATAAAGTGCTGGAACACCGCAGGGCCATTGGTGAGACCAAATAGCATAACCAGACTCTCCAAATGGCCTTTGGGGGTATTGAAAGCGGTTTTCCATTTGTCCCCCTCCTTGATCCTAACCAAGTTGTACGCCCCCCTCAAGTCCAACTTGGAGAACCACTTAGCTCCCACCACCTGGCTAAATAGATCAGGGATCAGGAATCAGAGGAAGAGGGTACGGATCACAGACTGTGATAAGATTCAATTTCCGAAAGTCCAAACAAGGACGAAGGCCTCCATCTTTCTTTTTAACAAATAAAAAACCTGCTGCCACCGGCGAAGACGAAGGGCTAATATGTCCCTTCTCTAGACTTTCGGCAATAAATTCCTTCATAGCCTGTCTCTCAGGCCCCTATAAATTATACAGTCTAGATTTGGGTAGCTTAGCTCCGGGAACAAGATTAATAGGACAGTCGTACACCTGATGAGGGGGAAGGTCCCGGGAAAACATTGTCCTAATTAGAAAGAAAGGATGACAGAGACTGGACAGAGAGACAGCGGATAAGGAAGTCCCCAAACAATTATTATAACAAAAGTCACTTCAATCAGAAATAAGTTGCGCCTACCAAATTACTATGGGGTTATCTTTATTCAACCAAGGTAAACCCAGCACAATGGGAGTGGGAAGACTTTCCAACACGTAGCATGAAATCATCTTATGATGCACGGATCCCATTGTCAACTTAATACCATGTACCATCTGAGACAAATGTCTTTGAGCAAGTGGTGCAGAGTCAATGGCAAAAACGGAAATGGAGTTATGTAAGGAACTGAAAGGCAAACCATGCTCTTTAGAGAAAAGGGGATCCACCAAACAAACTCCAGCACCACTATCGACAAGAACATCAATTTTAATAGTTTTGCTCTCCAGCACCACCTCGGCAGACAGGAGAAAGCGGGAACTACAGGTAAAAGAAAAAGATATAACCTGATTCACTGCTTCCACCCCACCAACAGTAACATGAGACTCAGTCACCCCAGGACGTTTAGGAATAAGGGGGCAAGCTCCAACAAAATGACCGGGTTTACCGCAAAAAGAAACATGCTCCTGTCTTTCTGCGGACGACATGAGAGGCACGGGAAGTGGTGGCTCCACCAAGCTGCATGGGTTCATCTGCCACAATCTCCAACCCCTCACCCCCGGATTGTCTTCCAAAGGAAGACATTTTCCCTCTAGACATGTCATCTGGAAAAAAAGTTCTACTTTTTCTCTCATGGAGGCATCTGTCAACACGTATAGCTAAAGACATGGCAGCCTCTAGAGAAGTAGGAATATCATACACCGTGAGAGCATTTTTAAGTTTATCAGACAGACCATGACAAAACTGACTTGATGGATCATTTCATTTAGTATCCGTAGCCCATCTATGAAATTCAGAACAATAGGCTTCAGTTGACCAATTTCCCTGCCAAAGCCGACGTAGTCTAGACTCAGCTAACGAGACTCGGTCAGGGTGATCATAGATAAGGCCCAAAGATTCAAAAAAAGCCCTCGACTGACTGGAGACAAGCGGCGTCTTCCGGCAATGAAAATGCCCATGACTGAGAATCCCCTTGCAGGAGGGATATAATGATGCCGACCCGCTGCTGAGCTGCTCCAGAACAGTAAGGTCTAAGATGAAAATATAATTTACAAGGCTCCTTGAAGGCTGTAAATTTCTCTTTACCTCCTAAAAAGCCATCAGGAAGCGCTATTTTTGGCTCTAAACAGGCCGCAACAGACACATAAACTCTCTCCTGAATGGCTTTTTTAATATCAGTAACTTCCAAAGAGAGATTCTAAAGTTGCTGGGCCAATTTAGAAACAGGATCCATTATACAAGGTAAAACGTCAGCAACGCACTTTTTATTTTTTCTGCAACTTTTAGTGGCGGGTTATAATGTCACACTGGGTGTGGGGAGAGATACCCAGCAAGTGGTCTCCTGGAAATAAGGGAAGCTGAAACAAAGAGGGGGGGGGGACCAGGGGCTCCTGCACTGACCCTGATAGTGGGGAGCCCAGTGCTTGCCCTCAAACCACAGGTACCTGTAATGGTTAGGAGGTGTGGCCCGCCAACATGCTCCTGGCTCCTAGCCAGACCCTAGCACTAAATCCCACCACCCACCAAACCACGGAGGGAAAAACAAACACAAAAATGACCAGGAAATAGGGAAAAAGGAAAAACAACAACTTATCTTTGAGAGGGAATCTTCAGAATCTACAGCAACAGTAGTCTGAAGCCACATTCAGAATCTACAGCAACAGTAGTCTGAAGCCACATTCAGAATCTACAGCAACAGTAGTCTGAAGCCACATTCATAATCTACAGCAACAGTAGTCTGAAACCACATGAACTCCTGAGCAAGCAACTTCTCCAAGTGAAGAGTATAACCCGCACTGGAGGAGGGAGAGGCCCCAGGTTATAAAGGCCCTTAATTACCAGCTGGAGGAAAAGCTCCTCCAACCTGGCAGGGAAACAGAAAAAAACCTAAATCAAGCCCTTAAAGGGACAGTGTCCATTAAGGTCTGGACGACCGCCAGGCCCTTCTGCACCTGGTCCCAGCAGCAGCACCTGAAGGTCCAGACACATCCGTGACAGGCTCACAAGGAGGAGGTAATTGGATTTGGCAGCTCAGATTTCACTGGATTTTTTTTTTGAGGGGGTAGGAGCCATCACTTTTCCAGAGCCTTTGTTCTAACAGTAATGTGGGAGCCCCCTATGTTTCCAGTGACAGATGTTGAACCTATACAGGGACTGGTTTTATGCGGAATAAGTGAGGGGTTTGATTGATAAAATTTTGGGGTGCAGAACATTTTTTTGATTGCTTTCAGCATAAGGCTGAGATAAAATTCTTGTGTTCTACGCTGAGCCCTTATGTCAGGGTTTACCATGTAAATGCCTAAAAAATATTATTCGGACAGGACCACTCACTATAAAGAGGTAGATGGAGTTGTCGCGGGCGGAGGAGGGGACGCCGCGCTCTCCCACTGCTGCTCGGGTCCGGCTGCCGCGGCTGCTGCGGCCTGCTGCTGCTCGGTGGCTCGAGCGGTGGGCCAGATCCCGGGGACTCTAGCGGCGCTCCTCGCCCGTGAGTGAAAAGGGGGTTGTTGGGTGTGGGGATGGTTTATTGTCCGTGACGCCACCCACGGTTGTGGTGATTTGTAGCACCACCGCTGCTCAATATGGGGATCCCGGGAGTGGTGATGCGGAGCAGCCAGGTGTTGTGTTGCCCCTCCGTGGGTAGGGGTTGGTGATCCCGGGGCCCAGTGATGGAGTGGAAGGTGCAGGGCCTGGTGGGCGCAGGGACGCGGGGGCAGCACTGTGCCTTGCGGCACTGTGGTACTCACTCAGCCTGAGACGTTGACACAGTTTTACGGTAAACCACACGGCTGGAAAGACGGTTCCCACGGACGGCTGCACTTGCTCTCCCAGCAGGTAACGGTGATGTCCCTCTGATCTGCACCTAGTGTTTCTGTGTTGGTAGCGATGGGTTCCCACCGGTAACCCGCTCCCCGGCTTGGATATGGGCCGGAGGAGCCCTGCTTTGCCCACAGACGCTGGCCCCGAGGAACTGGTGCCCTGGCGGTGGCGGTGTTCCTCCTTAATGGTTGGACTTTTGCCTTCAGTCGGGACTTGGTTGTTGGGGGATCGACGTCCCCTTCACTGACGGATTTGGCAAATTATGGCGACTCCTAGCCTTGCCGGGGTCCGAGAGGCCCCTGCCCTGGTGCTGACTGTCCTTCGTATACTGCTCCAGACCGCCGGGCCACTACCCGTCCGCGGTCCTTCCAGAAACCTCCGAGCAGTCCCCCTCCAGATGATCACCGCTGTTGCTGAACTTGCTGACACTGTCCTGCACTTATCTGGACTAACTTCAGGTCTTTCTACGCTCACTTTTACTTCTTTCTTCTTTGCTTCTTCACTTTCACTTAGCTCCTCTACCACTTCCTTCTACTTTGCACTTCCACCTCTATCTGCCTGGTTCTTCCCGCCTCCAGGGCTGTGTACTCCTCGGTGGGCGGAGCCAACTGCCTGGCCCACCCCCTGGTGTGAACATCAGCCCCTGGAGGAAGGCAACAAGGATTTTAGTAGCGTTGGTGTTCCTAACTGGGATGTAGGGTGTGGTGGTGTGATGACCTGTGACCCCTGGCTTGCCCAGGGCGTCACAGAGACACTTTGGATTCTGTTTGGTGTCTGTTGCGGTGGTATCCATCCTTTCTCAGAACTGTGGTCATCTAAACTTATATACTAAAAAGACACCTAAAATGATGGGACATTGCCATGAATTATGATGCAGTTTTGATACCATTTTTTGCCAAGAGATGCAGATTGTTTGCAGGAATACGGTATATAAATTTCGGCATCAAATCTGCATCTCTTGGCAAAAAAAGGGGCCTAAGGGGAAAACCTTTCTACTTGTGGAGACCTGACAAACCAATCTGGCTGCCAGTGAGGAGTTTTATAGCTGCAATGCTTCTCTGGAAAATATTCAAATTGTCTCTTCAGGGAGGAAGGAGACGAACTCTAGTGCCACCTATTTGAAGTAGCAATAATAAAAGTCAAAAGTGTCCCTTTAACGAGCCTTTTCCTATGACTTAGGGGTACTTTGCACACTACGACATCGCAGATGCGATGTCGGTGGGGTCATGTCGAAAGTGACGCACTTCCTGCGTCACTCTCGACATCGTAGTGTGTAAATCCTAGATGATACGATTAACGAGCGCAAAAGCGTCGTAATCGTATCATCAGTGTAGCGTCGGCGAATTCCATAATTACGCTGACGCGACGGTCTGATGTTGTTCCTCGCTCCTGCAGCAGCACACATCGCTGTGTGTGAAGTCGCAGGAGCGAGGAACATCTCCTACCTGCGTCATCGCGGCTCCCGTCGGCTATGCGGAAGGCAGGAGGTGGGCGGGATGTTTACATCCCGCTCATCTCCTCCCCTCTGCTCCTATTGGCCACCTGCCATGTAACGTCACAGTGACGCACGACCCGCCCCCTTAATAAGGAGGCGGTTGGCCGGCCAGAGCGACGTCGCACGACAGGTGAGTGCATGTGAAGCTACCGTAGCGATAATATTTTCTACGGCAGCTATCACAATGATATCGCAGCTGTGATGGGGGCGGGGACTATCACGCTCGGCATCGCAGCATTGGCTTGCGATGTCGTAGTGTGCAAAGTACCCCTTAGAATTTATGCCAGATCAAAACCTCAATTTGCAGACGCAGTGTTTTCGGGGTGAATGCTCCTCGTCAGTGCAAAGTATGAGATCTGATCTGACTCTATGAGAAGCTATAGTGGGGTCTAAGAGGCAACTCAGAAGAGCATTGCAACTATAAAACTCCTCACTGGCAGCCAGATTGGTTTGTAAGGCTATGTGCGCACGTTGCGTCGGAGTACCTGCAGTTTATTCTGCACGTTTTCCTTCCCTTGGTTTTTGACCAAATGGCTTTTGACCATTTTTTAGCGCTAAAAACGCATGCGTTTTTACCGCGTTTTTAGTGCGTTTTTAGCGCTTTTTACCTGCGTTTTCACCTGCGTTTCTGCAGATGCGTTTTTGAGATCAAGACACTGAGAAGTAAAGTTGAATTAGTCAAAAAGAATGAAAAAAGAGAAAAAAAGTATAAAATTAACTTTTAATAAAATTATATGGGAAATTATCAATTTTAATGTAATAATAGTGGTTATGCACATTTTAACAGAAAAATAGCTAAAGTTTATTATTTTTTTACATTTACATTTTCGGTTATTGTGTGTGTGTAAAGGAACATTAGAACCCATTAATTTTTGGCCAGAAAAGCATGCGTTTTTGGAGCCAAAAACGCAGTTGAAAAGCAGGTAAAAAGCATGAAAAACGCAGGAATTGTGATTTTGTTTGCTTTTTGCCATTTCTCATTGACTCCAATGTTAAGGAAACGCTGCAGAAATGGCAAAAACAACTGACATGCTGCTTCTTTTTCAGCATGGTTTTTGACCACAAATATGCAAATTATACGCTGCAGAAAAAAAAGCAAAGTGCAGACAGGATTTCTGCTTTTCCCATAGACTTTGCTGGAAATCAAAAATGCATGCGTTTTTGCCCAAAAACGCTGCTGCCAAAAACGCTGCAGAAACGCGGTAAAAAACGCAACGTGCGAACATAGCCTAAGTCTTCGCAAGGAGAAAAGTTTTCTCCTTAGACCCCACTATAGCTTCTCATACAGCCAGATCAGATCTCTTACTTTGCACTGACAAGGGGCAATTACCCTGAAACACCGTGTCTGCAAATTGAGGTTCTGATCTGGCATAAATCCTAAGTCATATGAAAAGGCTTGTTAAAGGGCCACTTTTGACTTTTAGAATTGCTACTTCCAAGACGTGGCACTAGAGTTCTTCTCTTTCCTCCCTGAAGAGACAATTCGGAAAAAAAACACACAAAAACGATTTTGACGCCATTTCAGTGTGGTTTTTCTGGTGCTGAAATGTCTGCACGAGATTTCTGGTATTTCTGGTGAAATTTGCATCTTTTGGAAAACCACACCAAAACGGTGTCAAAACTGTTTTAGGCACTTTTTTTCCAAGTGATGCGGATTTGGTGCTGAAATTTAAACACCATATTCCTGCACCAAATCTGCATCTCCTGACAAAAAAATTTGCGTCAGAATCGCATGATTTGATGTGATTTTTTTGCCATGAGATGTAGATTTAGTGCAGGAATATAGTGTTTAAATTTCAGCACCAAATCTGCATCTCTTTGCAAAAAAACCCTGCAGTTTTCTGCCAGGAGATGCAGGTCTGTAAACTCAGCATAAGGAGACTTATTACACTTGTTCCCATCCAAGCACATCCATGAGAATAAGACATGAAAGTATATATTGAGCGGATGGGACATTTCAATAAGGGTAGAGTGTTTTTTTACATTTCCGGTGAACATAAAATTTAAATTTTACCCCTCTTTTAGGACAATATTTAAGGTGTTGCACCATAAATGCAACTTATCATTTATCTAATATATAAAGCTCGGTATGTGTGTGTATGTGTATATGTCCGCTAAAGGAATTTGCACCGTCGCATTTACAATCACGAAATTTTGCACAGATGCCCCATGTGACCCAGGGAACATCATAGACTATGTTTTGATGGGAAAATTTAGCCCCACGCTTTACAGTTACTCTCAAAAATCCTGCCTCCATTAAACTAAATAGGTGGGTGCTGCAGGCTATTAATAGCAACTGTCAGTGGTTGCTATAGGAAGAAAATAAACTGTTAGAATAAGAAGCTTATGTATGAGGTAATAAGATGTCGGTGGTGAGACAGATAGAGAGACAGAAAGGGACAGACAGAGACAGATGTGGAAAGAGACAGACAGAGACAGACCTGGAAAAAGACAGACCTGGAAAAAGACAGACCTGGAAAGAGACAGCCGGGCAAAGAGACAGCTGGGCAAAAAGACAGACCTGGAAAGAGACAGCCTAGCAAAGAGACAGACTGGCAAAGAGACAGACCTGGAAAGAGACAGCCCTGGAAAGAGACAGCCCTGGAGAGAGACAGCTGGGTAAAAAGACAGCCAGACAAAGAGACAGACGGGTAAAGAGACAGATGGGCAAAGAGACAGACGGGCAAAGAAAAAGACGGGCAAAGAGACAGACGGGGAAAGAGACAGATGGGGAAAGAGACAGACGAGGAAAGAGACAAAGACAGACGGGGAAAGAGACAGACGTGGAAAAAGAGAGACAGACACACACATAGAGACAGACAGAGAGCTAGGGAGAGACAGACAGACACAGAGATGGCAACAGATAGACTGATACAAACACAGAAAGAGAGATAGAAACAGACAGACAGAGACATAGACAAAGACAGACAAAAAAGGCACAGACAGAGAGACAGACAGACAGCGATACACAGACAGAGACTGGGAGAGAGACAGAGAGACAGTTACTATTCTGGGCAATGCTGGGTACTCCAGCTAGTACATTATAAAGGTCAAAACTTGCTTGTCATGGGTATGTCTCGGGTGACAGTCATGTGGTGTCCGGCAATAGAAGTTCACAGCATTTGACTGTGCAAAATGCTCCCTGACTGTCTATTATTCCTGCTGTAAGTGTGCCGCCCCCACACCTGTAGCAGCCGAGCTGCTCGGGTCCGGACCCGCTGCGTGGCTCGAGGGATCCTCCGGACCCGGGGGTCACACAGACACACCAAATGAAAAAAGGAAAAAGGGGTGGTTGTACGTGCTTGGCCGTGCTCGGTTCGTGACACCACCCACAATGTGTGGTGAAGTGGGACACCACCGCTGCTGTTGCAGGATACCCGGGGGAGATGTGATGGCAGCTGGATGTTAACCCCTCCGTGGGTAGGGATGGTTGCCCCGGGAACCGGTGGTTTGGTGCAAGGGATGGCGGTGGCAGGGGCCAACTCGTTCAGATGTACCTGGGGATATTTGGTTACTCACAGTCAATGAATCACACGAGTGTTTTGGTAAACCAAAGGTGCTGGTGGCCGGCTGCCGCAGCCGGTTGTACTCTGGTCCCCCACCCGGGTTGGTGGTCGCCGTCCTTTTTCCTACACTAGTTGTGTTTGTGTAGACTGCTTGGTGTGGAACATAAGAGTTCACTCCCAGTGCTTGTGGAGCCGTGCCCGCTGACGCTGACTCGTGGGATCTACCCGTCCCTGGCAGATGCCCTATCCCTCTCTGTGGGTGGTTGTCTGCTTTCGGGACTTTGGTTGGGACAGAACCTATAATCCTTCCCTCAATTGGTTAATTAGCTAGGCTGTTGGTTCCGGCCCTGGCTTCAGGGTCCAAGTACCCCCTCTGTGCACAGTTTCCGGGTCGGTATCTCCGGTGTCGGTACCGGTGGGCTCCAACCCTACCCCGGTCCACCTTGGATCTCCGGCTGTTGTCTTCCCGTCGCCTGCTGACGGGGACCACCGTCTGCCACCTAGACAAGGCACCAGGGCTCCAACCCCGGTGCCTGTCAACTTGAGGTTCTCCTCCTGCTGGAGCTACACCTAGCCCCAGATTCCACTCCTCTCAACTTGAAAACAAAACTGACGTTTTTCCCACCCCGGTCTGTCTAGACCCCTAGGTGGGCGTTTCTCATCTGCCTGGTCCGGCCCACTGGTGTGCATGTCTTTCCCTGAGGGGGGGGTGGCTAGGGTTTCAGGTCGGCTGTGTGTAACCCTGTGAGGGAAGGTGTTATGCAGGGGCCTGCTCTTTGTGACTCCTGGTTTTGCCAGGGCGTCACATACGTATTCAGTGTACTAGGTATCTTCTATGCTGGGTTTTGATCCTTTTCCCTTTAGGACTCAGGGGAGCTCCTCTTCCATTCAGCTGCTAATCATCTGCATTTTTCCTTGGGTTTAAATACTCTCAATTTCCCTGGAATTGTGCTGGTGATATTCAATTGCAATCATCTGTAGAAACAATGCTGCTCTTTACTGAACTTCTTCCTGAGGCATCTGGAGATAAGTTGTTCATGCACTTTCCCCCATGTGTGTTCTCCCTGTGTCTTCTTTAGTGCTTTAGTGTTTGGTTGGGTTGATGAAGAGCTCTTCCCACCAGTTTGCTATGTAGGGCCCAGCTCTAGGGTCATCATGGGGGGGACCCCAGGGCCCAGCGGTAGGTTTGGTGAGAGGTCACCATCTTCCTCTTCCCTAGATGCAGGGATTCCATTCCCTTCCGTTTCACTTGGTACTCCACCGTACCTAGCATGAGATTGCTAAATGCTACCAATTTTGGGATGCCGGATGATTCCAAGAGTGGTTCTTTGGAGTGCTTCATTTGAATGGAGCATTGATCCACTCCATTCACTGTCAAAGGTGCTGAAGGAGCCAAGCACAGCAAACCATAGAGAATGAATGGAACATTGATACACTTTATCCAAAAAGGGATCTTCTCTATCTAGGAATCTAGAGATCATTGGTGGTCTCAGTGGTTGTACCCCTCCAGCAGACAAGTTAAACATTGCATTTCAAGTACAACTCTATTAAAATTTGTATATGACACTTTTAGATTTATATAGACACCACTATGCGTATTACGCTTTATGAACTCATCTATGGAAATACGGTATCAAGATTGTAAATCATATCTGATCTGTTCATTAAGTGTTGCTACGCTTCGTCACGCTGTGTCACTTGGTCCAATTTTGTCACTCAGCAGTCAAAACTCCGCACACTTGTTGACAAAGTGAATGAATGAGTTGTGGGCGGATGCTGCAAATAGACACTGTATACATACTTTACTGAAAACTTCAGCACATCGGTAAATTGTTTTTTTAGCTGGCTATTTGGTGTAAAAAACATCAGAAAAAGGTAACCCTATGATACAAATTACTATATAATTGTGCCCAGCTGTAAGATTTCAACCAGTAAAAACCCAAGGAACCTTAAGGAGCTAGATACAGTTTAGTCATCTTTGGCATTACTTTCTTATTTGTTGCTCAATGAGATTTTTGCTGCTTTTTTGTGACCAGTGGAGGTTTCCTATTATTATTTTTAATACATCTCATTTTTGCATTTAGTTTGATGATTACTTGATCATTTTTTTACGATATAGAGGTCATGAGTCCTCTAACCCTAGTGATTGCCTGCAGTGGTTATGTATCGCCCAGGGAATGGGGTACTCGGTCCCGGGCGGTGTGTAAAAGGGGAATTGTCACTTTGGTGGCCGTTTCCCGGTCCCGTGCCCTGGGTGCTTTTTAATGGGGAGTATTTGTGTGACGCTACCTGCGGGTTGCGGTTAAGATTGTGGAACCGCCGCTGCTGAAGTGGTTACTCCCAGGGCTGGTGGTAATGGCAGCTGTGGTGGTAGGCCCTCCACAGATAGGGCTGAGCCTGGGAGATGTATGATGGAGTAATTAGGGAGACCACACCGGGGTTGTAATTAACAGTCTCTACTCATTCGTGGACTCTTGGATGGCTGGTTCAGGTCCCTGTTTTTCCAGTGCCAGTTGATGACTCGGTTGCTCTGTCCCTGGCACTCTCAGTGTAGTTGGGTCCCCGTAGCGTGGAGCATTTGGGGCCCGACTGTCCCTTTGCAGTAGCAGTCTCCTTCTCTGTATGGCGGGCAATGTGGACCCTGTAGGGCTGGTCTGTGTTACGATCCCTGATCCTTGCTTTACTGCTGATGCCCCCAGATTTGTGGGTCAGTGAGGTCCGTGAAGGTCCCCTCACTGTGTAGGTATTTGCCAGGCCATCTGAAACTGTCTCCTGACCTATGTCCCAGCAGTACTTGGGTGTACCCGCTGCTGAGCTTGGTTCATTATGGTCGTGACATCACCACAGATCATCTCCAATGCTGAGGTCTAGAGACAGACAGAGGAGAAGTGGTGGTGAAAGACCGGTGGTGATGTTACAACCATATGATCGTAATGAGTGGAGCTCAGCAGAGAAGTGGTGGTAAAGGACATTTGGTGATCAGCAGAGGAGAAGTTATAGTGAAGGACCTGTGGTGATCAACAGAGGAGAATTGGTGGTGAAGGAGTTGTGGTGATGGCACAACTATGTGACCATAATGGGTTGAGCTTAGGAGAGAAGTGGTGGTGAAGAACCTATGACGATCAGCAGAGGAGAAGTGGTGGTGAAGGACCAGAGGTGATGTCATCATGACTATGTGACCATAATGGGCTGAGCTCAGCAACGGAGAATTGGTGTTGGGGAATTACCAAGTTAAAAAAAAGAATTGTGCCTGAACTTGAGTGACTGTAACTGAACCCATTAAACGTTCTGCACCTACAACTGAAACCTAAGGTATGCACTGCATTCACCTACGCATATAGAGTATTTTTTAAAGATAAACACATGGAATTTTCAATTTTTTTTCTTTTTTAAAACCATGTTTGAGATGAACATTGCATCACTTAAAACATATTAGGGGTGGTTTAATATAAAAAAAATTACATTACAGGTTCCTTTTAAAAAGATCTACAGGCTGTAAATGTCCCTGAGATGGTTATGCAAGTGAGTCGAGGAGGGGAAACATTTGACCAATATGTTATGCAGACTTTTAGGTTAAATGCACATGCCAAATTTTGTATAGACATTGACAGAGCCTCTTTTTTGCATTGATACTAAATCTGATCCTTCCACTTAAAAAAGGATCACCTCAAGGTTTAACATTGGTGTTTGACTATTATAATTTTGCATCCGTAATCAATATCATACTGGTTGGAGTAAGACACTCAACAGCCCCATCACTCAGCTCCCCACAGCTTCTTCGTTAGCCAGATATATACAGTTGCCGAGCTGAAGAACAGTATCTGTCAGCTGCTTATGGTCACTGCCAGATACCGCCCATGCCCAAATGTTCTCTTTCACTCAACAATGCCAACCATTGTCTAAAATATTACAATTGTAATGACTACAACCTCTCTAAAACCATTTGATGTGTTGGTATATGAACCTTAACACAACCCTGCAGAGGATCTATCGATATGCCACTCAAACACTTCCGTGACACAGAACCCTAACTGTCCCCTTAATGGCACAGATATTGAGGTATGTTGTTGGCACTTCTTAGCTTTGGAGGGTTTTTAGATTCCTCCACAATTTGTCCAACTCTTATATATTTCTAAAATCTAGATTATGGCAGAACACATGGGATTTCTCACTGATTTGGAATAATGTGAATTAGCGGAAATTCAGGAAACTTGTGGGTTTTGAGATATGGCAGAAAAAATGGTATAGATGGCAGAGCGTGATTATTTATGCAGGGTCAATGTAAAACCTTTGAAATTCATCAATGGGAATTTGATCTATGACCCAGATTTTATTAAAGGAGTTGTCCACTACTCCTTCTTATTCCCATGTTTGCGGCAATAAAAATAACAAAGCCTATACTCACCTCCACTGCTCCAGTGATGTCTGAAGTCATGTTCCTGGTGCCCATATCACATTGTTATGACACACGAGACCAATCAGGGCCAGCTTCATTCTCACCATCTTCTGACCCTAAAAGAGAATCTGTCAGGTGATTTTGTTGTACAATACTAATGTTATCTTTAGATAGAGCTTAAGGAGACCTTTCAGACTCAGTAAGTTTTATTTTTCTACCTTATCCTGTTATCTTGTTGTAAGCTTCATAAAATTCAGTGTCTTGTGCATGCTAGTCAAGTGTAGGGAAATACAATTTGCATATTCACTGCTCATACATTCATTACAACTGATGAGAGATGGGAGGGAGTATGGGTTGGGGCAGCAGTGCAAATTCAATTCAGATTTACTATCTCTGATGCCAGCACTGAGAGATGGGAGGGGGGAACAAGGAATATGCATTTTGTGTTTACATATGCTTAACTACTTACTAGGTCACACTGAATTCTATGGAGCTTACAACAAGATAACAAGATAAGGTAGAGAAATAAAACTTACTGACCTGGAAAGGTCTCCTTAAGCCCTATGTAAAGATAACATTAGTTTTGTACTAGAAAATCACTTGACAGATTCTCTTTTACTAATTAACAGGAAATGAGTAGCAGCCACAGAGTTTACTTCCGGTTAATTACTTAACCATACAAAGGCGGAGAGAATGAAGTCGGCTCTGAATGGTCCTGGGGCTTGTCTGTCATAACAAGATCACGCGTGCCCTGAGGAATGCGAGTTCCAACATCACTGGAATGGCACCGGAGGAGAGTATGGGTATTGTTATTTTTTGGGGGATGAACATGGGGAATGAGAAGGAATTGTCCTACTAGTGGACAACCCCTTTAATATCTCCAATTGAGGCATGCATATATAATGCAATAAAAATAAGATATGAGAACATTATATAATGTCTTTTTTTTAGCCTAATATCTAGGATGGGCAGCTCTAGAGGTATTAAATCTCTACATTATAGGGGAAACTGCCTTTAAAAGGAGACCATATATTCTAGGTGGCCCTTTACATTGTCTGATCTTTGGTTTTAACAACCATTGATTTACACAAATTTGAAATTGTTTAATTACCTGTTTACACAGGTAGACCACATAGTAAGATAGACACAGAACAATTACTAATGGATCATTCAGCGCACAAGGGCTGCCAATCGTCTCGGAAGCACAGGTCCTGTTTATACAAGATGTGATGCCAAGAAGGATAGTCTTTTTATTAAACCAAAAAATCATTTAACCCATGGAACGAGCATTTTACTAGTTTGCCGGGTGATCGACATCCTGTTTACACTGCAGGAATATTGGAATACAAGTTCTCATTCTTGAGAATTGTCCAATGTGAAAATATCTTAGGAGATGAGTAGCAAAAACATCTAGGTCTAATTTGTGAAGACAAGTGAGGAGATGTTTGATAAGGTGTTCCTAAAGTTTCATTTAGTGAAGCACATTGGTGTTTTCAGTTGTATTTAACCCACAGAGGCTATATAAACCCTTTGCTTTTGTTTAAAATTTGATACAAACAAGATTTGCAATGCACAAGATGTAATATACCAGAAGATCATTTGCTTCACGCAATCTGAAGTTACCCACAAGTTTCGTTTGTGTCACTATTCTAAGCAAATAATACATTTGATTGAATTTGTATATGAATCCCTATTGTGGTTTACTTCTATTTTGATCATTCTTGGTGAAATCCTTATATTTGTGTATCACTGTGCTATATGGCATTATTTCTACCAAGCACATAAGCATATTGCCTCTTATTGGAAAAATCTTAAACCCCCTAATGTTACAAAATATGTATCAAAAGTCAAAAACATTCTAAGGCGGGCTTTACATGCTGTGACATCGCTAGCAATTGCGACCTGGTTGGCGACGTCGCTGTGACCACCGATCAATCCCTCCTTTAAGGGGGAGGCGCGTTCGACGTCACAGCGACGTCACCACGATGTCATTAAGCGGCCAACCAATAGAAGCGGAGGGGCGGAGATGAGCGGGACGTAACATCCCGCCCACCTCCTTCCTTCCGCATTACTGGTGGACGCAGGTAAGGAGATGTTTGTCATTCCTGCGGTGTCACACACAGCAATGTGTGTTGCTGCAGGAACGACAAACAACATCGTATCTGCAGCAGTAACGACATTATGGAAATGAACGACGTGACACAGATCAGCGATTTTTTACACTTCTGTGCTCGTTCATTGTCGCACCTAGGATTTACACATTGTGAAGTCTCTACTGGCGCCGGATGTGCATCACTAACGAGTCGACGTGACCCCGACGATATATCGGTAGCGATGTCGTAACATGTAAAGCCCGCCTAAGACTTGAGAAAAGAAGAACCTTATAAAAAATTAAAATTGGTGGACTCCTTGGTTAGATACATTATATTTAGCTCCAATGATACGTAACTTGGTACAGATTGTTGAAAGCAATTGCATAATCAAAAACGTATCTATTGTTTTAATCAAGTATTAAATGTATTTTGGCTATGTTTTTTTGAGTGTCTCAATAATTATTAAAAAAAAATAAATAATCTGTGACTATAGACTTCTTCCCTATTCTATAATGCTGCTGGGCTCTTCTTAAAGGAAAAACTAAATACAGAAAATTTCCCCCAAAAAATGAGATATTATCGCAGCAATTCTTCCCTTAATCTTCTGTCCTCTGATTCTATTTTGCCTTTTATTAGAATTAAAATTGAAAAATACATGAATAAATCCCTGTGTGCCTCAGGAGGACCTCAACAGAATCCCCGTCACACACTTGTCTTACTTCAGAGGGCTGAGCTCTGCTATCTTCCTCTTGGCTACATCAAGACCTCAGTAGTCCCTGTCACACACCTGTCTTATCTTGGAGGCTTGGGCTCTACTATTTTCCTCTTTGGCCCCATCAGGACCTCAGCAGTGTCCTTGTCCCACACCTATCTTATCTCGGAGGGATAGGTTCTGCTATCTTCCTCTATGGCCCATCAGGACCTCAGTAGTATTGCTGTTACACACATGTCTTACCTTAGAGGCTTGAGATCTGCTATTTTCCTCTTGGCTACATCAGGACCTCAGCAGTATCCCTGTCACATACCTGTCTTTTCTTGTAAGTTTGGGCTCTCCTATCTTCCTCTTTGCCCCCATCAGGACCTCAGAAGTGTCCTTGTCCCACACCTGTCTTATCTCGGAGGGGTAGGCTCTGCTATCTTCCTCTATGGCCCATCAGGACATCAGTAGTGTCCCTGTCACACACCTGTCTTATCTTGGAGCCTTAGGCTCTGCTATCTTCCTCTTTGACCTCATCAGGACCTCAGCAGTCTCCTTGTCCTACACCTGTCTTATCTCGGTGGGCCAGGCTCTGCTATCCTCCTCTTGGCTACATCAGGACCTCAGCAGTGTCCCTGTCACACCCCTATTTTATCTCTGAGGGATGGGCTCTGCTATCTTTCTTTTTAGCCACATCAGGACCTCAGCGATGTCTCTTTCACAGACCTGTCTTGGCTTTAAGGCTGAGCTCTGTCCCCATCCTCTATAGTCACAAATCCCACTCACACACTTGGTTATAAGGTTGGGCTCTGTTTTCGTTACATATGGCTGCTATCCTTTGCCATGCTCCATATTGTGTTTTATAGGTTGCCCAGCAAACTACAATGACAGCATCACCAAAATGCTTTTAAGTCCAACTTAGGTGCTCATTTATGCCTAAGTATTGAGTACACCTTGTGCTCATGTATTTTGTGTCAGCCACCATCCATTACTCTCAGTTGCAATCATCTCTGCTAACTCCTGTAGTTTCTGCAACCTGGATCTATTACCTGGCTCAGACCTGCTGATTAACCCTTTATCTTGTAGGCACAACAAACTGTTATCTGGCTTCAAAACGCTCCTGCATCAGTTTTCTCTATTAACAAGGTTGCGTCCCCCACTCTGCTGCCAGTGGCTATCCATTATATTTTGATTAACCCCTTGTCTGCTGTAAGTACATTTAACTCTTCTCTGGACTAGTTCATGACAAACGCTACCGGACAGTCTATACATGTTGCCTAAACCTTTATCTCAGTATCTTCAGGTGTGTCCACCTCGAGTTGTCTGCATGCCATCTAGCTTACCCTTTTTTCCTGTTCCTTTGAGTTGCACCTGCCAGATGGAATATCCTGGTTTATTCGCCATCGCCTTTGGTCCACGTCTTCACCCTGACTTGCGGCTTAATGAATCCAGCTCAAGGAGTGCCCCTTATCAGTCCCCTCTCTTCCTTCTCCTCTTCTTCACTGTCCTATGTGTGACTCTAAGAAAACTGACTTCAGCAGGAACCTCCCCCTCTCTTCCTGGAGTAGGACAAGACCATCATTAATCCCTACCCTCTAAATTAAGGCCCACCCTCTCAACCAGTCACCTGATGAAAATAGAACAGATGATCTGGAGATTAACGCCAATGTGTTTTCTTGAAGGATCTCTACAAAACTAAATGCCTCAAGATCATGCGGAAAATATCATCATGCCGTAATCAAAAAACTAAACTTTACCATTCTTCCAACGCTAATTCATATAATTGTACTCAGTTCCTTATGATAATAAATAATAGATTTTATAAGTTAATCTGTGAAAAAGTATGTAATATTTTACGATACAAATTTGCAAACAAAGGATAATACAGGTAGCATGATATATTTTTGGTTTATCACTATGTAGTACTTTTTGATGACAACTGCTCATGAAAAAATACATTCATTGCAGATGATTTGCTGTTTCCGGAAGAAATTTTGATTGGATGCAAAGTCTTCATAGGAGAAAATAGACTCAACATGTCATAGCAATGTCTGTCTGTAAAAAGAGTCAAGTGTCATCCGAATTACAGGAAGAAATCAGGTAACAGGTGGTGAAGGACTAAAGACTGGGTGTGAAAACAGACAAATATCATCATCACTCGTGGTATTCACTGGCCCATTGGTCACCCCGAAGGAACTCCAACTCTCTATCCTTTGGATATTTAAGATAAGCATATTAAATACTTATTGAAGTAAACAGTTATCATGCCAAATCTTGAGATAGGAAGATGGTCACATTATGCCATTTATGGAAATGTAGTCTCATCTTGTGGCTCTGCCAATGTCCCAACTAATCTTCAGCAACTTAAAGGGTTATTCCCAAAATCACAATGTGGTGTTATCATAAAGAACATTTATAGTAATTAATTGGTGCCAATATTGTGCCATTATTAAATCTGAACCACTTTGCACAAACCGCCTCTAAAGCATACCCCTCCAGATTCTAGTTACTCTCCAGTTGTCATTGAGTCAGTCCTGCTCAAGTTAAAATCTTCTGGTCGAACAGATGCAAGGAGTGCAGTCTCTCCCAGCCATGCTCTGCCTCCAACACTGATAAGTTTAAAACACGGTCTTCTTCTGTCCATGTCTATATCTGTGTTTTTACATCATTGATCTATTAGCTGGCTTACATCAGAGATCAATTGTATTGCACTACGCTCTGCCTGCACAATAGAATAGAGTTTATAATAACTAAGCACAGTGGAACAGAAACAAGCAGGACTGACATGTGTTTGATGCTGGCTGCTGACATATCAGTGATGTGAAAATGCAAATTCTGCTCAGTTGATGCATATGGCAGAAAATAATCCTTTGCCATATGCATCAACATTTATAGCTTTGTTTTATAGCTTCTGACCGTGCACCCCTCTCCTACTATCCAAAGGTGCTTTTATTCTTTATAGCAGGTTTCTACCTGCCCATACACAGGAGGTTTTTAAACCCAGAGAAAGCCTTCAGTTCAGAGTAGGTACCCATGTAAAGAGATATGTCATGACGTGGCGACTGGGCAGATATAAAAAAAGGCTATTTTGGTATACTAAATATCTAATTTTTTCTTAGATTTCCTTTAGCTGTAATGCATATCTATATTCATCGATTCATGGTTTTCATGCTCCACCACTGATAGAGGTTATTCTAAGTTTAAAACACAGTCTTCTGTCCACTGTATGGCCTTGTATATCAACTTAGCTATAGCTGTGTTTTTACATCAGTGATCTATTAGCTGGTTTAAAGCAGAAATCAACAATACTGCACTATATTCTGCCTACGCAATAGAATAGAGCATGTAATAAGTAAGCACAGCAGAATTAAAATAAGCAGGACTGACTTGTGTTTTATAGTGGTTGCTGACATATCAGTGATGTGAAACTGCAAATTCTGCTCATTTGATGCATATGGCAGAAGATAATCCTTAGACATATGCATCAACAGAGTGATGATGTGGAACTAGAAATGCTGTACACTTGATGCATATGGCAGAAGATAATCCTTAGCCATATGCATCAACAGAGTAATGATGTGGAACTGCAAATGCTGTACAGTTGATGCATATGGAAGAAGAATTAATTGCTTTGAACAAACTTCCTGGTCTTAATTTTTTTTTTAAGAGTCATTTTTAATTAATATTTTTAGAAAGTAATTACACAACATTTTTATAATGAAAAAAATATTTTGTCATAGATCTACTGTTTAATATTTATATGAGCATAAAAAATCGGGGCATAAGATGACTGATGACGAGATCAAATTAATGTTCATGAAAAACTAGAAGGAAAGTGGATAAACAAAAACAAACCAAAAATAAAACCCCTTTAGATTCCATTAATATAAATAAATAAAAAAAATGAGGAAAAAAGGAGACATGTAATATTACCATGGTGCTCAGTATCGCACTTTGCTTCATATAATTAATTTATAGTGTAAGATATAATTTTAAGACAAGAGAAAAAAATAAACACAATAAAAAGTTATACCTAACTTTTGATATCGGTAATCTTACTTTTTTACCAGTTGTCTAATGGACAAAAAATATCAATGAACCAAAACTGTTAATAAGTAAGAAGGAAAAAGCACATTTATAGTAACCCATTTGATAGATGACCCAATTGATGAGATATTACGACTCCAA
This sequence comes from Anomaloglossus baeobatrachus, assembly GCF_048569485.1. Classification (NCBI taxonomy): domain Eukaryota; kingdom Metazoa; phylum Chordata; class Amphibia; order Anura; family Aromobatidae; genus Anomaloglossus; species Anomaloglossus baeobatrachus. The sequence continues at coordinate 55,664,880 of NC_134363.1, read as the reverse complement.
GGCTGAGTTGCCCTTGGATACTTATTAGATAAATTGTCCATAGAGTCGAATCCCTCTCAATCTTGTGTCTGTGAGCGTCTGTGACTACATATAGCCAAGACTTCTTCCATTTTGTGTGCTAACCTGAAAACTTCGACAAAGTGTGTACAGTTGGCCTTCCAATTTTTAGTTAAGGCCAAACTGATGATGCAATAGATATAGGGTATGTACAGTGATGAGCAAAGGGGTGACAATGTTTTGAACTTTTCACTATCTCACAATGCTCTACAGCCTTGAGCTTGAGATGACCCTCATCTTATAGACTATCATCTTGGCTATCTCATACATAAATTTGACTTACAGCTATTTTACATATGATTAGTTATGCAGATTCTCATCATGCCACTGCATTGTTACTGTTTTGCTCCTGGTTATTAAAAAAATATTTTCTTCCTGTATACTACAAACTACAACCTGTTCTGATGTTCCCTAATAGCTCAATGTGTTATTAGATTGACTTCCAAGTGAACAGTCACTTTTTCGAAGCAGTCATGAAGATTTCCCAAGAAAAGAGAAACAGCATCAACAAACTCATCGATTTTGATCTCTCGGCCAAGAAAATTGCCAAACTGCATCATGTGAGGCCATGAGAGTTGGAAGAATACGAAATGAAGTCTGTCCATCCATTCAAAAGCCAAGAGGTGACGTCCAGGAAAAATATTGGAGTCATCAAGTCGGTTCATTACAAGGTCTATCAGTTCTGGCGTGACAATGCCGGCAGTGGAGGCGGCTCGTATGCTTTATAATAGTGAGATCACAGATGTCCATGCAAGCACCGAGCAACACATGTAACACAAGTCTGGAATGGTGGCCTGAAAAAAGGTGAAGAAGCCTCAACTTCAGTATCGTTCTTAGACGTTTTCAAAGAAGTAGGAAAAGTGGACAGTAGAAGATTGGAAATGAGTGATTTGGAGTGATGAGATGAAAGTCAATAGACGGCTCTGATGGGTGTAAATGGGTTTGTAAGAAACAAGGGAAAAAAGGGATAGAGAAATTGAAGGAACTGTCGAGTTTTGTGAAGCAAGCCTGATGATAAGGGGTTGTTTCTCAACCACGGGGTTGGGTACTTGACCAGGATCGATGGTGATCTGAATGCTGAGCTATATGTGAGTATCCTACAAGATGAGTTACTTCATACACTCAATTACTATGGGTATGAAAGGATGACAAAGTGTTCCAGCAGGACAATGACAAAAAGCATATGTCAATATTGTTGAAGAATTGATTCAATGACAATTAAGTAGAAGAGCTGAATTGGCTCCACAGTCCCCAGACCTCAATCCAATCCAACACTTTTGGATTGAGTTGAAGAAAAAGTTGTATACATCCCCAAGTGAGTTGACCATCATACACCAACATCGGGAACGTGTAGAAGAGATCTAGCATCAGATTTTGGTCAAGACAAGCTTGAATCTGAAAAAGAGCATGTCCAGAAGGGTTCAGGTAGTGTTGAAGCCAAAGGTGGATTCACAAAGTACTAACAAAATAATAAAAAATACAATTTAGATTTTTAGGAGCAAAACAGTAACAATGAAATGACATGATAAAAATCTGCATAAGTAATCATATTCTAAATAGTTGCAAGTCAAATTTATGTATGAGATAGCCAAGATGATTGTTTATAAAATGAAGGTCGTCTCACGCTCAAGGCTGTAATGGATGGTGAGAAATGGAAACATTGTTACCCTTTTGCTTGTCAGTGTATCTAGATGAATAAATTAAAATTGACAAATTTAGGGGGTGACTATACATGCCCGCTGAGAATTTACACAGCACATAAAACAGGCTGTTTGCTTGAACATTATTTCCAGCATTATTAGGGTGAATTGGGATAATTTTAGACAGCTTTGTGGGGTGAGATACCAACTAAGTATAAATGTTATTGTGGATTCCCAAAGAGAGAAGTTTTTTTTGGGTGAAATCCTTTAATGTAGTTTAACTGCTGTTCTTATGATAATGGTGAATTGAAATTGACTCATCAATTTAAGGTTATATTAGGGTTCAAATTGGACAGATTTAAGGATTATTTAAAAAAATTGATCAACCCTTCAGTTTACTGGAGGTGAAATTAAAAAAATGTATGAACCTGTTTGGTAAAGACTAGTGATGAGTGAAGCCTTGGATGTTTGGTTTTGCCGGCTTCAGAAGGACTTTAAAAAAAAGTCTGGTTAGGTGCCCAAAGTTGACCCCGGACACCAAACCCCATTAAGTCAAGAGAGACATGAACTTGTGTGCTGTAAAGTGGCTGGTAAAGGCTATGGGGCTGCAGAAAGAAGCAAATTGGGGGCAATTGACCTGCAAACAAATGTGGATAGGAAAACAATAATTAAAAAAGAAGTGTTACGGTTGCTGTGGCTCTGGAGACTATGTCCGGATTTCTTGCTACTGCACATGTGCAAGCGCTGGAGACTAAGTCCTATCTTGGAGCCATTGCACATGTGCGGGTGACATCATCGCTGACACGAGGTCACATGTCTCTGACACCTTCTAAGCTGATTGGCCACTGGTCATGTGCTTGTGACACGTGGTCACATGTCTCTGACACCTTCTATGCCGATTGGTCGCTGGTCATGTGCTTGTGACGCTTTGCTCGGTGATAGGCCAGCGTGACGTCATTGCTGTCATTCTGGCAGCGGATTGGCTCTGGTGTCCTCCATCTTGGATGAGGCACAGAGTCTATATAAGACCCTGACGCACGCCGCCCGGCGCCCAGTCCTCTTGGTTCATGCATGAGGGTAGACGCCCTGTGCACGTCCCTCTAGGAATCTCTCTGTCTATGTTAGGTGAGCGCTACCAGCAGGGTAGCGTTTTTATACCTTACAGCTTCGGCTGCAGTCCGTATCCTTACCTCTTAGGGGAGCAGACATAAGCAGGTGCCTGAGGCATATGGTCCGGCTGGGCCTTGTGATTCTACTCGTAGGTGGATGTTGCCGCTAGGGTAATGTTCCTTATACTGCGTCTGGCAGTTGTTCGTATCCTCGCACACTAGGGGAGCGAACAGAGGTAGGAGCTTTGTGCGGCTTATGCTGCTGTCCGTCTCTTTTGCACCACTAGAAGAGCGGACCTAGGCAGGTGCCATATCTAGTGGTTCGTGTCCTCGCACACTAGTGGAGCAAACGCAGGTAGGAGCTTTAGGACTGAGCCCAGGGTCTGGCAGTTATGGCAGAATATCAGCAGTTACACCGTTACATACAAGTACTTGAGTCGCGGCTCAAGAGTATAGAGGATAAACCTCAGACCATGGTGACATCTGCACATGATCCTCGACTTGCTCTGCCAAACAGATATTCTGGCGATGCCAGATCATGTCGTGGTTTCATTAGTCAGTGTCAGATACACCTAGAGATCAACTCTTCTCGCTTCTCTACGGAGAGGTCCGGAGTAGGCTTTATTATCTCCTTACTTCAGGACAAAGCCTTAGAATGGGCGACTCCCTTATGGGAGCGCTCTGATGTGGTTACTCTGAGACATCAAGACTTTCTTGATGCTCTTAAAGCGGTATTCATGGGTCCGCAGGTTACCCATGATGCGGCCCTGAGACTCTTAGATCTATCTCAGGGTTCGTTATCCCCTAGTTCTTATGCCATTGCTTTTAGAACTCTGGTGGCAGAACTAGATTGGCCAGAGAAGGTGTTGATTCCTATCTTCTGGAGAGGGTTGGCAGGCTATGTCAAGGATGCCCTTGCTACTCGTGAGGTCCCTGCTTCTCTGGAGGACTTGATCACAGTAGCAACGAGGATCGACGTACGCCATAGGGAACGTAGACTCGAGGTCTCTTCCTCACGCCCCAAGCATCGGGCTATTCCAGTTGTTGAGGGTCCACTACCATCTTCCTCAGCATCTGAAACATCTCCCACTCCTATGGAGTTAGGTCATACGTCCTCCAGACTACGCAAGTCTGGTCCTCCTATATGTTACGTATGTCGTCAGGCTGGGCACTATGCCAACAAGTGTTCTAGTCGTCAGGGAAACTCCCAGGCCTAGTAAACATTAGAGGGGGGTTACTAGAGACGTCTTCTGCACCCTCTAAGTGTAGTATCCCAGGTCAGCTCTCATTCTCTGAGAATACATGGCCTATTATGGCTTTTGTGGATTCTGGAGCTGACGGGACTTTTGTGTCCTCAGGATTTGTAAAGGGACACAATATTCCCTCTATCATGTTAGAGGCGCCTATTCCTGTCCGTGTTGTTAATGGGACTATGTTGTCTGACTCCATTACATTGAGGACAGTTCCCTTGCCCCTTTCCCTGCCCCAGGGTCACATAGAGGAGATTTCTTTTCTTGTTTTGCCTGAGGGTATAGACGACGTCCTTCTGGGTCTCCCATGGCTTCGGACTCATGCTCCTCACATTGACTGGGAGTCCGACAGCATTATTAGTTGGGGTTCGAAATGTCAGTCCCGATGTCTTCCCTTACCACCTAAGGTCGTTGCGGTTGCATCAACTGATCTCTCTCCCATACCTACACCCTATTTGGATTTCGCTGACGTGTTCTCCAAACAGGGTGCTGAGGTTCTTCCACCCCATAGGCCGTATGACTGTGCCATAGACCTTATCCCAGGTTCGGTACCACCTAAGGGCAGGGTTTACCCCCTGTCGATACCTGAGTCGGAGGCCATGTCGACCTACATAAGAGAGAGTTTAGAGAAGGGGTTCATTCGTAAGTCTGTCTCTCCCGCGGGAGCTGGGTTTTTCTTTGTTCGGAAGAAAGAGGGTGATTTGCGTCCCTGCATAGATTACAGGGGTCTCAACGCAATCACAATAAAGAACAAATACCCGTTACCTTTCATTTCGGAGCTCTTTGACAGACTGAGGGGAGCTCAGGGTTTTACGAAGTTGGATCTGCGGGGTGCGTATAACTTGGTACGAATTCGAGAGGGTGACGAATGGAAGACCGCTTTTAACACCCAAGACGGTCACTATGAATACCTCGTCATGCCTTTTGGCTTATGTAATGCACCCGCAGTATTTCAGGACTTCGTAAACGATGTGTTCAGGGATTTACTGTTATCCTCCGTTTTGGTGTATCTGGACGACATCCTGATTTTTTCTCCTGATCTGGAGACTCATCGTCAGGATGTCGTTCGTGTCCTCTCCCGTTTAAGGGAGCACTCTTTGTTTGCTAAACTCGAAAAATGTGTATTCGAGCAGTCATCCTTGACTTTTTTGGGCTACATTATCTCACAAGAGGGTCTGGCTATGGATCCTGCGAAGCTCTCTGCTGTCCTGGAATGGTCTGAACCTCATTCCTTGAAGGCGGTGCAACGCTTCTTAGGATTCATAAATTATTACAGGCAGTTCATACCCCATTTCTCTACTTTGGTGGCCTCTTTGGTGGCCTTGACTAAGAAAGGTGCTAATCCAAAAGTCTGGTCTACTGAGACATCCCAGGCTTTTGAGGCAGTAAAAAGACACTTTTCAACTGCTCCCGTTCTTCAAAGACCCGATGAGAATAAGCCCTTCCTCTTGGAGGTTGATGCCTTTTCAGTGGGTGCTGGTGCGGTCTTGTATCAAAAGAACGGTGCAGGTAGAAAAAGGCCGTGTTTCTTCTTTGCTAAAACCTTTTCACCGGCAGAGAGAAACTATACCATTGGGGATAGGGAACTGCTCGCCCTGAGATTAGCCTTGGAGGAGTGGCGTCACTTGCTGGAAGGAGCGAAACATCCTTTCCAGGTCTATACAGACCATAAGAATCTGACGTACTTACAAACCGCTCAACGTCTGAATCCTCGCCAAGCCCGCTGGTCCTTGTTTTTCTCCCGCTTTCACTTCTCCATCAACTATCTGTCTGGGAGTAAGAATAACAAGGCAGACGCTCTGTCTCGCTCTATGGTTTCTACCCAGGAAGAGATTGATGAACCTCGTCTTATCCTTCCCTCCAGGGTTTTTCATACGCTCTCCCCTGTGACATTAGACCAAATCCCACCGGGCAAGACCTTTGTGCCGCCTGATCGACAGAATGATATACTGTTGTGGGCCCACACCTCAAAGGTGGGTGGGCATTTTGGTATTAGGCGGACACGAGAGTTACTCGAGAGGTGGTATTGGTGGCCACACTTAGCCAGCCACGTCAAGAGATATGTCGGTTCCTGCTACTCGTGTGCTCGCAACCGTCCATTATGGCAGAGACCGGCTGGGCTCTTGCATCCTTTACCAGTGCCAGATAGACCATGGAAGGTGGTAGGCATGGACTTTGTGGGTGATCTTCCATGTTCACAGGGGCATAGATTTGTGTGGGTCATTACGGACCATTTCTCCCGGATGGTTCATCTCGTACCGTTATCGAGAATCCCGTCTTCCAGGGTACTAGCCAAACTATTCCTCAAGCATGTCTTTAGGCTTCACGGGATGCCAGATCGTATCATTTGTGATAGAGGCCCACAATTTGCTTCCCGTTTCTGGCAAGATCTTTGTAGCCTTCTGCAAATTGAGTTGAATCTCTCTTCGGCATACCATCCGGAGACCAATGGTTTGGTTGAGCGTACCAATCAATCCATGATTATATACCTTCGACACTTTGTTGCTGAGAACCACGATAACTGGTCCTCCCTCCTACCCTGGGCAGAATTTGCCCTTAACAATTCGCTGGCTGAGGCCACTGGGCAGACACCATTCGTACTCAATAATGGGCAACACCCTAGGGTACCGGTACCGTTTCCCACTGCTGCACCTTCTCCTCTTGTGGCCGACTGGGCAACTAATGCCAGAGAGGTTTGGGATCGGACTCAAGAGTCGATCCAAGCAGCTAAGGACCGTATGAAGACGGTGTCCGATCGGTTTCGTCGCCCGGCTCCTGTCTTTTCTCCAGGGGATTTTGTGTGGCTCTCTGCAAAACACGTGAAACTTAGAGTGAGCTCTGTCAAATTTGCTCCTCACTTCCTGGGTCCTTATGAGGTTCTTCGACAGATAAATCCTGTAGTCTACCAATTGAAGTTACCCGTCCATCTTAGGATCCATGACAAATTCCATGTTTCACTGCTAAAGCCAGCTATTTTACCTCACGCTCGTGAAGTGCACTCTCCTGCCTCTGATTCATCTCGCTCTAGCTATGAGGTACGAGCCATAGTTGGTTCTAAGATGGTTAGAGGGCGCAGGTTCTTCTTGATAGATTGGGAGGGCTATGGCCCAGAACATCGCTCTTGGGAGCCTGAGGAGGCTGTCCATGCTCCCGACTTAGTTGCCGATTACCTGCGTCACCGGGAGGGGGGCCCTTGAGGGGGAGGTACTGTTACGGTTGCTGTGGCTCTGGAGACTATGTCCGGATTTCTTGCTACTGCACATGTGCAAGCGCTGGAGACTAAGTCCTATCTTGGAGCCATTGCACATGTGCGGGTGACATCATCGCTGACACGAGGTCACATGTCTCTGACACCTTCTAAGCTGATTGGCCACTGGTCATGTGCTTGTGACACATGGTCACATGTCTCTGACACCTTCTATGCCGATTGGTCGCTGGTCATGTGCTTGTGACGCTTTGCTCGGTGATAGGCCAGCGTGACGTCATTGCTGTCATTCTGGCAGCGGATTGGCTCTGGTGTCCTCCATCTTGGATGAGGCACAGAGTCTATATAAGGCCCTGACGCACGCCGCCCAGCGCTCAGTCCTCTTGGTTCATGCATGAGGGTAGATGCCCTGTGCACGTCCCTCTAGGCATCTCTCTGTCTATGTTAGGTGAGCGCTACCGGCAGGGTAGCGTTCTTATACCTTACAGCTTCGGCTGCAGTCCGTATCCTTACCTCTTAGTGGAGCGGACATAGGCAGGTGCCTGAGGCACATGGTCCGGCTGGGCCTTGTGATTCTACTCGTAGGTGGATGTTGCCACTAGGGTAACGTTCCTTATACTGAGCCTGGCAGTTGTTCGTATCCTCGCACACTAGGGGAGCGAACAGAGGTACGAGCTTTGTGCGGCTTATGCTGCTGTCCGTCTCTTTTGCACCACTAGAAGAGCGGACCTAGGCAGGTGCCATATCTAGTGGTTCGTGTCCTCGCACACTAGTGGAGCGAACGCAGGTAGGAGCTTTGTGCGGCTTACGCTGCTGTCCGTCTCTTTTGCACCACTAGAAGAGCGGACCTAGGCAGGTGCCATATCTAGTGGTTCGTGTCCTCGCACACTAGTGGAGCGAACGCAGGTAGGAGCTTTGTGCGGCTTACGCTGCTGTCCGTCTCCTGGCACCGCTAGAGGAACGGACCTAGGTAGGTGCCATTTCACACTCACTGCTTTTGTCTCTGTGATCTTTAACAGAGACCATTCCACACACCCTCCAAGTAAGGGAGGAATTGCTTTATTTTCTAATTATATTCCTCTGTGAGTTTAACAGAGGTATTGCACTCTGCACTTGTGCTATTATTTTTTACAGTGGCACACTTATATACCCCTTATCCTCTGCCATAGTCTGCAGCAGAGTCTTTGCACGGTGGACCCTGACTGTCTGACATTCCTTTAGGTTTTATTATCAGACAGCCCCCCGTAACAAGAAGTGGGCTCCCACCTATTTTTGATACCCTGCATGGATAAAGCTGACAACTGCGGGCTGCAACCCTCTGCTGTCTTAATTACCTTGGCTGGTTATCAAAAAGAGAGGGGATTTTTTTTTTAAATTACTTAAATAAATCATTTTAAAAAATGGCGTGAGATCTGCCCTATTTTTGATAACCAGCCAAGGTAAAGCAGAAAGCTAGGGCTGGTATTTTCAGACTTGGAAGGTTGTTTGACCCTCTCAGACTTAAAATAGCAGCCCTCAGCGACCTCATATAAGATTCACCAATTCTGGCACTTTTCCTTGCTCTTCTCATATTACCCTGGTGTGATGGTAATCGGGGTAATACTTTTGGGCCTGACGTTAGCTGTGAATTGCCAACTGGAGTCAAGCCCAGTAATTACTAGTAGATATGCATCTATTAGACACCCCCATTACTAACCCCGCAAGTGTAGAGTTAAAAAAAACAAACACAGGGAAATAAAAGTTCATTTTTATATACTGTACATTCCACCACATGCCCTCGTTCAACAATTTATTATTAAAAAAAATTTCTAGATGTTCCAATATAATCCAATTGGTGAATAAAGACTCCTCCACATTCTTTTGTTCACCAATTTATTACTTCAAAATAAATCTAAGTTCTGATGTAATCCAAAGAGTAATGTCCCACACTTCCATTGATTCCTATGGGGCTGTGTTCTGAGAACTTTCTCAGAACGAAGCTGCATAGGTCACTGCTTGTCAGTGGCACCCTGGGATTTTTCAAAGAGCGGGGACGTCACTGAAATATTGATCATTATTTTTCCGGGTTGCTGCTGACTGGCAGTAAGCTATGCAGCCTTGTTCTGAGAAAGTTCTCAGAATGACACCCTATGGGAAACTATGGGCGTCGTGGGACATTACTCTTTGGATTACATGAGAACTTCCAGGATTTATTTTGAAGTAATAAATTGTCAAACGAGTGTGGGGAGTCTTTATTCAAATAAACTTTTTTTTTCCTGTGTGTTTTTTAACTCTATGCTTACCAGGTAGTGATGGATGTGTCTGATAGTCGCCTCTCCATTACTAACCACTGGGCTTGATGCCAGCTGTCAAATAGCAGCTGACATGAACCCCAAAAGTATTACCCTGATTGCTAACCACACCAAGGCAATCGGGAAGAGCCGGGTAACGCACTAGAATTGGCACATCTAATGAATGTGCCACTTTTGGGGAAGCTGTGGGTTGCTCTTTTTAGGTTGGGAAAGGCCAAATAACCTTGGGCCTTCCCAGCCTGCTAATACCAGCCTCCAGCTGTCTTTTTTACCTTTTCTGGTTATCAAAAATAGGGTGGACCCCACGTAATTTATTTTTCAATTATTTTTTTTTAGTCCATGTTTGAATCTGAGACCTGGACATCCGGTGTTCGGTACAAAACCCGAACCTTACAGTTCAGGTTCACTCATCTCTAGGAAAGACCAGTGTCCAAACATCTGTTGGTGGAATAATTATTAGTTATTTGTAGATATGGTGGTGTGGAATCTGGAATTGAATAGCTAATTTGTTAAACTATCATTGACAATTTAAAGTGGGGGAAAGAGATAGATGGATAGGTGGCTGGATCTAACCTCTAACCAACATGTATAGGAACTTGACCAACATCAATTATGTCACAGTTGCTAAGTTCTAGAAAATAGAGTACTTAATTATACTAAACAACAATAAACTGGTCTATAAACTACCAGCAATCGCACCAATAACCACTATGGGTACAACACATAACTAACCATATTAAATTAGGTCACTTTAAAGCTATGTTCACTTGTCCAGTAATCACCCATTAGAATGGATCCAGCAACTTTTGATCTGGCTAAAAAAAAAACCTGATTACAAATTAAGCCATTTTTTTAACATTGAAGTCTGTGGAGAAAAGATTTTTTTAAATGGCTACAGTTGCATACAAAGGTTTGGGCACCCCTGGTCAAACTTACTGTTATTGTCAAGAGTTAGGGGTACTTTGCACGCTGCGACATCGCTAGCCGATGATAGTGATGCCGAGCGCGATAGTACCCGCCCCCATCGCACATGCGATATCTTGTGATAGCTGACGTAGCGAACATTATCGCTACGGCAGCTTCACACGCACTTACCTGCTCTGCGACGTCGCTCTGGCCGGCGACCCGCCTCCTTCCTAAGGGGGCGGGTCGTGCGGCGTCACAGCGACATCACACGGCAGGCGGCCAATAGAAGCGGAGGGGTGGAGATGAGCGGGACGTAAACATCCCGCCCACCTCCATCCTTCTATATAGCCGGTGGAGGCAGGTAAGGTGATGTTCCTCGCTCCTGCGGATTCACACACAGCGATTTATGCTGCCGCAGGAACGAGGAACAACATCGTATCTCCTATTGGTGCGACATTATGGAAATGTCCGACACTACACAGATCACCGATTTACGACGCTTTTGCGATCGTTTATCGGTGCATCTAGGCTTTACACGTTACGACGTCGTTACCGGCGCCGGATGTGCGTCACTTTCGATTTGCCCCCGACGATATCGCAGTAGTGATGTCGCAACGTGCAAAGTACCCCTTAAGCAAGTTCAAGATGAAATGATTTCTAAAAGGCATAAAGCTAAAGATGACACATTTCCTTTGTATTTTAGGCAAAAAAAACCCATCTTTTTCATTTTTAAATTAATAAAAAAGAAAAAATGGGCAATGCAAAAGTTTGGGCACCCTGCATAGTTAGTGCATAGTAGCACCCCATATGGCAAATATCACAGCTTCTATTCACTTTTTGTAGCAGCCAATAGTATTTCAATTCTTGTTTGAGGGATTTTCATTCATTCTTCCTAGGAGACTTCTTTCAGTTCTGTGAGATTCCTGGTTCGTCTTCTAGTTCTGTGAGATTCCTGGCTTGTCTTGCATGCACTGCCCTTTTGAGGTCTAGTCGCAGATTTCCAATGATGTTCAGATGAGTGGATTGTGAGGGCCATTGTAAAACCTTCAGTTTGTGTCTTTTGAGGTCGTCTATTGTGGAATTCATCTTCTGTTTAGGATCATTATCCATTTGTAGAAGCCATCCCCTTTGCTCCTCTTTCCTCCTCGTATCACCTTCAGCTTTTTTACAGATGGTGCTATGTTTGCATCAAAAATATGTTGACATTTCTTTGAATTCTTTATTTCCTCTGTCTGTGAATTGTTCTTTGCGCCATTGTCTGCAACACGACTTTAAAGCATGATTGATCTACCCCCATGCTTAGTGGTTGTCGAGATGTTATTTTCCTGAAATTCTGTCCCTTTTTTCTCCCCACATACCTTTTATCATTGTTGTCAGAGTTCTATTTTAACCTCATTGGTTCACAGGACTTGTTTCCAAAATGCATCAGGCTTCTGTAGATGTTATTTTCCATATTTCTGATGCTGAATTTTATGGTGAGAATGTAGGAGAGGTTTTCTTCTGTTGAGTCTTCCATGAAGGCCATATTTTAGCAGGTGTCTCTGAACAGTAGAACAATGTACCACAACTCCAGTGTTTGTTAAATCTTCTGGAAGGTCTTTTGCAGTCACACAGACACAGGGGCTCTGATTTGCCTCTCTAGCAATCCTACGAGCTGCTCTCACAGAAATTTTGCTTGGTCTTTCAGCCCTTATCTTGACGTCCAGTGTTCCTGGTAACTGCTTAATTATATTTCAAACTGAGGAAGGGCAGCTTGGATATGCTTTGCTATCTTCTCACAGCCTTCTTCTGCTTTGTCGGCCTCCACCATTTTCATTTTCAGAGTGCTAGGCAGCTGCTTAGAAGTAGAGATGAGCGAACCGGCCGTGGTTCGGCATGAGTTCGGTTCGTCGAACGGAGGACTCGTTCGAGTTCAGTTCGGCGAACGTTCGACGAACCGAACTCGAACCAATAGGAAATAATGGGAGGCAATCACAAACACATAAAAACGCATTATAAATGTACAAATACAGTTAATAAACATTGCCATAACACTTGCCGGTGCCCGCGATGCGTCCTGCACTCTGTCTCCTGTCACTATTCCTTCCGATGATCGCTGCGTCCTCCCGATAACCAGCACTGACAGGTCCTTCCGTGACGTCGTCAAAATAGCCATGTGACCAGTCACGTGGCTATTATCTCATTGGCTACAGACTGGTCACATGGCTTTGACGTCATGTCCTGTCCTAGGTCCTGTCATTGCACTCTCCGGTACACATTTGTGTATCGCCATGTACCGGCGACATGCTCTAGCACACGGTCGACTCCCCGTTCCGTTAGGGACCGGCTGACACAGCCGGTCATTAACGGAGATCACCGTTGCCATAGCAACGCAGTTAGCGGTGACGTCACCGCTAACCGCGGCTCCGGGAATCACATGATCGGAGCACCGTTGCTATGGTAACGCGTCTGTCAGCGTTACCGCTGTTACCGCTAACAGCCAGCACTGAACTCATGGAGTGAAGGCTGCACGCTGCTTCCTGTGCAGTCTTCACGGAGTGAAGGCTGCACGGGAAGCAGCGTCTTCCCCCATGCAGCAGTGATGGAGCAGAGCTGCATTTGTTGAACGAGAAAGACAGAAGACCATGGATCGTGGAGGGCTGACAGGGGGTAATAAAGATGGAGTCTCTAATGTGTCTGTGTATTTATTTCTATTAAAGTATTTTTTCTCTGTGTGGTGTCGTTTTTTTAACCCTTTATTGGAGATTCTTAATGGCCGGGTCAAACGTGCCTGACATTAAGAATCTCTGGCTTAATACTAGCTAGTAAAACAAAGCTAGTATTAACTCATTATTACCCAGCAAGCCACCTGGCTTCAGGGCTGTTGGAAGAGTTGGATACAGCGCCAGATGATGGCGCTTGTATGAAAGCGCCATTTTCTGGGGCGGCTGCGGACTGAAATTCGCAGCAGAGGCGCCAAGAAACCTCGGGCTAACCTGTGCTGTGGATTCCAATCCCCAGCTGCCTAGTTGTACCTGGCTGGACACAAAAATGGGGCGAAGCCCACGTCATTTGTTTTTTAATTATTTCATGAAATAAGTGAAATAATAAAAAAAAATGGGCTTCCCTATATTTTTGGTTCCCAGCCGGGTACAAATAGGCAACTGGGGGTTGGAGGCAGCCCGTGGCTGCCTGCTGTACCTGGCTAGCATACAAAAATATGGCGAAGCCTACGTCATTTTTTTGGTGGGCAAAAAACTTCTGCATACAGTCCTGGATGGAGTATGCTGAGCCTTGTAGTTCTGCAGCTGCTGTCTGCTCTTCTCCATACAGACAGACAGCAGCTGCAGAACTACAAGGCTCAGCATACTCCATCCAGGACTGTATGCAGGAGTTTATTGCCCCCTGAAAAAATGATGTGGGCTTCGCCATATTTTTGTATGCTAGCCAGGTACAGCAGGCAGGTACGGCTGCCCCCAACCCCCAGTTGCCTATTTGTACCCGGCTGGGAAACAAAAATAAAGGGAAGCCCTTTTTTTATTATTTCATGAATTTCATGAAATAATTAGAAAACAAATGACGTAGGCTTCGCCCCATTTTTGTGTCCAGCCAGGTACAACTAGGCAGCTGGGGATTGGAATCCACAGCACAGGTTGGCCTGAGCTTTCTGGGCCCCACTGCTGCGAATTGCAGTCTGCAGCCACCTCAGAAAATGGCACTTTCATAGAAGCGCCATCTTCTGGCGCTGTATCCAACTCTTCCAACACCTGCCTGCTATACCTGGCTAGCATACAAAAATATGGCAAAGCTCAAGTTTTTTGGCAAAAAAAATAAAAAATGCTTCCCTGGATTTTCCACTGCAAGTGAAGGTAACACCAAGCAGTGGGGGTTAGCAGCCAGTAGCTGCTTGGATTACCCTTAGCTAGCAATACAAAAAATGCAGCGGGAGCCCATATATATTTTTTTAATTATTTATTTAAATAACTAAAAACAAAATGGGCTTCCCTATATTTTGATTGCTGGACATCACAGTGCTGTAAAAATAAATCTTTAAAACAATGACGTAGCGCTCCGCGGTATTTTTGATTCTCAGCGCAGATAAAGCAGACAGCTATGGGTTGCCACCCACATCTGCCTGCCGTTACCTTGGTTGGCAATCAAAATACAGGGAAGCCCATTAATTTTTTCTATTTAAAAAATAGTTAAAAAAAAAATGACGTTGGGTCCCCCCATTTTTGATAGCCAGCTAGGGTAAAGCAGACGGCTGTAGCCTGAAAACCACAGCTGGCAGCTTTACCGTGGTTGGGGATCTAATGTGGAGGTCCCCCCAGGCTCTTTTTTTATAATTATTTTATGAATATTAATAATTACACAAAAAAAGTAGGGTCCCCCAGAAATTGGATCACCAGCCAAGGTAAAGCGGACAGCTGTGGTCTGGTATTCTCAGGGTGGGAAGGTCCACAGTTATTGGGCCTTCACAGCCTAAAAATAGCAGGCCGCAGGCACCCCAGACGTGGCGCATCCACTAGATGCGCCAATCCTGGCGCCTCACCCCAGCTCATCCCGTGCCCTGTTGCAGTGGCAAACGGGGTAATAAATTGGGTTGATACTAGCTGTAAAGTCACCTGAGATCAAGCCCAGCAGTTTGTGATGTCATAGCGTCTATTAGATACCCAACATCATAAACTGTCAGTACTAACAAAAAAAATCGACAAAAGAAATTTATTTGAAAACCAGTCCCCAAAACATTCCCTCTTTCACCAATTTATTGAAAGAAAAAAAATAAAGGGGTCCCACGATGACTCTGGACCGTCTAGAATATGGGGGGAGACACTCAGGGAACGTATCCCACATTTTCTAGGAGTGCAGACCCTTCATGTGAGGAGTGTGGGTGCAATGAATCTGCACTCACTCTCCCCGGGTCTACAGCAGCAGAGTCCATGTGGTAATGGTTGCTACCAAAGCTGCAATGCCCTGCTCATGAGGTAAGGGCATGCCTAATCAGGAGAACTATTCTACATTTCCAAATATTGGTATTTGCTGATATTATTGCTATTCCACCTACTATATATTGGGGATAGGATCTTGGAGATAGAATACCCCTTTAAGTCCAGTTATCCAGCTGAATGAATACTTAACAACAGAGCTCGCTATTTAGATGTGTTTTCTTGTGGCGTATAATGGACTCTCATGTTTGGTAGTCGTTCAGCAGGGAAACTATAAAAGCAAATCCCTCCATTTGGAAATGTAGTATATAGCTCTCCTGATCAATTATGTTCCTTACCTCATGAGCAGGGCATTGCAGTAATAATAATAATTTATTCATTTATATAGTGTTATTAATTCCATAGCGCTGTATGTCTTTGGAGTGTGGGAGGAAACCCACGCAAACACGGGGAGAACATACAAACTCCTTGCAGATGGTGTCCTTGGTGGGAATTGAACCCAGGACCTCAGCGCTGCAAGACTGCAGTGCTAACCACTGAGCCACCATGCCACCCATTTAGCTTACAGATGCATAACCACCACTCACTGTGTCTGAATACAGGAAGCTGAGCTGACAGCCGCTCTGTGCATGCGGCAGCGTCTATTGTGAAGGAGAAGGCCGTGTGGGGATCAACGCTGCACAGGTACCGTGGGACACCGGGGAACACCGGTGGGGTTATAGGGAGTGACCTGGCAGGGCCTGGGGAGGAGCTTTCTGTCGCATGTGTCATGGCACATGCGACAGAAATCAGAAGAGTAGGGTGAATGCGGCCGGCGCTCTGCTGTGCGCGCGGCCAGCTTGGATTTCTGGGAGGGCATCAGGGGGGGCACTTTGGCGACACCGGGGGACCAGAGGGGACCGGGTAGGAGATTTATCATGTTTGTTCATGCCAGATGGGAGATAAATAATTTTTTACCGGCGCTGTCATTTACTTTAACGTGATCATCGGTGTACGGTGTATACCTGTGATCACGTGAGCGGGGACCGGAAAAACCGTCCTGAATCATGATCTCCAGGGTCTCAGCTACCCCCTGAAACGCTGGGGGGCGCTATTCACTTATTTCTGCCTGCTGTTTATAAATGGCAGATCAGAATAAGGGCTGGTTCACACTAAGCGACAGCGACAACGAGGTCGCTGTTACGTCACCATTTTCTGTGACGTAACAGTGACCTTGTAAGTCGCTGTTATGATCGCTGCTTAGCTGTCAAACACAGCAGCCGAAGCAGCGATCATAACCACGAGAGCAGGGAGCCGCGCACACTGCTTAGCGCTGGCTCCTTGCTCTCCTAGCTACAGTACACATCGGGTTAATTAACCCGATGTGTACTGCAGCTACATGTGCAGAGAGCAGGGAGCCGCGCACACTGCTTAGCGCTGGCTCCTTGCTCTCCTAGCTACAGTACACATTGGGTTAATTAACCCGATGTGTACTGCAGCTACATGTGCAGAGAGCCAGAGCCGGCAGCACAGGCAGCGTGAAAGCTGCGGAGGCTGGTAACTAAGGTAAATATCGGGTAACCACCTTGGTTACCCGATGTTTACCCTGGTTACAGCTTACCGCAGGCTGCCAGATGCCGGCTCCTGCTCCCTGCTCTCTTCATTTCGTCGCTCTCTCGCTGTCACACACAGCGATCTGTGTGTCACAGCGGGAGAGCGCCTTTGAAGAAAACGAACCAGGGCTGTGTGTAACGAGCAGCGATCTTGCAGCAGGGGCCAGATCGCTGCTCAGTGTCACACACAGCGAGATCGCTAATGAGGTCACTGTTGCGTCACCAAAACCGTGCCGTAGCAGCGATTTCGGTAGCGATCTCGCTATGTGTGAAGCACCCCTTAGGCTACATTAACACGACCGATCCATTTTTGTGGTCTGCAAAAAACAGTCCGTTTTTTTTCACGGGTGGATCCATTTGGCATCCGTTTCTGTTCCGTAGACGGTCCGTATGTCATCTGTTTGTCATCCGTGTGCCTTCTGTTTTTTTTGCGTACTGCAAAAAACTGAAGGAGGGTAAATGCATAAATTTACCCAGGATCCATAGCTTCATCCTACATGAGGCGGTCACATGATCACTCCAGTGCCATTTTCTACTGCTTTTCACAGCGTAGAGCGCTCTGGTGATTTTCTTGTGCTTGTACACTTCATATCAGTCTTTTCTGTCATTATAATGGCAGAAAGACACATAATGTCCCACTCTCCTGCGTTTTGTAATTTTGCACCCTTTGGTGCCTTTCATGTGGCACTAAGGGGTGCTTAGCTTTGTATTTAGCCAAAAAATTGAAAAAAAAAATGACGTAGGGTTCCCTCTATTTTTGTAGCCAACTAGGGTAAAGCAGACGGCTGCAGCCTGCAGACCACAGCTGGCAGCTTCACCTTGGCTGGTAATCCAAAACTGAGGCACCCCACGCTGTTATTTTAAATTAAATAAATAATTTAAAAAAAAAAACACGTAGGGGTCCCCCCAAAAATTGGATCACCAGTCAAGGTAAAGCAGACAGCTGGGGTCTAATATTCTCAGACTAGGGAGGTCCATGGTTATTGGACTCTCCCCAGCCTAAAAATAGCAGGCCGCAGCCGCCCCAGAAGTGGCGCATCCATTAGATGCGCCAATCCTGGTGCTTCGCCCCAGCTAATCCCATGCCCTGGTGCGGTGGCAAACGGGGTAATATATGGGGTTAATACCAGATGTGTAATGTCACCTGGCACCAAGCCCTGGGGTTGGTGAGGTCAGGCGTCTATCAGATACCTGACATCACCAACCCAGTCAGTAATAAAAAAAAAAAGACGACAAACACATTTTTATTTGAAAAAACACTACCCAATACATTCCCTCTTTAACCAATTTATTAGAAAGAAAAACAAATCCAGGTCTGGTGTAATCCAAGGGGTTCCCATGACGATCCACACTGTCCCAGTCAATGAATAGCAGGATGTTCCCCATTGGCTGGGAGAGCAGTGCAGTGACCTGAGCTAACATCAATGGGTCAGCCCAGGTCACTGCAGGGCATGACAAGTGCTGCTGTCAGCAAGGTACATTACCTGCGCTGATCTCCTGCACACTGACTTCAATCACACTTCAACACAGCCAAGTATCGCGAGCGGCCCGTGACGTCACCGCTAGTCAGTCTCGGGTCGGAAGCGAGAAAAGGTGATGTGACAAGCGGCGGCCATGGAGGACAGTGACAGCGCTGAGGTCGGGACTTCATCACCGCAGGTAAGCCGAGCGGGACGATGTGTGCAGAGTGACAGGTGGGCGGAGCCTAGCGGGACCATGTGTGCAGAGTGCCAGGTGAGCGGAGCCTAGCGGGATAATGTATGCAGAGTGTCAGGTGGGTGGAGCCTAGCGGGACGATGTGTGCAGAGTGTCAGGTGGGCGGCGCCTAGCGGGACCATGTGTGCAGAGTGCCAGATGGGCGGAGCCTAGCGGGGTAATGTGTGCAGAGTGCCAGGTGGGCGGAGCCTAGCGGGGTAATGTGTGCAGAGTGCCAGGTGGGCGGAGCCTAGCAGGGCAATGTGTGCAGAGTTCCAGGTGGGCGGAGCCTAGTGGGACCATGTGTGCAGAGCGACAGGTGGGCGGAGCCTAGTGGGACCATGTGTGCAGAGTGCCAGGTGGGCGGAGCCATGTGTGCTGGCGGCGAAGTGCGACATGGGTGGAGCCTAGTGGGGTCATGTGGCGCTGAGGACGTCAGTGTCGTGGACTGCTTGGCTGGGGACAGGTGAGTGTGAGTGTGTGTGTGTGTACATGCCGCGTGCAGGAGGGGGCGGAGTGAGCTGAGCGGGGAAGTGTCGGCTTCCTGCACGTAACTAGGATAAATATCGGGTTACTAACCAAAGCGCTTTGCTTGGATACCCGATGTTTATCTTGGTTACCAGCTTGTGGCAGGCTGCCAGCAATGGCTCCTGCACACTGTAGCTGTAAAAAGCCCTGCTTTTTGCTGCTAGAATCGTTCTCGAACGTATCTAGAACTATCGAACTTTAGCAAAAAGCTCGAGTTCTAGTTCGATCTAGAACAGCCCAAAAATCACTCGAACCACGAACTGGAGAACCTCGAACCGCGAACCGCGCTCAACTCTACTTAGAAGAACCCATGGCTGCTGTTTTTTTGCCCAAGGTTAGAGGAGGCTGGGTTATTATAAAGCTGTGAAGTTTGCATCACCGGGCCTTTTTTAACAATGATAGTGAACAAGCCATAACCCTGATAGGTTAATTAAGGTCTGAAACCTTGGTCAAAGTTATCTGAGCACACAAATCTCCAAGGGTGCCCAAACCTTTGCATCAACCCATATTCTTTTTAGTTACTGTACTTTAAAAATATAAAATATGTTTTGGGGTTTTTTTGCCTAAAATACAAAGAACATGTCTCATCTTTAACTTTATGTATTTTTTATGTTCAACTTGATTAACCCCTTAACGACCGCGGGCAGTAAAATTACGTCCTTCCTAGCGGTCATAACGTTACTGCCCGCGGTCTGCCGGCAGCAGCATGCCGCGATCGGCACACATCTCAGCTGATTTTCACAGCTGAGATGTGTGCCTGCTAGGCACGAGCAGAATCGTTATCTACTCGTGCCGTTTAACCCCTGAAATGGCGATGTCAATATGTGACAGCGCCATTATAAACGCAATCGCAGTAAACTTTTACTTACCGCCCGATACCGGAAATCACGTGACATGATCACGTGACTTCCGGTGGTTGTCGTGGTACACAGGGTCATGTGATGACTCCTGTGCTAGACATGAACCACTTTCACTTTCGCTTTGTACGGAGGCCAGGGAAGCAGGAAGTGCACGTATCTGCTGTTTACAGCTGTGTAGCTGTGATCAGCAGATAGTGCAGAGCGATCGGATTGCTGATCGCAATAGCCCCCTAGGGGGACTAGTAAAATAAAAAAAAAAGTAAAAAAAAAAGTTTTAAAAAATTAAAAAAAAACAAAAAACCTAAAAGTTCAAATCACCTCCCTTTCGCCCCATTGAAAATTAAAGGGTTCAAAAAATAAAAAATATACACACATTTGGTATCGCCGCGTTCAGAAACGCCCGATCTATCAAAATATAAAATCAATTAATCTGATCAGTAAACGGCATAGCGGCAAAAAAATTCCAAACGCCAAAATGAAGTTTTTTTGTCGCCACAACTTTTGCGCAAAATGCAATAACAGGCGATCAAAACGTAGCAATTGCGCAAAAATGGTACCGTTAAAAATGTCAGCTCGAGTCGCAAAAAATAAGCCATCACTGAGCCATAGATCCTGAAAAATGAGGACGTTATGGGTCACGAAATATGGCGTAAAACGTGCGCCACTTTTTTCAGAAAAAACTTCCAAATTTTTTTAACCCCTTATATAAAAGTAAACCTATACATGTTTGGTGTCTATGAACTCGCACTGACCTGAGGCATCACACCCACACATCAGTTTTACCATACATTGAACACAGTGAATAAAATATCTCAAAAACAATAGTGCTATCGCACTTTTTTTGCAATTTTTCTGCATTTGAAATTTTTTTGCTGTTTTCCAGTACACTATATGGTAAAAGTACAGCTCGTTCCACAAAAAATTAGCCCTGACATGACCATATTGACTGAAAAATAAAAAAGTTACGTCTCTCAGAAAAAGAATGGCAAAAAAAAAATGGAAAGCGAAAAATCGGGCGGTTGTGAAGGGGTTAAGTGTTCACAATAACAGTAATTTTGACCACGGGTGGCCAAACATTTTCATGACACTGTATCTGTTTTAATTCCTTTTGAAAAGGATCCTTTTTTTGCTAATGGATATTTGATAGAGCCCAGGCAATAGTGACTTGTTCTATGGACTCCAATTGGATTCACCAGCAAGACGGCAATAACGCTAATGTAAGATCATGCTATTAATGTAGAAAAAAGAGATTTTTGCATCAGCTCACCACCTCATCAAGATGAGTATATCACTAAAGAAGTCCCAAAAGTTAATTGTAGGTGCACAGATTTTTGTGGCTGGTATCTACAAATAGTAGGGTAGACCATAGAGATGAGCAAACTCGAGGTTCAGTCTTTGGTGCTTGTACCAATCACAGACTTTGCAAAAATAACAGCGTTCGGGTGCTTTATGTAAGGAAACCACTTGCACAAGCATCGCATTGCTCGCATACACTCTATGTTCAGACCAGTGCGAGCTGCTGGTTGTATTTCAATGGCTCACACTGGGGGTATCAACAGCATAATTGGATGTAGTGTGTACCCCACAAAAAATGGAAAACACCTCGCCTACCTTCTCCCGGAAGTGATCTGTTTATGTCTGGCTGCACATGAGCATAGACCCGAAGTGCCCAATTATTGACTTCCATTTGGGATCAGGTGAAGTCCGGGTCCCAAATCGAACTTTATCGAAAGCCCATCTGAACCCATCGAATTGAGCTTCCATGGCTCCGCTCATCTCTAGTAGATAATGAACGGATGGGTCTGGCACCAACATATTTAAACTTCACTTTATTAGCACCTTTTAAAAAGCGTCTATTAAAGCATTAAAACAGTGTAAAAAATCCATGAATAAATGCAAGGCAAGCCTTATGCGTTTCGGACATGCTCTGTCCTTATTCTTTGACATGCCTATGAATAAGGACGAGCACATCCGAAACGCATAAGGCTTGCGTTGCATTTATTCATGGATTTTTTACACTGTTTTAACTCTGTAATAGACAATTTTTAAGTGACGTTTTAATACGTTGGTGCCAGACCCATCCATTCATTGTCTACCATGCCGTTAATGTAAATCATTCGGGCAGGTAGCCATATTTTTATTGCTTCTCTTATTGGCTGCAGTGATAAAGTTCTGTAGTCGTGACCTCACCAGAAAGGCCATCTGGTCAAAACTAAGAGGCATTAGGGTATAAGTATTAATGATTTTGTTTTGCAAGCTTTTGGGGTGTTATATTTAACCCTATTTAATCCATATACTAAAATCCAGATTCTAGGGATTTTCTTTTATTCTAAAAAATAAACTTAAAAGAAACCTGTCTCCAGGTTTTCCCTCTGTAACGTTCATCCATCACCTTTAATGAGTAGTATGCTACATGTATGTCCCGAATCTCCTTTCATAGCTCAGAAAAACCGGTCCGGTCCGATGGGCGTCTCTGTTCTTGATCCAGCGTCTCCTGTTTGCTTTTTGGGATTGCCATCCTCTTTCCCATCTTCATGTGGGTGACGTCATCAACACAGTGTCTCCCAATCACGCTCTTGCACAGATGTGTTTCCCTCTAAACTGTTGAAGGTAGAGCAAAGTATTGTAATGTGCATGCTCCAGGAAAGGCCAACGTGAAGCCAGGGAATGCATAACACAGTACTTTGCTCTGCCCTCAGCTGGAAAGAGAGAAGTGCGCCTATAGAGGAGCATTATTGGAAGACACTGAGTGAATGACATAGGATGCGTCGTCCTCATGAAGATGGGAAGGAGGATGAAGATTATAAGAAGAATGAAGTCACTAGATCAAGACCAAAGACGTCCATCGAACCGGATCATCTGTGGGTACAATAAGAGCTTTATTTAAGCTATGCAAAGGAGATTAGGGACAAATATAAAACTTCATAAATTGCTTTACAATTTTCTTTAAAGGTGGTGACCGTACTTTACAGAGGTAAAAATCTGGTGGCAGGTTCCCTTTAAGGACAGCTGGAAACCCAACGTTGGGCTCAGTCTAGATGTTATCCAAATACCTAGATCTAGGATCTGTCTCAAAATGTCATCTTGGTATTAAAGGGGGGTGTATTTATAGTTAATCCGTTTTATGCTGTTAAGTTGACGGCTAAAAGTTGTAACAAATGTCAGTCTGGCTCAGTTGGTGTCATGATTCATATTTCTCCTGCTAAGAGTTATTAAATTTTTCCGATCTAGGGCTACAACCCTCTGCGACAGACTGCTCAAAATACAGTCAGGATATCCACAAGCACATAGTCTGCTATGCAGTTTTTTTCAGATTCTCTATGCTATGCACTAATATTAGAACAGTTCCTCGACAATTTTACCAATTCCCCGTATGGATTATTATTAACCACATGACGGAGATGGTGGAATAAATCCCATAATATCACATTTCCTTATGTGTCCTTTCCATAGGATGCGGTCTTAACTCATCCTCCTCTCCCAGATAGTGTCATGTCCAAAAATCCAGTATTCATAGAAATATTATCTGAAGTTTTTCAAATGAACAGTCAATCATCTAAGACTTTACCTAAAAAGAAATGGATGGGCAGGAGTCAGTAGAATTCCTCCAAAATGGCCATGAAATTACTCACCAATGAGGGTAAAAACCTGCCCCCATTGAGGTTCCCCCTCTTTTGTAAATAACTTTTCTCAAAGTAAACTAATTGCATTTTTAAAAATATTTACAGCCATCAACAAAAACGTTTTATTTCAGGGTTGTCAAAACAAAAAGTTTAGATGGTGGTTCAGACAATCTAAGGCTATGTGCGCACGTGTGCGCTCTGCACCGCACCTAAAAGGTGCGCTTCAGAGCGCAGCTGAAAAGCTCCGTTCTGAAGCGCATGGTGCCGGCAGAGAACGTGCGCTCTGCCTGCAGCTCCTGCCATACACAGAGCAGGGGCTTCCGGCAAAGCGCACGGAAGAAGTGACATGTCACTTCTTAGAACGCGCGCTTCGGGCAGCAGCCAAAGCGCTGCGCTCTAAGACGCCACGTGCGCACGGCCCCTGCACAATCTCCATAGATTATGCAGGGGACGCAGGACGCATGCAGTTACGCTGCGCTACAAAGCACAGCGTAACTGCATGTAATTACGCAACGTGCGCACATAGCCTAAGTCTGGATAATTGGGAATTGAAGACTGGAGGATGGTGACACTTCACATTGTGGGGAACCTTTTTCCAAAATAGAATTTTGGACTCTTTGTAGTCCACCAGATTTTCAGATCCTTACAAGTGCCTCTACAGAAAAATAGTAGGGCGAAAGGCACTCTCCGGAATAGTTGTGTCAAAAAAACGTTTTATTCCATTGACAGGTTACAAGTGAAGGCACAAAGGAGGGAGGTACACAGAGCATGTCGGGCAATGGCCGTTTCACATCTTAAGACACGAAACAGCCGTCGTCCGACGTGCTCTGTGTACCCCCCTCCCCTTGTGCCTTCACTTGTAATCTTTTGGTTTCACTTGTAACCTGTCGATGGAATAAACAGGTTTTTTGACACAACTATTCCGGTGAGTGCCTTTCACTCTACTATTTTTCTGTCCTGCAAGTGTTTTTGTTCTTTGAAATGAGCACCATGAAATTTTTTCCTGCTGCCAGTATTTAACCATATGGATGGACTTGTAGGATATTAACTGGTTTATTGGACAAATGAACAACACAGTGTGTCATTAGCCGCTGAGTGTGGAGAGTGCCCAGCTTTCCTCCTCTAAATTGTTGGTTAGAAGTGTCTCTAGTCTTCTCATTTGCTTTTTTAACTTGATCTCTAGTTGTATCATAAAGCATACTGAAAAACCAAAGCATTAAAATGGAAATAGACTGTTTATTTAAAGGAAGTTAGACACTTTTATAACAGTCACTTGGGAAAGATTTGGAATCCTTCCAAAGGGCGCAATACTTAACCATATCATAAGATTCCAAGTAATTCTTATGCAGAAGATAAAGGTAATATTATGAAATAGAAAATTGGAGAGATATATATCCTAACATTTACTTAAAGCTGTACTTTTGAATAATACGAGCAAAAATAAGCTACATGTTACTTCATTGGTAAATTCCAAGCTGTGCTTAATTGACAGGAAAATGACCAGTCAATCTCTTGAATTTCACAAGCCCCCCAAGGAAGTTACGTCTATGAAACGTGCGTCGGGGTAGGAGGCTTGCTGTGAGTGTATACAAACATCTGGTATTAGGTATTTAACTTTTTACTCACCTATTAACCTTTGTGGCACAATTATTTTTAGCATTTAGCGAACCAGTATATAAACAGACTATCAGTATATAGTGTCTTTAGCTGGAAGATTATATTTTGTGGGAATATTCACTACCATTGTGACTAATGGTATATATATAGTGCCTAGCAAAAGTATTCGGCCCCCTTGAATTTTTCAACCTTTTTCCACATTTGAGGCTTATTTTAATTTTAATGTTATGGTGAAGAATCAACAACAAGTGGGACACAATTGGGAAGTTGAACGAAATTTATTGCTTATTTTAAACTTTTGTAAAAAATAATAAACTGAAAATTCGGGCGTGCAATATTATTTGTCCCCTTTAAGTTAATACTTTGTTGCGCCACCTTTTGCTGCGATTACAGCTGCAAGTCGCTTGGGGTATGTCTCTATCAGTTTTGCACATCGAGAGACTGAAATTCTTGCCCATTCTTCCTTTGCAAACAGCTGAAGCTGAGTGAGGTTGGATGGAGAGCATTTGTAAACAGCAGTTTTCAGCTCTTTCCACAGATTCTTGATTGGATTCAGGTCTGGACTGTGATTAGGCCATTCTAACACCTGGATACGTTTATTTGTGAACCATTCCATTGTAGATTTGCTTTATATTTTGTATCATTGTCTTGTTGAAAGACAAATCTCTGTCCCAGTGTAAGGTCTTTTGCAGACTCCAACAGGTTTTCTTCAAGAATGGTCCTGTATTTGGCTCCATCCATCTTCCCATCAATTTTAACCATATTCCCTGTCCCTGCTGAAGAAAAGTAGGCCCAAACCATGATGCTGCCACCACCATGTTTGACAGTGGGGATGGTGTGTTCAGGGTGATGAGCTGTGTTGCTTTTATGCCAAACATATCGTTTGGCATTGTGTCCAAAAAGTTAAATTTTGGTTTCATCTGACCAGAGCATCTTCTTCCACATGTTTGGTGTGTCTCCCAGGTGGCTTGTGGCAAACTTTAAACAACACTTTTTATGGATATCTTTGAGAAATGGCTTTCTTCTTGCCACTTTTTCATTTTTGGCAGATTTGTGCAGTGTACGACTGATTGTTCTCCTATGGACAGACTCTCCCAACTCAGCTGTAGATCTCTGCAGTTCATCCAGAGTAGAGATGAGCGATGTTCGAATCGAACCGTTCGCCAATTTCAAATTTGAGTGATTTTGGGCAGTGTTCGAGTCGTTCGACGAACTCGAACGATTTGCTTCAAGTTCGGCAGTTCGAGTTACCGTTCGATAACAGTTCGATCACCAAAAGCGTGGCTGTTCACAGTAAGGCTATGTGCGCACGTTGCGTATCTGCATGCGTCCTGCGTCCCCAGCACAATCCCTCTTCTCTTTCCTACTCACCGATCACAGACGCGGCGCTGCACGGCTGTTGCAAAGCTACGGCGGCTTTTCCTCTTTTGAAAATGGCTGCCGCTCATTATTAAATCTGGTATTCCCTGCTTTCCCCGCCCACCGGCGCCCATGATTGGTTGCAATCAGACACGCCCCCACGATGAGTAACAGCTGTCTCACTGCAACCAAACACAGCCGCCGGGCGGGTCTATATCTTGCAGTAAAATAAATAAATAAATAATGAAAAGAAAAAACCTGCGGTTCCCCCCAATTTTGATACCAGCCAAGATAAAGCCACACAGCTGGAGGCTGGTATTGTCAGGATGGGGAGCGCTACGTTATGGGTAGGCCATTACCTTAACAATATCAGCCAGAGGCCGCCCGGAATTGCCGCATCCATTACATGCGACAGTCCCGGGACTCTACCTGGCTCATCCCGAATTTCCCTGGTGCGGTGGCAATCGGGATAATAAGGTTAGGTTAATCATGACAGGCGTCTCCCCGAGATACCTTCCATGATTAACGTGTAAGTGAAAGTAAATAAACACACACACAACGAAAAATACTTTATTTGGAATAAAAGACAAAAAAATCCCTCATTTACCACTTTATTAATCCCCAAACAACAATCCATGTCCAAAGTAATCAACACGACGCTTTCAGCTCTGCTACATGAAGCTGACAGGGAGCGCTGTAGAACACGACAGCTCTGTCTCCTCTCCACGCAGCACCTGAAGTGAGCCGTGCTGTTGACTCGCCCACCCCAGGGCTATGGGACAC
The DNA here is from genome assembly GCF_048569485.1 of Anomaloglossus baeobatrachus. Taxonomy (NCBI): domain Eukaryota; kingdom Metazoa; phylum Chordata; class Amphibia; order Anura; family Aromobatidae; genus Anomaloglossus; species Anomaloglossus baeobatrachus. The sequence goes on along the minus strand of NC_134363.1, from coordinate 55,637,440 downwards.
CCGGTGCCGGGCCGGACTAGTCCGGGGGTCGTCAGTGGTGGCGGGGCCCGGCTCCGTGGCCCTGGTGGGTGTCAATTAATATGGCTGGTGACTTGGGGTGAATAAAGTTTATATTTGTCGTGATGCCACCTGTGGTTTGCGGCTATTAAGCCGCCGCTGCTGTATGGGGCCTCCGGGGCTGATGGAATGGCAGCTTGGATGGTAATGCTCCCCACAGGTGGAGCGGTACCCCGGGGCACAGTTGGAGCTCGTGAGAGTCTATGGTGTGATGGAAGTCTATGCAGGCGACAATAACTCAGACAACACCAGAGGGTGCAATTCCAAGGTCTTTACTCACATTTCCTGGGCTGCAGCACACTGGTGCCTTTGGGCGGCTGGAACCCACTGTCAGGGACCTCCGCCAATCCTGGGTAGATCTTGGAATGAAAGCCGGTACCCTCTTCTAAAGTGTCTCTGTCTTCAGCTGTCTCCTTAAGCCTTGCCTTTGTAGGATGAACCTGGCTCGGCCTCCACTACAGCCTCCTGGCCAGGGGCTCGCCTGTCGGTTATCTGCCCCCTTTCCAAAGGTTCTGCTGTGGGCTGTGGCCCGGGGAGCTTGCAGCTTTCCCTGGGCCTCGGTTTTTACTGTTGGTGATGAGTTTTCACTCCTCCAGTTTCTAGGGACCGTCCCCTGTTGCAGCTTGATCCCTCCACCGATGTTCCTGTGGAACAGTCCCTGCGCTCGTAAGCCTTGCAGCGGCCCTGGAATCCCTTCTGTTCTCGGCTTGGTGTCACCTGGACCCTCTGAGTCCCAGGATCTTCACCAGGAAGCGTCTCTTTCTTTCTTTGCTCCTGTCTGACTAGAGCTCTATCCTCAGCTCCCTTCTCTGCCTCCCGCAGACTCTCTCTCTTCTCTCTCACTAAACTTGACCTTCCCTTTTCTCTCCTTTTTCCTCTGGTGGCTCCTCCCACCTCCCCAGTGCTATGATCTACCCTATAGGAGCAGGGATGGGTCTTACGGCCCCTCCCAGCATGCAGCATGGGAGGGTTGCTGCCACTGTCCCTGGTCCCAGTGTGTACCTAACAATGGGTGTAGTGTAGATTTGCCTGAGTACCGGCGTTCACTCCTTTCCTTACCCAGAATGGGACATCACACCTCTGGCTGGGGTGCAATGTTCCTGTGGCGACGGAAGCCTCAGGGGTGCCACACTGTCACCGGAGACTTCACTCAAGTAGTGTCTGCGTGTGATATCTCTCTCTCTCTCTCTCTCCCCCTCTCTCTCTCTCTTTTTCGCTCTGTTTTTCTATTTTTCTCTCTCTTTTTCTGTTTCGCTTTTTCTCTCTCTCTTTTTCTCTCTCTCCCCCTCTCTCTCTCTTTTTCTCTCTCTCTCTTTTTCTCTCTCTTTTTCTCTCTCTCGTTCTCTCTCTCTTTCTCTCTTTGTTTCTCTCTCTCTTTTTCTCTCTCTCTCTTTCTCTCGCTCTTTTTCTCTCTCTTTTTCTCTCTCTCTTTCTCTCTCTCTTTTTCTCTCGCTTTCTCTCTCTCTTTTTCTCTTTCTCTCTCTCTTTTCCTCTTTCTTTCTCTCTTTCTTTCTCTCTCTCTCTTTCTCTTTTTCTCTCTTTTTCTCTCTTTTCTCTCTTTTCTTTCTCTCTTCTCTCTCTCAGACCTGGCAATGATCAGCTGATGCGGTCACCTGACGGGATCAGCTGACACTATAAGTCGAGCGGTGAGGCCGGCTTTTTTCTCTGTGGTGTCTTTTTTTTAACCCTTTATTGGAGATTCTTAATGGCCGGGTAAAACTTGCCTGACATTTAGAATCTCTTGCCTAATACTAGCTAGTAAAACAAAGCTGGTATTAACCCATTATTACCACCCGTCACCAGGGCAGCTGGAAGACTTGGATACAGCGCAAGAAGATGGCGCATCTATGAAAGCGCCATTTTCTGGGGCAGCTGAGGACTGAAATTCGCAGCAGGAGGGCCCATAAAGCTTGGGCACCCTGCGTTGCGGATTCCAGTCCCCAGCTGCCTAGTTGTACCTGGCTGGACACAAAAATTGAGCGAAGCTCATGTCGATTTTTTTTTTAATTATTTTATGAAATTCATGAAATAATTAAAAAAAAAAAGGGCTTCCCTATATTTTTGGTTCCCAGCCAGGTACAAATAGGCAGCTGGGAGTTGGGGGCAGCCCGTAGCTGCCTGCTGTACTTGGCTAGCATACAAAAACATGGCAAAGCCCATGTAATTTTTTTGGTGGGCAAAAAACTCCTGCATGCAGTCTTGGATGGAGTATGCTGAGCCTTGCAGTTCTGCAGCTGCTGCCTGCTGTCTGTCTGTATGGAGGAGAGCAGACAGCAGCTGCAGAACTACAAGGCTCAGTATCCTCCATCCAGGACTGTATGCTGGAGGGAGAGGCAGGGTGAGCAGAACTGCAAGGCTCAGCATACTTCATCCACTAGTGTATACATTAGACCAGACAGCAACTGCAGATCTACAAGGCTCAGCATGCTCCATTCACTAGTGTATGCAGGAGAGCAGACAGCAGCTGCAGAACTACAAGGCTCAACATGCTCCATTCACTAGTGCATGCAGGAGAGCATACAGCAGCTGCAGAACTACAAGGCTCAGCATACTCCATCCAGGACTGTATGCAGGAGTTTTTTGTCCACTAAAAAAATGATGTGGGCTTTGCCATATTTTTATATGCTAGCCAGGTACAGCAGGCTGGTACGGCTGCCCCCAACCCCAAGCTGCCTATTTCTACCCAGCTGGGAACTAAAAATATAGGGAAGCCCTTTTTTTAATTATTTCATGAATTTCATGAAATAATTAAAAAAAAAACACGACATGGGCTTCGCCCCATTTTTGTGTCCAGCCAAGTACAACTAGGCAGCTGGGGATTAGAATCCGCAGCACAGGTTGGCCCGCTTTCTGGGCCTCTCTGCTGCAAATTGCAGTCCTCAGCCGCCCCAGAAAATGGCGCTTTCATAGAAGCGCCATCTTCTGGCGCTGTATCCAACTCTTCCAGCTGCCCTGGTGACGGGTGGCTTGCTGGGTAATAATGGGTTAATACTAGCTTTGTTTTACTAGCTATTATTTATTAAGCAAGAGATTCTTAATGTCAGGCAAGTTTTACCCGGCCATTAAGAATCTCCAATAAAGGGTTAAAAAAAAAGACACCACACAGAGAAAAAATACTTTAATAGAAATTAATGCACAGACACACTTAGAGACTCCATATTTATTATTCCCTCTCACCCCTCCACGATCCTGGTCTTCTGTCTTCTTTCTCCTGCAACCCATGCAGCTCTGCTACAATAGACAGCACTCTATGGGAGGAAGACGCTGCTGCTCCCGTGCAGTCTAATCACTCAGTGAGTGAGCAGAGGCTGCGGGTTGTAAGCGGTGACGTCACTGCTGCCACCGTTGAAATAGTAATCTGACAGGCGGGTTATTATAGCAACAGTGATCTCCGATCACCTGATTCCCGGAGCCGTTATTCACTGGCTGCGGCATCCAGTCCTTGCATGTGGGCTAACCCTGTAAAGAGCGCCGACATGCAGGGATGGGGAGCCAAGCATGTGCTCAAGCATCTCGCCGGTAGATGGAGATGCTCAAACGAGCACCACGTACTGGAGAGATGCACTGACAGGACCTAGCATGACATCTAGCCATGTGACCAGTCTGTAGCCAATGAGATAATACACACGTGACTGGTCACATGCTATGACGAAGTCACGGAAGGTCCTATCATCAGTGCTGGTAACTGGGAGGGCGCAGCGATGATCAGAAGGAAAAGTGGCGGGAGACAGAGTGCAGGACGCATAGCGGGGGACCTGTAAGTGTAATGGCAATGTTTATTAACTGTATGTGTACATGTGTAATGTGTTTGTATGTGTTTGTGTTTGCCTGCCATTGTTTTCAATGGGGTTCGAAGGTGTTCGTCGAACGTTCGTTGAACGTTCGCCGAACACACCCGCCGTTTGACAAACCAAACCGAACTTGAACACTAGGAGGGTGGCTCAACACTAATCCAGAGTGATCATGGGCCTCTTGGCTGCATCTCTGATCAGTCTTCTCCTTGTTTGAGATTACATTTTTGAGGGACGGACGGGTCTTGGTAGATTTGCAGTGGTATGATACGCCTTCCATTTCAATATGGTTGCTTGCACAGTGCTTCTTGGTATGTTTAAAGTTGTGGAAATCTTTTTGTAACCAAATCCGACTTTAAACTTCTCCACAACAGTATCATGGACCTGCCTGTTGTGTTCCTTGGTCTTCATGATGCTCTCTGTGCTTTAAACAGAACAGAGACTATCACAGAGCAGGTGCATTTATACGGAGACTTGATTACACACAGGTGGATTATATTTATCATCATCAGTCATTTAGATTGGATCATTCAGAGATCCTCAATGAACTTCTGGAGTGAGTTTGCTGCACTGAAAGTAAAAGGGACGAATAATATTGCACGCCCCAATTTTCAGTTTATTCTTTTTTACAAAAGTTTAAAATAAGCAATAAATTTCGTCCACCTTCACAATTGTGTCCCACTTGTTGCTGATTCTTCACCGTAACATTAAAATTTTTATCTTTGTTTGAAGCCTGAAATGTGGGAAAAGGTTGAAAAATTCAAGGGGGCCAAATACTTTCGCAAGGCACTGTATATACCTTACTGTCTCATGTGTTGCTAAAGAGTGTAACTAGTTCATGTAGCTGTTTATGGTTTATCTATATATATATAATTACCTTATTCTGTCTGTCTGTCTGTCTTGCTCCAAAATTGTGTCCTTACGGTGACAAGCAGCGGATTGGCCGCTCGCCTCGGCTCCGCCCTCCCGCACGGATTGGCTGTTCGCCTCGCCTCGGCTCCACCCCCCCGCACGGATTGGCCGCTCGCCCAGGCTCTGCCCCCCACACGGATTGGTCTCTCGCCCCGGCCCCCTGCACGCATTGGCAACTCGGCCACGCCCCGCCCCCCTCACGCATTGCACGCTCGCTCTGGCCCCGCCCCCCGAACGCATTCCACGAACCGATACGGAGACCCGACTCCCAGGTGAGAACAAACACAGACACATCAGATCACACTCACTCACACACACACCTCACACACACACCTCACATACACATCAGATCGCATCCACATACTCATAACATCCTGGGATATCGCTTGCTTCTCAGCGGCGATACTGTGCAGTGACCTTCCAGGACCTGCCGGAGGATCACATGGCCGGAAGCATGTGGTATCTCCGGATGTTGTGATTGTGTGAGCGCGTATGTGCGATATCGTCAGTGTGTGTGTGTGAGTGTATGCGATCGGATGTATGTGAGTGTGTTCTGATGTGTGAGTGTGTGTGTGTGAGTGTATGCGATCGGATCTGTGAGTGTCGGCAGAGGAGCACGGCATGCAGCACAGCTGCTGAGACCGCCCACCGATGGGCACAGGGAGAAGTGGGGTGTGTGTGTGAGTGTATGCGATCAGATGTGTGCGTGTATACTGTCTGATGTGTGACTGTGGAGCACGATGGGGGGTGCACAGCATGGGGGATGGAGTACGATGGGGAGTGCGCAGCATGGGGGATGGAGCACGATGGGGAGTGTGCAGTATGGGGGATGGAGCACGATGGGGAGTGCGCAGCATGGGGGATGGAGCACGATGGGGAGTGCGCAGCATGGGGGATGGAGCACGTTTGGGAGTGCACAGCATGGGGGATGGAGCACGTTTGGGAGTGCGCAGCATGGGGGATGGAGCACGATGGGGAATGCGCAGCATGGGGGATGGAGCACGATGGCGAGTGGGTATGGAGCACGATGGGGGGTGCGCAGCATGGGGGATGGAGCACGATGGGGGGTGCACAGCATGGGGGATGGAGCATGATGGGGGGTGCACACCTCCCCCCAAAACACACACACACACTGCCACACATGCACTGCACAACACACCACACACACACACTGGGAACCACAAACACCGCCCTACACAGACACCCACACACACAGACAACGCCGCACACACACAACACCCAACACACAAACACCACGGCACACACAAATATACGCACATACCGCACAACACACACATTGCACAAAACATACCTCCCCCCAAAACACACACACACACACACCCCACACCCACACAAACCGCGCAACACACACACACAATGCTACAGACACACAGCGCTCCACAAATAACGCAACACACGCAACACACAAACAACACCGGTCTCACCCCCCGCCACACCCAGACAACACCCAGAACATGTACAGCCCCTACACAAACATTTGGTAACTACAGACAACAACATCTATATATTTATATAACAAAAATCATACATGAACTACACAATACGTAAATTCTAGAATACCCGATGCGTAGAATCGGGCCACCTTCTAGTATATTTATAAGTGTCTTAGGGTGATTGGTTATTTTACAGATCCTATTAGCTGCCTCATTTGTGTGTGTGTTTTTTTGCAGTGGAGGCTCCTTAATTCTATATGTATTTTTAATATAATACATTTTGTTAATAAAGATATTTTTAAAGAAAATATTATTTTCTAACAAAAAATGTTTGGATTGGTCTTTAAAGTCATTGCTTCTTTTGGTGAACATTCCTATAGGAAGTTTTTTGATTATGATGGTTTGTATAATGACTTAAATATGATGAGATTTTTCATTAAATCTCTTGAATGTCTTTAAATGTCTCTGTATGCCTTGGAAATATGGGTGCAGCGCCATCTTGTCCTGTATTTTGGGTATCTTCATATAATCATGTCCATAATTTCTGACCGGTGTTTCTTAACCTTGCCAACCAACATATATGTACGTCCTATATTGAAGTGACTTCCTACAAATAAACTTACTGATACTTCCTGCAGGAGAACGATCACCGTGTAAAAAGTCACCACAAACATAAAGTACAATGTGTCACGAAAAAACATTCTCAGAATCACTGGGATCTGTTGAAGCATTCCAGAGTTATTACCTTATAAAGTGACAATGGTCAAATAAGGAAAATGTGGTTGTCTGGAAGGTGAGAACAGGCTTTGGCGGTAAGAGTTAAAGGCCAGAATCACACTTGCTAGTGCATCGCGTGTAACTCGCGTGAGTCTCTCATGGTAGAACCCGGCATGGCCGTTCACTATGCATACAGGAGCGTCTGAGCTGCATAGAGATACATGCAACCGACCCGCTCCTGTGAGGAGAGTGTGCGGCCATGCCGGGTTCTACCATGAGAGACTCGCGCGAGTTACACGCGAGGCACTAGCAAGTGTGATTCTGGCCTAATCTGTACTTTGAGTGCATTTGCAGTGCAACCCACATATTGTAAGTTGCATATTTTACAAGTAGCCAAGTGCACGAGGGATGTTTTACAGTTTATGTAACTATGAATTTTGCACCCACTGTCTATGGTAGAAGATACAAAGTTGGCTTGAGTATATACTGTACATAAATTAAACAATTTGCATTTGTTGTGCTAATAGTTACATGATCCCTACACATTGTGTATATATTAAGCTCAATAATAAAACAGTACATATCTCCAAAGGAATACATATGTTTCTAGAGGTCCAATCATTGCGACCTGTACTAATCATGAGAAAATAGGTCCTTGAGTCCCCACTGTCACATAAGGGTGCTTTACACGCTACAACATCGCTAGCTATAGCTATGGCTTTTTGCAATCGTCTTAGGTCGCTCCAGCCTGTCACACGCTGCGATGTCGCTAATGACGCCGGATGTGCGTCACAAACACCGTGACCCCGACGATATATTGTTAGCGATGTCACAGCATGTAAAGCCCCCTATATGCTCTTGGACTTGTTACTGTGACCTCTGCTCCTGTCACCAGGCACCTTCATATTTATTGCAGCTGTGGTGCTGATGAGAGAAGAAATGTCGAGGTCAGAAGCTGTGAGCAGAGCAGACTCTTTCCAAGAACAGACTAGGAAGGCTGGAACATGTAGTGCTGTTCAGTCTGGCAGAATAAATGTGTGCCATGCAGATGGAATAATCAACCCACTTCTTGCACCACACCCTACTTAGACTCTTAGCTTATTGGAACCAAATGGCGGAACAGGAAGAAACCACCGTGTCTGTGACCAGTCTCCCCACCAGATCTGTGTTGATGTTGTCCCTATTAATGTATCTTCATTAATAAATTGTGTTGTGTCATCATAATTTCCCACTAGCCTATGTTATTTATTGATTTTGCTCAATGTAAAATGTCACAATAATGTTATCTACTTCCTTTTTCTATTTTTCTGTTGCTACGATAAAAATTGTCATTATTCTCTGACTATGTCCTACTGCTATGAGGGCATTACATTGTTTGTCTTCGGTCGAAGGCTGTGCTCAGTTACGATGAGGCCACAGTAGTAACTGCCTTTATTTATAGGCTGTGCTCTATTTATAACATGCCACAGAAGTAATTGCCTATCTTTCTAGTTCAATGAAATGAAAGATGTATTTACACTGTATGATTGTTGAGAACGCTCTTTTTCAGTCTAAACAGGGTGCCGACTAGAGATGAGCGAACCAGTCGCGGTTCGGCTCGAACTTGGTTCGTCGAAGGGAGGTCGCGTTCGAGTTCGGTTCGGCGAACCGGTTCGACGAACCACTCGAACCCCATAGGAAACAATGGGAGGCAATCACAAACATGAAAACACCCTCAAAGGTGTCCAAAAGGTGACAAACAACTCATAACACAACACAAACACATGGGAAAGTGACAAGGACATATACTCATGCGAAAACAAAACAGTGTTACGAGGAAAAAGAGGACGAAACACAGGTATAGGCATGGCATGCCCTTCTAAAATCATGTTAAACACTGCAAGGGGACTCCAAGCGGAGTCTCCCTTTTTTCCAAAAATTGGGCCACACAGACACCCCTTCAGTGGCAGCACTTGTGCCCCAGTTGTACACTTCACAGGTAGATTTGCATCAAGCACATTCAAAAATATGCCATCCTTAACTGTCCCCAGGATGACACCGGGGTAGGTAGCAAAGTCTTTGCTGATCTCAGATCTGTTCATCTTTGCTCATTTTTAGAAACACTGCAAGCAAGGGTTACTCCAAGCGGAGTCTCCCTTTTTTCCAAATATTGGGCCACACAGACACCTCCTTCAGTGGCAGCACTTGTGCCCCAGTTGTAAACTTGACAGGTACATTAGCATCAAGCACATTCCAAATCCACAAGCCTTTATTCTCCACAGGATGACACAGGGGTAGTAAAGTCCTTGCGGATCCATGACTTGTTCATCTTGATGAACGTTAGTCTGTCCACATTGTCAGTGGACATGTGCCGCCCTGAGAGGGGCCCGGCCGCTTCCTCCGCTTGCTCGGGCCGAGCCACCCGAGGTCCGGGCTCGGGTTGTTGGTGGCACGAGCGCCTCCGGACCGGGGGCCACATCGCTCTTGTTAAGGGGAAGCGGTGTGGGGGTTGGTGGTCGTGTAACGGGTCGTGACGCCACCCACGAGTCGTGGTGATGGGGGATGCACCACCGCTACGGCTGAAGTGATGGCAGGCTCGTCCGGGATCGGTGTTGCGGCCGCAGCTGAGATGTTAGCCCCTCCGTGGGTAGGAGCGGTGTGTTCCGGGACCCCGGTTTGGGGGACTGCAAGGGATGATGTTGTTGTGTAGCGTCGTGCCCGGATGGCACTGGTGTACTCACGATTGATTCACACTCAGAGTCACTGGTAAACCAAAGTTCGGTAGTGGTCGGTCCCCGCGGCCGGCTGCTGATGTCCCTTGTGGGATTGATGGTGGCCCCTTTTCCCGTGCACCTCTAGATGTTTGTGTTTCGGCCCCCCCTGCCTTAGCAGTGGTGGCCCGCTCCCCGGCGTTGAGCTGCCGGAGGAGCCCTTGGTTGCCCACAGGCGCTGGCCCGTCGGATGTTTGGCCCTTGGCGGTGGCGCTCATCCGGTCTCGGTGGGCTTTTGCCTTCTTTCGGGACTTTGTGTGTGGATGAACCCGTGAGGTCCGGCGAGCAATCAGTCAATTTGCCTATACTCAGTGGCTTCTAAGCTAGGACGGGGTCTGAGTACCCTCCTGTTGGTGCTCCGGTACACGGTTGACTCCCCGGTTCGGGACCGGCGGGCTCCAACCCAGGCCCGGTCTGTACGGTTCCGCCGGTTGCTGTACCGGTACTCCTGCAGACGGCCACCACCGTCTGCCTGCCTGACGTTCTCTAAGGGGCCCAGGCTCCAACCCGGGTCCCTAACAGCTGCTCCTCTACCAGTCACTGTCAACTCCAAAACTCCTCTCCTTCTCTTCTGTTTGAACTTCCTGCCCCAGGACAGTAGTCTCCTCGGTGGGCGTGCCTTTCCACCTGACTCCGCCCACCTGGTGTGCTCTACTTGCCCTAAGGGAGGCATCAGGTCTCTCTTTCGGGTGACATGTGTGTGACCTCACAGGGGATGGGGGGGTGTGTGTATGTGGTAGATGTTATTACCTGTGACCCCTGGGGTCCAGGGCGTCACATACCTCCTTTGTTTAATGCAGACCATCCGCGGGCTGCCCAATCCACTCCGGTTTATTTTTCTTTTCAACTGTAAAAAAACGAGAAAACACTTACAATTATAATAACATGAATACAAACTATGGTTACTGAATGTCTTCCCTTAACGGGAGGCATTTTACTTTAACGTTTCAAACTTTATTAAACGGGAACGGGTTCATGTCCTTCCGTCTTTCCCACCCAAATAACCTAGCCTTGATGCTGCCCCTAAGAAACAGGCAGCACCCCTTTTTCCCAGTCCGGAAACAGGAACACGGCAGGTCACCCATGCGGGAACGGGTACAGTGCAGCGCACCCGGCAGTTGTCAAGGGCTCCCCGGAGGATGGTCACTGGTCCCGGTGGTGACCGGACCCCAGCCTGCTCTGCTGCGGGTCCTACCTCCAATCTGCCTCTCCTGAGGCCAACAGAACGGGAAGGCATGTAAAAGGGGCAGATAGGGCAATATTTACAAGCCCAAAAGTTTTTGGGTGGCCGGCAAGTCCACGGCCTTGTCCATGAGCAGTCACTCACGCAACAGGGGGTTTTTTCAACGGGGTTTCAAAAACACAAGTCCCAACGGGGTCCTTTATAGCCAATGGGCTACCTTTCAACACTCTTCTCTTTAAACAGCAATCCCGTGGCGCAGCTGCCGTAGCTGCCGCTCCCAGTATGGAGCATCTTCAACCTGCTCCAGGTCAGCTTGTGTGGGGGACGGGCCCAGCTGGAATCCCTCCGTGCCGGCTACGACCGGCACCTTTGGTAATGAGGGACCCCGCTGTGACATGGCCTGTTCTGCCGCTTGGCAGCTATATCCCCGCCGTGCCTCAGCCAAGGCCGGGTGTCTGGGAGCGGGCATCGGGACTTGCGGTGCCGGCTTCGGGTCGAAGATCGTCTCCGTTGCGGCCGGGCGGACTGCCGGGGCCGTCGTCATCTCCGTTGCGGCCAGGATGGAAGCCAGGACGGGTGCCAGGGCGGTGACAAAGGTAAGGCCCGGGGGGCCCAGGTCTGGGCCCTCTCCCACAGACGCTGCAGGCTCCGCTACCGGTGGCAGGGATAATGGATCGGTCGGGGCGGTGGCCACAGGCAGGGGCAGTGAGGGAGGTGGCGTGGTGGATGGCATCAGGCCGGGCCCCTCAGCTGTTATCGACCGATCCCCAGGGACATAGGGGCGTGGGTCACTTACCCACTCCTCTGAGACCACCTCCACTTCGGATGCCCGCACGGTTGCGACCAGGCCCTTCTTCTCTGACATCCACTCCGCCATCATGGAGTGGACCTTGGCCTGGAGCTCCTGGCACATCTTGCTGCTGGATCCAGGAACGTGTTTTGGCTGAGTCCTGGCGTCCCTGCACACTGCAGCGCTAGTTACATGCCGCCATTCTCGCCGCTTCCCCCTTGGTTTTCTCTTAGCACTCTTCCTCTGGGGGCGGGGCTTCACTTTTCGCGCCTTCACTGCTCGGGGAAGACGACTAGAGCGGGAAACTTTTGCACCAAGATGGCGGGACATTAACTTTTTCGGCAGGACGCCGCTGACGGAAACTTCTAAGGCGCACTTTCCACAGGTAAGTGCACTGTCCGAATCCTGTTCATGACGCCAGAAAGAGGGTACGTGTGCCGCCCTGAGAGGGGCCCGGCCGCTTCCTCCGCTTGCTCGGGCCGAGCCGCTCGAGGTCCGGGCTCGGGTTGTCGGTGGCACGAGCGCCTCCGGACCGGGGGCCACGTCGCTCTTGTTAAGGGGAGGCGGTGTGGGGGTTGGTGGTTGTGTAACGGGTCATGACACCACCCACGGGTCGTGGTGACGGGGGATGCACCACCGCTGCGGCTGAAGTGATGGCGGGCTCGTCTGGGATCGGTGGTTCGGCCGCAGCTGAGATGTTAGCCCCTCCGTGGATAGGGGCGGTGTGTCCCGGGGCCCCAGTTTGGGGGACTGCAAGGGATGATGTTGTCGTCGGGGTGCAGAATGCCATGCCGCGGTGTAGCTTCGTGCCCAGATGACACTGGTGTACTCACGATTGATTCACACTCAGAGTCACTGGTAACCCAAAGTTCGGTAGTGGTCGGTTCCCGCGGCCGGCTGCTGATGTCCCTTGTGGGATTGATGGTGGCCCCTTTTCCCGTGCACCTCTAGATGTTTGTGTTTCGGCCCCCCCTGCCTTAGCAGGGGTGGCCCGCTCTCCGGCATTGAGCTGCCGGAGGAGCCCTCGGTTGCCCGCAGGTGCTGACCCGTCGGGTGTTTGGCCCTTGGCGGTGGCGCTCACCCGGCCTTGGTGGGCTTTTGCCTTCTTTCGGGACTTTGTGTGTGAATGAACCTGTGAGGTCCGGCCAGCAATCAGTCAATTTGCCTATACTTAGTGGCTTCTAAGCTAGGACGGGGTCTGAGTACCCTCCTGTTGGTGCTCCGGTACACGGTTGACTCCCCGGCTCGGTCCGTACGGTTCCGCCGGTTGCTGTACCGGTACTCCTGCAGACGGCCACCACCGTCTGCCTGACATTCTCTAAGGAGCCCAGGCTCCAACCCGGGTCCCTGACAGCTGCTCCTCTACCACTCACTGTCAACTCCAAAACTCCTCTCCTTCTCTTCTGTTTGAACTTCCTGCCCCAGTACAGTAGTCTCCTTGGTGGGCGTGCCTTTCCGCATGACTCCGCCCACCTGGTGTGCTCTACTTGCCCTGAGGGAGGCATCAGGTCTCCCTTTCGGGTGACATGTGTGTGACCTCACAGGGGATGGGTGTGTGTGTATGTGGTAGATGTTATTACCTGTGACCCCTGGGGTCCAGGGCGTCAAAGACATACGCGTGCGCTTATCTGTCAGCACACACCCAGCAGCACTGCAGACAGGTTCAGAGACAATGCTGGCAGCTGGACACGACAAGATCTCCAAGGCGTAAGTGGAGAGCTCTGGCCATTTTTCAAGATTTGAAGCCCAAAATGAGCAAGGCTCCATTTGCAAAGTCATGGCATCGATGTTCATTTGGAGATACTCCTGTATCATCCTCTCCAGCCGTTGACTATGTGTCAGACTTCTTGTCTCTGGTGGCCTTGCAAAGGATGGTCTAAAAAAATTATGAAAAGATTCAATAAAATTGCTGTTACCAGCACCAGATACGGTGCTGCTGGTACGAGTAGACTGTTGAAGATGACGAGACCGTCCCATGTTTGTCAAGTTACAACTGGGAGATTCACTTCGTGCACCACGGTTGTTTGGTGGAAAAGCCGAGCTAAGATCGAGTAACAGCTTCTGCTGATACTCCTGCATACGTGCGTCCCTTTCTATGGCTGGAATTATGTCACAAAATTTGGACTTGTACCGGGGATCTAATAGTGTGGCAAGCCAGTACCCATCATCACTTCTAATTTTGACAATACGAGCGTCATGTTGGAGGTAGTGCAGCAAGAAGGCGCTCAAGTGTCTTGCGCAGCCATGCGGACCAAGTCCACGCTGTGTTTGTGGCATAGAGGTGCTAACCGTTCTTTCTTCCTCTGACATCTCTCCCCAACCTCTTTCAACTGAAATTTGACCAAGGTCTCCCTCATCCGCTGAGTCTTCCATGTCCATGGGTAGTTCGTCCTCCATTTCTTCATGTTCTCCTGCACCTTCCTCAACATTTCGCCTGCTACCATGCGCCCTTGTTGATCCCTGTCCCCCATGGTCCCATGCCTGCCGCCTTGGTGATGATGAACGTCTGGACCTTGGTGATGTTGTTGTCCCTTGCTAGTGATGAGCGAGTACTAAAAAGCTCGGGTGCTCGAGGCTCGGGCCGAGCATCCCAAGATACTCGTGTAGTCGGCCCGAGCACCGAGCCCAATGTTATCCTATGGGAGACCCGAGTATTTTTCTGAAATGACCCCCGGCAGCATGTAGAAACCCTAAAAATGTCACAAAAGTCTCAGAAGAGTGCTCAAATGACATGGCAACAGCATGGGGAAGACCCCTTGAAGCATTTATCACTCAAAAGTCACAGCTGTGAACAATTTTGTCCGCGTTTTATGCCATTTTTACGGACTCACCAGAAAACCTTCCAAAATGACACCAAAATGAATTTTCATGGCGGAAATGTTAAGGGCACATACCCAATAGTGAGATAGAGCTGGTGTATGTTACTTTTGGAGATTACATGAAAGATTTTACGTGAAAACATTGTGTGGCACTCCGATGTCCCTGAGAAGAGACGTACATGAAGGCCTCTTGAGTCTAATGTGCCCATTTTGAAGAACTGAGTCTTTGTAGTATTTTCCTTTGCCAGGGCAATCCAAAATTGTGAGGTTCACCAATGCCCCTGCATACAGACGTGCATGAGGGCCTGTAAACCTGAAGTGCCCATTGTAAGGAAGTGGGTCTATTGTAGTATAGCCCTTAGACAGGGCAGCCAAAAATTGAGAGGCTCCACATTGTCCCTGGATAGGGACGTGCATGAGGGCCTGTAAACCTGAAGTGCCCATTGTAAGAAAGTGGGTCTTTTGTAGTATAGCCCTTTGGCAGGGCAGCCAAAAATTGGGAGGCTCCACATTGTCCCTGGATAGAGACGTGCATGAGGGCCTGTAAACCTGAAGTGCCCATTGTAAGAAAGTGGGTCTATTGTAGTATAGCCCTTTGGCAGGGCAGCCAAAAATTGGGAGGCTCCACATTGTCCCTGGATAGAGACGTGCATGAGGGCCTGTAAACCTGAAGTGCCCATTGTAAGAAAGTGGGTCTATTGTAGTATAGCCCTTTGGCAGGGCAGCCAAAAATTGGGAGGCTCCACATTGTCCCTGGATAGAGACGTGCATGAGGGCCTGTAAACCTGAAGTGCCCATTGTAAGAAAGTGGGTCTTTTGTAGTATAGCCCTTTGGCAGGGCAGCCAAAAAATGGGAGGCTCCACATTGTCCCTGGATAGAGACGTACATGAGGGCCTGTAAACCTGAAGTGCCCATTGTAAGAAAGTGGGTCTATTGTAGTATAGCCCTTTGGCAGGGCAGCCAAAAATTGGGAGGCTCCACATTGTCCCTGGATAGAGACGTGCATGAGGGCCTCAAAACATTGTTCCCATTGCAAAGGAGCGGGCCTCCCGTCGTTGTAATGTCCATTCTGAAAGAATGGGCGAAAAAATTTACCACTGGGGGTATACCTGAAACAACGGCCTAACTATTGTAATGGTCATCATGGTGGCGCATGAGGAGAAGGAGGAGCAGTCCAGCGATTATCCAAAGTCTAGAAGTGTGTACCCATGGGTGAGTGTAGGTACATGGCAAATTCCCATTACAAACGTTAAATTCCGCTCTCATTTGCTGGTGGTGTGGTGAAGTCTGGCCCAATCCAACCCTTGTTCATCTTGATCAGAGTCAGCCTGTCAGCATTTTCAGTTGACAGGTGGGTTCGTTTATCTGTAATGATTCCACCTGCGGCACTAAAAACACGCTCTGACAAAACGCTAGCGGCAGGGCAGGTTAGGACTTCCAAGGCGTAGAGAACCAATTCATGCCACGTGTCCAGCTTGGATACCCAATAATTGTAAGGCACAGAGGAATGTCGGAGTACAGTTGTTCGATCTGCAAGGTACTCCTTGACCATCTGGGCAAACTTAGGATTTCTTGTGGCACTACCCCGCACCTCAGGGACTGTGGTACGTGAGGGGCTGAGAAAACTGTCCCACATCTTAAAGACTGTTCCCCTACCTCTGGCGGATTGGACTTGTGCCCCTCTCGGCTGTACGCCTTGGTTGTCCACTGATTCCTGACCTATGCCACTAGCGTTTTGTGAGGGGAATGCTTTGCCTACTTCCGTGACTATGGCCTTCCGGAACTGCTGCATTTTGGCTGACCTCTCCGTCTTGGGAATAAGAGACATAAAGTTCTCCTTGTAGCGTGGGTCTAACAGTGTTACCAACCAGTAATGATTGTCGGCCAAGATGTTCTTAACGCGAGGGTCACGAGACAGGCAGCTTACCATAAAGTCAGCCATGTGCACCAGACTCTTAACAGCCAGTACTTCAGTATCCTGACCAACACGATGACTGAACATGCTGTCCTCCTCCTCCTCCTCCTCCTCATCTACCCTGTCCTCTGGCCAGCCACGCTGAACCGAGGATATGACTGGTGTGCATGTCATATCCTCAATTTGGCCGGAGAGTTGCTCCATGTCTTCATCCTCCTCCTCGTCATAGTCCTCCACTGCACGTTGTGATGAGACGAGGCTCGGCTGTGTGTTATCACCCACACCCACTACTGTTTCTTGCTCCAACTCATCGCGCTCCGCCTGCAATGCATCATGTTTGTTTTTGAGCAGAGACCGTTTTAGAAGGCAGAGAAGCGGTATGGTGACGCTAATAATGGCGTCATCCCCACTCACCATCTTGGTGGAGTCCTCAAAGTTTTGGAGAATGGTACATAGGTCGGACATCCATCTCCACTCCTCAGGTGTTATGTGTGGAGTTTGACCCATTTCCCGACGGCTTAGGTGATGCAGGTACTCAACAACTGCCCTCTTCTGCTCACATATCCTGACCAACATGTGCAGAGTTGAATTCCAACGCGTGGGGACATCAAACACCAGTCTGTGAGCCGGAAGATGCAAACGGCACTGAAAGCCGGCAAGGCCGGCTGAAGCAGTAGGTGACTTTCGAAAATGTGCAGACAGGCGGCGAACTTTTACCAGCAGATCAGACAGCTCTGGGTATGACTTTAGAAACCGCTGAACCACGAGGTTGAGCACATGGGCCATGCATGGAATATGTGTCAGCTGGCCTCGCCTCAAAGCCGCCACCAGGTTCCGGCCATTGTCACACACGACCTTTCCTGGCTTTAGGTTCAGAGGTGTGAGCCAGTGATCTGCCTGCTGTTTCAGAGCTGTCCACACCTCTTCTGCATTGTGGGGTTTGTCACCTATGCAGATTAGCTTCAGCACAGCCTGTTGCCGCTTCGCCGAGGCAGTGCTGCAGTGCTTCCAGCTTGGGACTGGTGTGGAGGGTAAAGTGGAAGAGGATGCGTAGGAGGAGGATGAGGCTGAGGAGCATGACATTCCGGAGCTGTAGCGTGTCGGTGAAACCCTGACTGAGGTAGGGCCTGCAAACCTTGGTGTTGGAAGGACGTGTTCCGTCCCTCGCTCAGACTGGGTCCCAGCTTCCACAATATTAACCCAGTGTGCCGTAAACGAGATGTAGCAGCCTTGCCCACAAGCACTTGTCCACGTGTCTGTGGTTAGGTGGACTTTGGCTGAAACAGCGTTGTTCAGGGCACGTGTGATGTTTTGTGACACGTGGTTATGCAATGCGGGGACGACACACCGGGAGAAATAGTGGCGGCTGGGGACCGAGTAACGTGGGACAGCTGCCGCCATCAGATCGCGGAATGCTTCTGTCTCCACCAGCCTAAAAGGCAACATTTCCAGCGCAAGCAGTCGCGAAATGTTAGCATTTAGAACTGTGGCATGTGGGGCGTTGGCAGTGTATTTGCGCCTGCGTTCAAAGGTTTGCTGAATGGATAACTGAACGCTACGCTGGGACAAGGACGTGCTTGATGATGGTGTTATTTCTGCGTAGGCAACTGCAGGTGCAGGGCCGGAGGAGGCTTGTTCGCAGGCAGCATGGACAGGGGATTGGCTCACATGCACAACAAGCGAAGACGTAGCAGTGACATCAGCAAGCACTGCTCCTCGACTCTGTTGTACCTCCCACAAAGTCGGGTGCTTGGCTGACATGTGCCTGATCATGCTGGTGGTGGTCAGGCTGCTAGTTTTGGTACCCCTGCTGATGCGGGCACGGCAGGTGTTGCAAATGGCCTTTGTAGAATCATCTGGAGCCAACTTAAAAAACTGCCAGACTCGGGAAGACCTAACATTTGTACAGGCACCTTGTGTCGTGTTGTTGTTTCGGGGAACGGTTGCCTGACTTCTGCCTGGGGCCACCACCCTGCTTCTTACTGCCTGTTGGGATGCTACGCCTCCCTCCCCCTGTGCACTGCTGTCCTCGCTCTGCATATCCTCCTGCCAGGTTGGGTCAGTTACTGGATCATCCACCACGTCGTCTTCCTCTTCCGCACCCTGCTCCTCCTCCTGACTTCCTGATAATTGTGTCTCATCATCGTCCACCCCTTGTTGAGACACATTGCCAACTTCGTGAGAACGTGGTTGCTCAAATATTTGGGCATCTGTACATACGATCTCCTCATGACCCACTTCAACAGGAGCTGGCGAGAGGCCAGAATGTGCGAATGGAAACGTGAACAGCTCTTCCGAGTGTCCAAGTGTGGGATCAGTAATGTCCGTGGACGTGTACTCAGCCTGGTGGTAGGAAGGAGGATCAGGTTCTGAAATGTGCGGTGCAGTATCACGGCTACTGACACTTGACCGTGTGGAAGACAGTGTTTGTGGTGGTGCCAATCTGACTGGAAGCATTATCCGCTATCCAACTAACAACCTGTTGACACTGGTCTTGGTTCAAGAGCGGTGTACTGCTGCGGTCCCCAAGAATTTGGGACAGGACGTGCGAGCGAGTAGATGTGGCCCTTTGTTGTGGCGAAATTAGAGCTTGCCCACGACCTCGGCCTCTGCCTGCACCGCCATCACGTCCACTTCCTTGTTCGTTGCCAACGCCCTTGCGCATTTTGCAATGCTGTGCTGACGTGTATTCACTAGACTTGTGCGTTATATCCAAGTTTGTGCAAAACGCACACAAGTGCACCTGTACGCTGCCACCGACAGGCACACACGTGCGGTTTTTAAATGCAAGCACGGACGCACTAAGAACCTAACAGGTTTTTAGGAGCAACAATTACTGAGAAGTCTGACACTATCAGGACTGTTTTAGACTGTGTACACCAGCCCCAGATATGGTGATGAAGGCTAGTATACGGTCACCACTAGGAATGGCTATATACCATGCCTGCCTGCCTGTATACAGCTACAATAGTCCTGAGAAGGACTCTTCTGGTCACTAGCCTGTATTCCGACCTGGCTATACCCTGCCTGCCCTGCCTGTATACAGCAACAATAGTCCTGAGAAGGACTCTGCTCCTGTACTCCGACCTGGCTATACCCTGCCTGCCTGTATA
The DNA here is from genome assembly GCF_048569485.1 of Anomaloglossus baeobatrachus. NCBI lineage: Eukaryota > Metazoa > Chordata > Amphibia > Anura > Aromobatidae > Anomaloglossus > Anomaloglossus baeobatrachus. The sequence goes on along the minus strand of NC_134363.1, from coordinate 55,617,938 downwards.
CAACTACAATAATCCTGAGAAGGACTTCTGGTCACACTGTTTGCAGCCCTGCTACGGAAATAACTATAAAGGGCCGCAAACCTTTCCCTGAAGCAGCAACACTCTCCCTGCACTGACTGTCTGGATGGCTGTGAGCAGAGCACAGCGCGCCCGCCGGTATAAAGGCTCGGTGACGCTGTGCAGGCCGACCAATCACTGCAATTCCACAACTAACAGGGCTGTGGCATTGCAGTGGTCTGCCAGCCAATCCCTGCATGAGGGCTGGCTCTCAAAAGAGCGCCAACATGCAGGGATGAAGACCACGAGTACAGCACGAGTATCGCGAGATTACTCGGTCCCCGCCAAGTAGCCCGAGTACAGTGATACTCGTGCGAGTACCGAGTAGTGACAAGCATACTCGCTCAACACTATCCCTTGCGCATATGAATCCTCCTGTACTTCCTCCCCTTCCTGTTGTCCCACCCCCTGACTCCGAATAGTGTTTAGCGTGTGCTCCAGCATGTAAATGACTGAAATTGTCATGCTGATAATGGCATTGTCAGCGCTAAACATATTCATCGCCATGTCGAAACTGTGCAGAAGGGTGCATAGGTCCTTGATCTGAGACCACTCCATCAAGGTAATCTTCCCCACCTCTGCATCTCGTTGGCCCAGGCTATACGTCATGACGTATTGCACCAGGGCTCGGCGGTGCTGCCACAGTCGCTGTAACATGTGGAGAGTCGAATTCCACCGTGTTGGCACATCGCATTTCAGGCGATGAACCGGCAGGCCGAAAGACTTCTGTAGTGATGCAAGTCGCTCAGCTGTGGCGGTACAACGTCGGAAGTGAGCAGACAGTTTTCGTGCCCTGTTCAGAAGGCCATCTAGGCTGGGATAGTGGGTTAAAAATTGCTGGACAACAATGTTCAACACGTGAGCCATACAAGGCACGTGTGTCACCTTGCCCAGGCGAAGGGCCGCATCCAGGTTTGCAGCATTGTCACACGCGGCCTTACCAGGCTGCAGGTTGAGTGGAGACAACCATTTACCAAACTCAGTCTCCAGAGCTGCCCACAACTCAGCCACTGTGTGACTCTTAGTTCCAAGACATTTCAAGATAAAGACCGCCTGATGCTGTTGTGCTCTGCTGCCAACATAGTAATGAGGGGTGCGTGATTCCTTCTGCGCAGTTACAACGTTGGTGGCCTGACCAGGCAGGCTTGGAGCGGAGGTGGAGGACCCAGACGAGGTTGAGGAGGCAGAAGCAGTGGAGGAACTTGGACAGACAGAGGATTGACGCCCAAGTTGTGGGGACGGCAAGACTTGTGCAGCAGACCCTTCACCATCTATCACCATAGTTACCCAGTGCCCAGTCAGCGACATGTAACGTCCCTGTCCATGCCTACTGGTCCAAGTATCGGTGGTGAAATGCACCCGTTCACACACAGAGTTTCTCAAGGAAGCGGTGATGTTGTGTGCGACATGCTGGTGTAGCGCAGGCACACCTTTCTTAGAGAAGTAGTGGCGACTGGTCATCTGGTACTGGGGCACAAAGACAGACATAAGGTCTCTAAAATCCTGTGTGTCCACCAAGCGGAAAGGCAGCATTTCGGTAGCCAAGAGCTTACAGAGGGATAAAGTCAACCTCTTAGCTTTGTCATGGGTCGCAGGAAATGGCCTTTTATTTGTCCACATCTGAGGGAGAGAGATCTGGCTGCTGTGTGTAGACGGTGGTGAGTAGGGTGTTCCTGAAAAAATGCAGGTTTGTGAGGAAAGTGCAGATGTAGACATGATGTTGCCTTCATCCAACGTTGATGCTATCGATGTCTGAGAGAGCGGTACACACGCACTTGTTTCTCCTTCCAAACCAACTGACGACCTACCAAGCAAACTGCCTGTTGCGGTTACACTGGTGGAAGTTGTGCGTGGAAAACCAGGTGTGACAGCTGTCCCCACAGTCCTAGAAGATGAAGAGCGCGCGGATGCACTGGAAGAGGCAGGCGGTGGATGGTCCGCTCTGCTAGGCCGCATTGCAGCACGGTGAGCATCCCACTGGGACATATGATATTTATTCATGTGACGATTCATGGAAGAAGTTGTCAAACTGCTGAGGTTTTTGCCTCTACTAACAGATTTGCGAGAAATTTTACAGATCACATGATTTGAGCGATCCTTTGCATGGTCAAAAAAGGACCAGGCTAGGCAAGGCTTAGAGGTCATGCAACCTGCTGCACCACCCCGACTAGTGCTCAGGTGGCTGAGGATGCAGTTGTAGACGTGCTACCAGTACTCCTCCTCTGTCCAGGAAGGCGCAAGGTAACTTCGTCGTCAGTTGCATCCTCCTCCACCGTCTCTGTTGACCTCCTCGAGTGCCTGACTGTGGGTTGACAGTAGGTGGGATCTAGAACTTCCTCATCAAGTATTTTGTTTGCACTCCCCTCACCCTCAGACCGAGCCTCTTCCTGCCCTGAACGAATATTTAAGTTGTCATCCCAATCTGGTATCTGCGTCTCATTGTCATCAGTATGTTCCTCATTGTCTATTACAGCAGGTGTTACAGTTTGTGAATAAGGGTCAACATTATGCTCAGAAACTTGGTCATCACGGCCTGAATCTGAGTCACAAAGGTTCTGGGCATCACTGCAGACCATTTCCTGGTCTGTACTCACTGTAGCTTGGGAGCAGACCTCTGATTCCCAGGCTATAGTGTGACTAAACAGCTCTGCAGACTCAGCCATCTCTGTTCCACCATACTGTGCAGGGCAGATGGAGACTTCAGAGCTGGGAGAAAGCAAGTGTGATTGGGATGACAACTCAGAGGACTGGTGTTTTTCTGATGCGGTAGTTGAGGTGGTGGAGAGGGCACTTGTTGGACCACTTGAGATCCATTCAAGCATGTTCTTTTTTTGGGCATCATCTACCTTTGTTCCAGTTGTTCGTGTCCGGAAAAAAGGGAGCACATCTGATTGTCCACGGAAAGTAGTAGACATCTTACTTTTGCTGGAAGATGGCCTATCTTCAGCAGATGTTAATGGAGCTTTGCCACCTTCCCCATGGACACAACCTTTTTTTCCTTTTACAACACGCCTGTTCCCCTTTTCACCAGCATCTGTCATTTTGCCACTTATTTTGATTGCTACAAGATTGTGCACTTAAAATGTGGTAGTAAAAGTTGAGAGGTGGTGTAGATTGCAGCGCTCGTCTACCTTTATTGACAGCAGAAAAACAACAATAACTAATCCTGACAATGCAACTATGGCCCTTAAACTGGCAGCACAGTTTGCTATTCTAATAGCTTAGTAACAGTGAGCTTGAGGGTGCAATGCAGAGGTGCTGCAAATAGCTTGGCACCAGTGGGACACTAATGAAGTCCAACAACCACTTTTAGGATGCCACTAAGTTTCCTCAGTGTTTGCTATTATAATGGCTTAGTAACAATGAGCTTGAGGGTGCAATGCAGAGGTGCTGCAAATAGCTTAGCACCAGTGGAACACTAATGAAGTCCAACAGCCACTTTTAGGATGCCACTAACTGGCAGCACTCTGCAATTAAAATGGCTTTGCTAAAAAGGGCAGGAGGGTACAGTGGCAGGGTTGTGGGTCAGTGTAGAGGAAAGGAAGCCTCACTTTCTATCCCTCCTAATGGTGAAATGCAGCAAGGAACTCCCTGACCTTAGCTACACAGACGCTCTTATCTGTAGCTGTTAAAAACTGTTTCAACGGACCTGACTGTCACCTATGGCTCTATGCCTGCTGTAATTAGCCCTTAGAAGGGCTGAAAGAAACTTCTATCCCTATTCTGTATAGCGCTGTGTGTAGAGCGTACACAGCAGGATCGGCGACAGGCGCTGCGTCTGCGGTGACTGTCACCCAGAAGCAGAAGGCAGATAATGGCATCCTGACAGGCAGATGCCCGTATTTATAATGCAGGGACATGTGACATGGACATCCTATGACACATGCCGTTGCTTCTCTGGCAAAAAGTCTACTTAGCTGTGTGTGTGTCTGAGATTGGCTGACATGCTGGCCCGCCCCTACACGCGCGCTTAGGGAAGGAAGAGTAGAAAAAAAAAAATGGCGATCGTCATTATCCCAGCAGCAGTGATCTGAACGCGCTGTTCCCGCACACTATACACTGAAATTTCATAATAGTGTGAGTCACAGAGTGACTTACACTATTACAGTGAAAAGCCAGCTACTAATTAGCTTGGCTTTTTGCTGCTAGAACCGTTCTCGAACGTAACTCGAGCTATCGAGCTTTTAGCAAAAAGCTCGAGTTCTAGTTCTATCTAGAACACCCCCCCAAAATCACTTGAACCGCGAACTGGAGAACCACGAACCGCGCTTAACTCTACTTTCTTCCTGTTTGTGCTGATGATAGCTTTTGTGATCCCAGTCTTAGTGATTTTCCTGTTTATGGTGATCCATGTTGTGCTTCTGAGTGGTGTGAGCATTCCCCTGTTGTGTGTTACTTCCTCCCCTTTTTCGTTGCTCCCCAGTATACATATTTTCTCTCCTGTGTGTTTGAGTGCAGTGTGTACAAGTTTCCAATCTCTCTTGTATGTGTAATTTTGTGGGGTTTTGTCTTTGTGTTTTCTGGACCATCCTGAGGTCGTGGGAGAGGGGGAGTAAGATCAGGGCTCAGGCAGGAGTTAGGGTCACACTGTGGGTTCGAACCAGGTTACCATCAACCATATCTTCGAGATAAGGATCACAAGTCTTAGGGCCAGCATAGGGTCACCTGTCCTGTCTGCATATACCCAGTCACAGTCATTTTAACACTTATGGTGTAGTTCTGTTTTATTTTTGGGCTTGAATTTTGTGATTAAGCCAAACCTTTGTGTCTACATTTATTTCTAAAAATATGAAGTGGTTTTCCAATATCACAAAATATAGACATATATATGGTGTAGTGAATAGAGATGAGCGATGTTCGATGTTCGAGGTTCACCAATTTCATGTTCGAGTGATTTTGGGGGGTGTTCGAGTCATTTTACGAACTCGAACGATTTGGTAAAAGTTCGGCAGTTCGAGTTACGTTCGAGAACGGTTCGAGCACTAAAAGCGTGGCTTTTCACAGTAAGTATGGGCGCACCTTTCGTATCTGCATGCGTCCTGCGTCCCCAGCACAATCCCTCTCTCTTTCCTACTCACCAATCACGATTGTCTCGCTGCACGGCTGTCACAAATCTCCTGCGAGATGCCAAACTACAGGTTGGCCTGAGCTTTCTGGGCCCCTCTGCTGCGAATTGCAGTCTGTGGCCGCCCCAGAAAATGGCGCTTTCATAGAAGCGCCATCATTTGGCGCTGTATCCAACTCTTCCAGCAGCCTTGAAGCCGGGTGGCTTGCTGGGTAATAATGAGTTAATACTAGCTTTGTTTTACTAGCTAGTATTAAGTCAGAGATTCTTAATGTCAGGCAAGTTTGTCCCGGCCATTAAGAATCTCCAATAAAGGGTTAAAAAAAACCACACAACACAGAGAAAAAATACTTTAATAGAAATAAATACACAGACACATTAGAGACTCCATGTTTATTACTCCCTGTCAGCCCTCCATGATCCTGCTCTTCTGTCTTCTTTCTCCTTCAACCCATGCAGCTCTGCTACATCAGACAGCACTGCATGGGAGGAAGACGCTGCTGCTCCCCGTGCAGTCTCATCACTCAGTGAGTGAGCATAAGCTGCAGGCTGCAAGCGGTGATGTCACCGCTGACAGACGGGTTACCATAGCAACGGTGCTCCAATCACGTGATTCCCTGTGCCGCTATTCACCGGCTGTTGCATCTAGTCCCTGCATGTGGGCTGACTCTGTAAAGAGCGCCGACATGCATGGACAGGGAACCCGATCATGTGCCAGAGCATCTCGCCGGTAAAAGGACATGCTCAAACGAGCACCGCTTACCGGAGAGATGCACTGACAGGACCTAGCATGACGTCTAGCCATGTGACCTGTCTGTAGCCAATGAGATAATAGACATGTGACTGGTCACATGCTATTTTGACGTCACGATAGGTCCTATCATCAGTGCTGGTTACCGGGAGGATGCAGCGATTATTGGAAGGAAAAGCGGCGGGAGACAGAGTGCAGAACGCATCACGGGGACCTGTAAGTGTTATGGCAATGTTTATTAACTGTATGTGTACATGTATAATGTGTTTTCATGTGTTTGTGTTTGCCTCCCATTGTTTTCAATGGGGTTCGAATGGTTCGTCGAACGGTTCGTCGAGCGTTCGTTGAACGGGGCCTCCGTTCGACGAACCGAAATGAACTCGAACGCCAGGGGGCTAATCTCTAGTGGTGAATAAAATAAAATATTAAAAACTTATTTGATACACTTCTAGCTAAGGTCAATGTTTGAATGAAACAGTTTCGTGGTCAGTAGAGAACATTATTGTTACAGCACAGTAAACCAATACCAGCAGGTAGCATCGGATAGAGGGGATTTTTAGGCAAATAATGTTTTTTTTTATTATTTTATTTCATGTCACCATTTGTCTAATTTTTTTATGATCTCGGATCCCTAAATGGATGTCTCAATGGATAATTTCTTCTGGATGGCTCAAGAAACCAAAGGCCAATGATCCTTGTGGATATAACATAATATTGCTACAACATTTTCTCTTCATGGATCTGATAAGTGATTGTTTAGCTCGTCACTTCCACAGGATTTCCAGACATGTCATTTCTCTAATTTTACTTGTCATATATTTTAGCCAAATGCCGGAAGACACAAGATATCTCCATGAGGAGGTGTAAGCAATGTCGCATCTTCTCGCACCTTGCCCTTCCCAATGGGGTTAAAATGAGCCCATTTATGTCATCACTTTACAATCTGTCTGTAAAATTAACTTGCACTGGTTAAGCTCGCAGCCAGTAATTGACAGGGAATCACATGGCATAAATCATCACTCCCTGATGGGATGCGATAAAATATAGAAGGTGTGAAGACATTTGAGTATGTGAACCAAAGAGATGTATGTTCAAGATGTCAACAACAGTTATATGAGAAAAACATTCATTACCTTTAATACACTTTTTTTTCCACTTGATGATGGTGGTCTTTTATCTCTTTAACAGCTTGAAAATACATTTGCAAAAAAGTAAGTGAACCCTTTGAATTTTGTTAACCTGTCGATCCTATGTTAGAAAAAAGGAAAATTTATTAATTCACTACAAATGTCAGAATCCCAATAAATTTAAAGGCGGTAATTCATGGAATTCCCAAGACGGTTCCTTTAGAAATATTATGGACTTAACTTGTGATGGAGAGGAGACAAATATGGAATAAAGATAGTCTTTTTGTAATATCTTGGTGGTGCGGGATTACTAGATTTCTCTCTTTACATCCTATTTTAGCAGCAATTACCTACACCAAACATTTCCAGTAGTTTATTGTTCTACTATTGTTCCCTGTATATGTGTTCAACAATATTTTTGGGCTGCCTTATGTGCACAACCCACTTGTTAAATCTCCATCAGAGCCTGCTCCCGTGACATCTGATTTTGTCATCAGGCACCGTGGTTTACTATGTAGGTGATGCTGGTGACAGAGGAGATAGAGGAGCCAGAATCTCTGGCTGTGACCTGCAGTACTTTTCAGTCTGACATAGTGGGTGTATGTGCTGCCCAGCTAAAGTCACCAGCTGCTGGATTCAGCCTATTAGAAAGCACCACACTCTACGTAAACTTCCAGCTTTGTGCTTGAAGCTGCCATTGCCAGATATTGTTTCTGCTTTCCTGGTTATCACTGTTGTTCTCCTCTGTACTGTTTTTTTCTGTTTGACCTTGGTCTCTTGTTCAAACGCTTCTGCTGCCTGTCGATTTTGTACTTTTCTGTCATTTCAGTTTTGACCGGGCTACCCGACTTCTCTAACAGATCCTGATTTTGTCCTTTTCATGACCACCCCACTTTGACCCTGCTTGGTGACCATTCCTGCCTCTGGCTCACACCTGGACCCCATTGTAAATCCACATCCCCATATAGGAGTTAAAGGGTGTCAGGATTTCTCGGGATTCTGCAAAACAGAGGGTTTGGGCCTAGGCTGTCCGCGATAGCCATTTTGAGCCAGTGGCCTCAGATAAAAATCCCACCACATCATGCCATGCCACAGCAACTCAATAGAGATAGGATCAGGAACAGATGATGACTTGATTATTGCAAAATATTAATCTTTTTCCACTATTGTTTAGTTGATTTACTTGTATGCTTTGGGCCATTGTTTTCTTGCTTAACATAATGGCCCCCATTCATCAAAGCAATTAAGCCATAATTCGGGCATAAAATGCTTGGAAAAGTTTTAAAACTTTTGCGCAAAACAGAGTTTTACAAGTCAGTTTTCCCCAGACTGGCGGAAGGGCTGGATGGGCATGGAATGGTTTATCTAATTTATGACCTGTGGCATACCTTAGGCCAGAAATCTTACTCTAGTTAGGATCAAGATTTGTGGTGAGATGCAAGGACATGTCTGATTCATCAAGTGGCATGTGCCTCTTAAGGAATATGGAGCCTATGACTCCTGCACGCTCCCTCATCAAGACCGGTGTGAACATCGCTTGCATTGATGAATCAGAGATGTTTTCATGGATCTGTTCCCTCAATAATCCAAACATATTGAGTTCCTTAGGAAGCAAAACAGAACCAAATCATTTTGCGTCCTCCACCATGCTTCACAGTTGGGATGAGTAGTGATGAGCGAGCATGCTTGTCACTGTCACTACTCGGTACTCGCACGAGTATCGCTGTACTCGGGCTGCTCGGCGGGGACCGAGTAATCTCGCGATACTCGTGCTGTACTCGTGGTCTTCATTTCTGCATGTTGGCGCTCTTTTGAGAGCCAGCCCTCATGCAGGGATTGGCTGGCAGACCACTGCAATGCCACAGCCCTGTTAGTTATGGAATTGCAGTGATTGGCCGGCCTGCACAGCGTGACCGAGCCTTTATATCGGCCGGCGCGCTGTGCTCTGCTCACAGCTATCCAGACTGTCAGTGCAGGGAGAGTGTCGCTGATTCAGGGAAAGCTTTGCGGCCCTTTATAGCTTTTTCAGTTGCAGGGCTGCAAACAGTGTGACCAAAAGTCCTTCTCAGGACTATTCTAGTTGTATACAGGCAGGCAGGGTATAGCCAGGTCGGAGTACAGTAGCAGAGTCCTTCTCAGGACTACTGTTGCTATATACAGGCAGGGTATAGCCAGGTCTGAATACAGGCTAGTGACCAAAAGAGTCCTTGTCAGGACTATTGTACCAGTATACAGGCAGGCAGGCAGGCAGGGTAGTGGTGACCGTATACCAGCCTTCATCATATCTGGGGCTGGTGTACACAGTGTAAAACAGTCCAGATAGTGTCTGACTTGTCTGTAATTGTCGCTCCCCAAAAAAACCTGTTAGGTTCTTATTGCGTCCGTGCTTGGTTTTTAAAACCGCACGTGTGTGCCTGTTGGTGGCAGCGTACAGGTGCACTTATGTGCAATTTCCAGAAACTTTAATATAACGCACAAGTAGTGAATATACACGTCAGCAGTGCACAGCATTGCAAAATGCGCAAGGGCATTGGCAAGGAACAAGGAAGTGGACGTGATGGTGGTGCAGGCAGAGGCCGAGGTCGTGGGCAAGCTCTAATTTCGCCACAACAAAGGGCCACATCTAGTCGCTCGCACGTCCTGTCCCAAATTCTTGGGGACCGCAGCAGTACACCGCTCTTGAACCAAGACCAGTGTCAACAGGTTGTTAGTTGGATAGCAGATAATGCTTCCAGTCAGATTGGCACCACCACAAACACTCTGTCTTCCACACGGTCAAGTGTCAGTAGCCGTGATACTGCACCGCACATTTCTGAACCTGATCCTCCTTCCTACCACCAGGCTGAGTACACGTCCTCCTCGGACATTAATGATCCCACACTTGGACACTCGGAAGAGCTGTTCACGTTTCCATTCACACATTCTGGCCTCTCGCCAGCTCATATTGAAGTGGGTCATGAGGAGATCGTCTGTACAGATGGCCAAATATTTGAGCAGCCACGTTCTCACGAAGTTGGCAACGTGTCTCAACAAGTGGTGGACGATGATGAGACACAATTGTCAGGAAGTCAGGAGGAGGAGCAGGGTGCGGAAGAGGAAGACGACGTGGTGGATGATCCAGTAACTGACCCAACCTGGCAGGAGGATATGCAGAGCGAGGACAGCAGTGCACAGGGGGAGGGAGGCGTAGCATCACAACAGGCAGTAAGAAGCAGGGTGGTGGCCCCAGGCAGAAGTCAGGCAACCGTTCCCCGGAACAACACGACGACACAAGGTGCCTGTACAAATGTTAGGTCTTCCCGAGTCTGGCAGTTTTTTAAGTTGGATCCAGATGATTCAAAAAAGGCCATTTGCAACACCTGCCGTGCCAGCATCAGCAGGGGTACCAAAACTAGCAGCCTGACCACCACCAGCATGATCAGGCACATGTCAGCCAAGCACCCGACTTTGTGGGAAGTACAACAGAGTCGAGGAGCAGTGCTTGCTGATGTCACTGCTACGTCTTCGCTGGTTGTGCATGCGAGCCAATCCCCTGTCCATGCTGCCTGCGAACAAGCCTCCTCCACTCCTGCACCTGCAGTTGCCTACGCAGAAAGAACACCATCATCAAGCACGTCCTTGTCCCAGCGCAGCATTCAGTTATCCATTCAGCAAACCTTTGAACGCAGGCGCAAATACACTGCCAACACCCCACATGCCACAGTTCTAAATGCTAACATTTCGCGACTGCTTGCGCTGGAAATGTTGCCTTTTAGGCTGGTGGAGACAGAAGCATTCCGTGACCTGATGGCGGCAGCTGTCCCACGTTACTCGGTCCCCAGCCGCCACTATTTCTCCCGGTGTGCCGTCCCCGCGTTGCATAACCACGTGTCACAAAACATCACACGTGCCCTGAACAACGCTGTTTCACCCAAGGTCCACCTAACCACAGACACGTGGACAAGTGCTTGTGGGCAAGGCTGCTACATCTCGTTGACGGCACACTGGGTTAATATTGTGGAAGCTGGGACCCAGTCTGAGCGAGGGACGGAACACGTCCTTCCCACACCAAGGTTTGCAGGCCCTACCTCAGTCAGTGTTTCACCCACACTCTATAGCTCCGGAATGTCATGCTCTTCAGCCTCCTCCTCCTCCTGCGCATCCTCATCCACTGTGCCCTCCACACCAGTCACAAGCTGGAAGCACTGCAGCACTGCCTCGGCGAAGCGGCAACAGGATGTGCTGAAGCTAATCTGCATAGGTGACAAACCCCACAATGCAGAAGAGCTGTGGACAGCTCTGAAACAGCAGGCAGATCACTGGCTCACACCTCTGAACCTAAAGCCAGGAAAGGTCGTGTGTGACAATGGCCGGAACCTGGTAGCGGCTTTGAGGCGAGGCCAGCTGACACATGTTCCATGCGTGGCCCATGTGCTCAACCTCGTGGTTCAGCGGTTTATAAAGTCATACCCAGAGCTGTCTGATCTGCTGGTAAAAGTTCGCCGCCTGTCTGCACATTTTCGAAAGTCACCTACTGCTTCAGCCGGCCTTGCCGGCTTTCAGCGCCGTTTGCATCTTCCGGCTCACAGACTGATGTGTGATGTCCCCACGCGTTGGAATTCAACTCTGCACATGTTGGTCAGGATATGTGAGCAGAAGAGGGCAGTTGTTGAGTACCTGCATCACCTAAGCCGTCGGGAAATGGGTCAAACTCCACACATAACACCTGAGGAGTGGAGATGGATGTCAGACCTATGTACCATCCTCCAAAACTTTGAGGACTCCACCAAGATGGTGAGTGGTGATGACGCCATTATTAGCGTCACCATACCGCTACTCTGCCTTCTAAAACGGTCTCTGCTGAAAAACAAACATGATGCATTGCAGGCGGAGCGCGATGAGTTGCAGCAAGAAACAGTAGTGGGTGTGGGTGATAACACACAGCCCAGCCTCGTCTCATCACAACGTGCAGTGGAGGACTATGACGAGGAGGAGGATGAAGACATGGAGCAACTCTCCGGCCAAATTGAGGATATGACATGCACACCAGTCATATCCTCGGTTCAGCGTGGCTGGCCAGAGGACAGGGTAGATGAGGAGGAGGAGGAGGAGGAGGAGGAGGACAGCATGTTCAGTCATCTTGTTGGTCAGGCTACTGAAGTCCTGGCTGTTAAGAGTCTGGCGCACATGGCTGACTTTATGGTAAGCTGCCTGTCTCGTGACCCTCGCGTTAAGAACATCTTGGCCGACAATCATTACTGGTTGGTAACACTGTTAGACCCACGCTACAAGGAGAACTTTTTGTCTCTTATTCCCGTGGAGGAGAGGTCAACCAAAATGCAGCAGTTCCGGAAGGCCATACTCACGGAAGTAGGCAAAGCATTCCCCTCACAAAACGCTAGCGGCATAGGTCAGGAATCAGTGGACAACCGAGGCGTACAGCCGAGAGAGGCACAAGTCCAATCCGCCAGAGGTAGGGGAACAGTCTTTAAGATGTGGGACAGTTTTCTCAGCCCCTCACGTACCACAGCCCCTGAGGTGCGGGGTAGTGCCACAAGAAATCCTAAGTTTGCCCAGATGCTGAAGGAGTACCTTGCAGATCGAACAACTGTACTCCGACATTCCTCTGTGCCTTACAATTATTAGGTATCCAAGCTGGACACGTGGCATGAATTGGCTCTCTACGCCTTGGAAGTCCTGGCCTGCCCTGCTGCTAGCGTTTTGTCAGAGCGTGTTTTTAGTGCCGCAGGTGGAATCATTACAGATAAACGCACCCGCCTGTCAACTGAAAATGCTGACAGGCTGACTCTGATCAAGATGAACAAGGGTTGGATTGGGCCAGACTTCACCACACCACCAGCAAATGAGAGCGGAATTTAAAGTTTGCCATGTACCTCCACTCACCCATGGGTACACACTTCTGGACTTTGGATAATCGCTGGACTGCTCCTCCTTCTCCTCATGCGCCACCATGATGATGACCGTTACAAATTGCAATACTTAGGCCTTTGTTTCAGGTATACCCCCAGTGGTAAATTTTTTCGCCCATTCTTTGCAGAATGGACATTACAACGACAGGAGACCCGCTCCTTTGCAATGGGAACAATGTTTTGAGGCCCTCATGCACGTCTCTACCCAGGGACAACGTGGAGCCTCCCAATTTTTGGCTGCCCTGCCTAAGGGCTATACTATAATACACCCACTTCCTTAAAATGGACACTTAATGTTTTGAGGCCCTCATACACGTCTCTACCCAGGGACAACGTGGAGCCTCCCAATTTTTGGCTGCCCTGCCTAAGGGCTATACTATAATACACCCACTTCCTTAAAATGGACACTTAATGTTTTGAGGCCCTCATGCATGTCTCTACCCAGGGACAACGTGGAGCCTCCCAATTTTTGGCTGCCCTGCCTAAGGGCTATACTATAATACACCCACTTCCTTAAAATGGACACTTAATGTTTTGAGGCCCTCATGCACGTCTCTACCCAGGGACAACGTGGAGCCTCCCAATTATTGGCTGCCCTGCCTAAGGGCTATACTATAATACACCCACTTCCTTAAAATGGACACTTAATGTTTTGAGGCCCTCATGCACGTCTCTACCCAGGGACAACGTGGAGCCTCCCAATTTTTGGCTGCCCTGCCTAAGGGCTATACTATAATACACCCACTTCCTTAAAATGGACACTTAATGTTTTGAGGCCCTCATGCACGTCTCTACCCAGGGACAACGTGGAGCCTCCCAATTTTTGGCTGCCCTGGCAAAGGGCTATACTGAAATAGACCCACTTCCTTACAATGGGCACTTCAGGTTTACAGGCCCTCATGCACGTCTCTATCCAGGGACAATGTGGAGCCTCCCAATTTTTGGCTGCCCTGCCTAAGGGCTATACTATAATACACCCACTTCCTTAAAATGGACACTTAATGTTTTGAGGCCCTCATGCACGTCTCTACCCAGGGACAACGTGGAGCCTCCCAATTTTTGGCTGCCCTGCCTAAGGGCTATACTATAATACACCCACTTCCTTAAAATGGACACTTAATGTTTTGAGGCCCTCATGCACGTCTCTACCCAGGGACAACGTGGAGCCTCCCAATTTTTGGCTGCCCTGGCAAAGGGCTATACTGAAATAGACCCACTTCCTTACAATGGGCACTTCAGGTTTACAGGCCATCATGCACGTCTCTATCCAGGGACAATGTGGAGCCTCCCAATTTTTGGCTGCCCTGGCAAAGGGCTATACTGAAATAGACCCACTTCCTTACAATGGGCACTTCAGGTTTACAGGCCATCATGCACGTCTCTATCCAGGGACAATGTGGAGCCTCCCAATTTTTGGCTCCCCTGGCAAAGGGCTATACTGAAATAGACCCACTTCCTTACAATGGGCACTTCAGGTTTACAGGCCATCATGCACGTCTCTATCCAGGGACAATGTGGAGCCTCCCAATTTTTGGCTGCCCTGGCAAAGGGCTATACTGAAATAGACCCACTTCCTTACAATGGGCACTTCAGGTTTACAGGCCATCATGCACGTCTCTATCCAGGGACAATGTGGAGCCTCCCAATTTTTGGCTGCCCTGGCAAAGGGCTATACTGAAATAGACCCACTTCCTTACAATGGGCACTTCAGGTTTACAGGCCATCATGCACGTCTCTACCCAGGGACAACGTGGAGCCTCCCAATTTTTGGCTGCCCTGCCTAAGGGCTATACTATAATACACCCACTTCCTTAAAATGGACACTTAATGTTTTGAGGCCCTCATGCACGTCTCTACCCAGGGACAACGTGGAGCCTCCCAATTTTTGGCTGCCCTGGCAAAGGGCTATACTGAAATAGACCCACTTCCTTACAATGGGCACTTCAGGTTTACAGGCCCTCATGCACGTCTCTATCCAGGGACAATGTGGAGCCTCCCAATTTTTGGCTGCCCTGCCTAAGGGCTATACTATAATACACCCACTTCCTTAAAATGGACACTTAATGTTTTGAGGCCCTCATGCACGTCTCTACCCAGGGACAACGTGGAGCCTCCCAATTTTTGGCTGCCCTGCCTAAGGGCTATACTATAATACACCCACTTCCTTAAAATGGACACTTAATGTTTTGAGGCCCTCATGCACGTCTCTACCCAGGGACAACGTGGAGCCTCCCAATTTTTGGCTGCCCTGGCAAAGGGCTATACTGAAATAGACCCACTTCCTTACAATGGGCACTTCAGGTTTACAGGCCATCATGCACGTCTCTATCCAGGGACAATGTGGAGCCTCCCAATTTTTGGCTGCCCTGGCAAAGGGCTATACTGAAATAGACCCACTTCCTTACAATGGGCACTTCAGGTTTACAGGCCATCATGCACGTCTCTATCCAGGGACAATGTGGAGCCTCCCAATTTTTGGCTGCCCTGGCAAAGGGCTATACTGAAATAGACCCACTTCCTTACAATGGGCACTTCAGGTTTACAGGCCATCATGCACGTCTCTATCCAGGGACAATGTGGAGCCTCCCAATTTTTGGCTGCCCTGGCAAAGGGCTATACTGAAATAGACCCACTTCCTTACAATGGGCACTTCAGGTTTACAGGCCATCATGCACGTCTCTATCCAGGGACAATGTGGAGCCTCCCAATTTTTGGCTGCCCTGGCAAAGGGCTATACTGAAATAGACCCACTTCCTTACAATGGGCACTTCAGGTTTACAGGCCATCATGCACGTCTCTACCCAGGGACAACGTGGAGCCTCCCAATTTTTGGCTGCCCTGCCTAAGGGCTATACTATAATACACCCACTTCCTTAAAATGGACACTTAATGTTTTGAGGCCCTCATGCACGTCTCTACCCAGGGACAACGTGGAGCCTCCCAATTTTTGGCTGCCCTGGCAAAGGGCTATACTGAAATAGACCCACTTCCTTACAATGGGCACTTCAGGTTTACAGGCCCTCATGCACGTCTCTATCCAGGGACAATGTGGAGCCTCACAATTTTTGGCTGCCCTGCCTAAGGGCTATACTATAATACACCCACTTCCTTAAAATGGACACTTAATGTTTTGAGGCCCTCATGCACGTCTCTACCCAGGGACAACGTGGAGCCTCCCAATTTTTGGCTGCCCTGCCTAAGGGCTATACTATAATACACCCACTTCCTTAAAATGGACACTTAATGTTTTGAGGCCCTCATGCACGTCTCTACCCAGGGACAACGTGGAGCCTCCCAATTTTTGGCTGCCCTGGCAAAGGGCTATACTGAAATAGACCCACTTCCTTACAATGGGCACTTCAGGTTTACAGGCCATCATGCACGTCTCTATCCAGGGACAATGTGGAGCCTCCCAATTTTTGGCTGCCCTGGCAAAGGGCTATACTGAAATAGACCCACTTCCTTACAATGGGCACTTCAGGTTTACAGGCCATCATGCACGTCTCTATCCAGGGACAATGTGGAGCCTCCCAATTTTTGGCTGCCCTGGCAAAGGGCTATACTGAAATAGACCCACTTCCTTACAATGGGCACTTCAGGTTTACAGGCCATCATGCACGTCTCTATCCAGGGACAATGTGGAGCCTCCCAATTTTTGGCTGCCCTGGCAAAGGGCTATACTGAAATAGACCCACTTCCTTACAATGGGCACTTCAGGTTTACAGGCCATCATGCACGTCTCTATCCAGGGACAATGTGGAGCCTCCCAATTTTTGGCTGCCCTGGCAAAGGGCTATACTGAAATAGACCCACTTCCTTACAATGGGCACTTCAGGTTTACAGGCCATCATGCACGTCTCTATCCAGGGACAATGTGGAGCCTCCCAATTTTTGGCTGCCCTGGCAAAGGGCTATACTGAAATAGACCCACTTCCTTACAATGGGCACTTCAGGTTTACAGGCCATCATGCACGTCTCTACCCAGGGACAACGTGGAGCCTCCCAATTTTTGGCTGCCCTGCCTAAGGGCTATACTATAATACACCCACTTCCTTAAAATGGACACTTAATGTTTTGAGGCCCTCATGCACGTCTCTACCCAGGGACAACGTGGAGCCTCCCAATTTTTGGCTGCCCTGGCAAAGGGCTATACTGAAATAGACCCACTTCCTTACAATGGGCACTTCAGGTTTACAGGCCCTCATGCACGTCTCTATCCAGGGACAATGTGGAGCCTCACAATTTTTGGCTGCCCTGCCTAAGGGCTATACTATAATACACCCACTTCCTTAAAATGGACACTTAATGTTTTGAGGCCCTCATGCACGTCTCTACCCAGGGACAACGTGGAGCCTCCCAATTTTTGGCTGCCCTGCCTAAGGGCTATACTATAATACACCCACTTCCTTAAAATGGACACTTAATGTTTTGAGGCCCTCATGCACGTCTCTACCCAGGGACAACGTGGAGCCTCCCAATTTTTGGCTGCCCTGGCAAAGGGCTATACTGAAATAGACCCACTTCCTTACAATGGGCACTTCAGGTTTACAGGCCATCATGCACGTCTCTATCCAGGGACAATGTGGAGCCTCCCAATTTTTGGCTGCCCTGGCAAAGGGCTATACTGAAATAGACCCACTTCCTTACAATGGGCACTTCAGGTTTACAGGCCATCATGCACGTCTCTATCCAGGGACAATGTGGAGCCTCCCAATTTGTGGCTGCCCTGGCAAAGGGCTATACTGAAATAGACCCACTTCCTTACAATGGGCACTTCAGGTTTACAGGCCATCATGCACGTCTCTATCCAGGGACAATGTGGAGCCTCCCAATTTGTGGCTGCCCTGGCAAAGGGCTATACTAAAATAGACCCACTTCCTTACAATGGGCACTTCAGGTTTACAGGCCATCATGCACGTCTCTATCCAGGGACAATGTGGAGCCTCCCAATTTGTGGCTGCCCTGGCAAAGGGCTATACTGAAATAGACCCACTTCCTTACAATGGGCACTTCAGGTTTACAGGCCCTCATGCACGTCTCTATCCAGGGACAATGTGGAGCCTCCCAATTTTTGGCTGCCCTGGCAAAGGGCTATACTGAAATAGACCCACTTCCTTACAATGGGCACTTCAGGTTTACAGGCCATAATGCACGTCTCTATCCAGGGACAATGTGGAGCCTCCCAATTTTTGGCTGCCCTGGCAAAGGGCTATACTGAAATAGACCCACTTCCTTACAATGGGCACTTCAGGTTTACAGGCCATCATGCACGTCTCTATCCAGGGACAATGTGGAGCCTCCCAATTTTTGGCTGCCCTGGCAAAGGGCTATACTGAAATAGACCCACTTCCTTACAATGGGCACTTCAGATTTACAGGCCATCATGCACGTCTCTATCCAGGGACAATGTGGAGCCTCCCAATTTTTGGCTGCCCTGGCAAAGGGCTATACTGAAATAGACCCACTTCCTTACAATGGGCACTTCAGGTTTACAGGCCATCATGCACGTCTCTATCCAGGGACAATGTGGAGCCTCCCAATTTGTGGCTGCCCTGGCAAAGGGCTATACTGAAATAGACCCACTTCCTTACAATGGGCACTTCAGGTTTACAGGCCATCATGCACGTCTCTATCCAGGGACAATGTGGAGCCTCCCAATTTTTGGCTGCCCTGGCAAAGGGCTATACTGAAATAGACCCACTTCCTTACAATGGGCACTTCAGGTTTACAGGCCATCATGCACGTCTCTATCCAGGGACAATGTGGAGCCTCCCAATTTGTGGCTGCCCTGGCAAAGGGCTATACTGAAATAGACCCACTTCCTTACAATGGGCACTTCAGGTTTACAGGCCATCATGCACGTCTCTATCCAGGGACAATGTGGAGCCTCCCAATTTGTGGCTGCCCTGGCAAAGGGCTATACTGAAATAGACCCACTTCCTTACAATGGGCACTTCAGGTTTACAGGCCATCATGCACGTCTGTATGCAGGGGCATTGGTGAACCTCACAATTTTGGACTGCCCTGGCAAAGGAAAATACTACAAAGACTCACTTCCTCAAAATGGGCACATTAGACTCAAGAGGCCTTCATGTACGTCTCTTCTCAGGGACATCGGAGTGCCACACAATGTTTTCACGTAAAATCTTTCATGTATTAATCTCAAAAAGTAACATACACCAGCTCTATCTCACTATTGGGTATGTGCCCTTAACATTTCTGCCATGAAAAATCATTTTGGGGTCATTTTGGAAGGTTTTCTGGTGAGTCCGTAAAAATGGCGTGAAACGCGGACAAAATTGTTCACAGCTGTGACTTTTGAGTGATAAATGCTTCAAGGGGTCTTCCCCATGCTGTTGCCATGTCATTTGAGCACTCTTCTGAGACTTTTGTGACATTTTTAGGGTTTCTCCATGCTGCCGGGGGGTCATTTCACAAAAATACTCGGGTCTCCCATAGGATAACATTGGGCTCGTTGCTCGGGCCGAGTACACGAGTATCTTGGGAGGCTCGGCCCGAGCTTCGAGCACCCGAGCTTTTTAGTACTCGCTCATCACTAGGGATGAGGTTTTCAACTTATTTCTCTTCAAAACATAATATTATGCATTTGTGTTAAAAAGCACCCTTTTGTCTCATCTCTCCTGCGTCCTATCGAGGAGAAGGGGCAAACTTGTCATTTGTATTTTTGCACCTTCACCAAATAAAAAATATGAATATTTAGTAAGAATGGACTGATGAACCATTGGAATCTAAAAATAAGAAGTCTAATGTGTGACCAATGTATTGCCAGTCTCAAAGTGGACCAACTATTGTAAGGAGGTACTGAGCAGTTCAAAATAGTAGCATGGCAGAGTATCCTATCAGCAGACACAATCCACAAAAAACATTTCTTCTAATCAGCACCCTCGCCGAATAAAATCAAGTTGGCTGTTTAGACAAAAGACAATGTGGATTCTATGTCTGATTTGGCACCTACGTTGGCCCTATCAAATTAAGTGTATGATACCACTAATGCTTCCAAACTTGAAATGTTATTGATTGAGGACTCTAGTGTGTAAGACAGGTTTTAAATTAGATAAAATTTGCCAGCTTCCGTTTTGGGTACAAAGCCTAAGGATGACACTCAGAAGTTAAGAAGTGCAGGTTCTCCTGCTAAATGTCCCAAGGGCACTTCTTTCATTACAGTTTTTTTGCCATCTTTGTAATGTTCTAAATAGATGTTAGAACGAGACATAACAATAGAGTTATAGATGACTTGTGTGGAACGCAAAACCCAAGCTCTAACCACGTGGGTTATTATGCTGTTGTCACGGGGAATGTACAAATGAAGCCTGGGGCCCCTGCGCTGTCTCTTATCTCAAAGGTAGACTCAATGATAGGCAGGTTCGAGCCCCAGTGTGGCCCTGTATGAGATCTTGAGCCGAGAGCTCCATCTGTGCCATCATTTGAAGATCTCACCGCCCACCCTGCAGCGCCAGCCACTACAGGCTCCGCACAGCCGCACCAGCCGCCACAGATCCCGCACAGCCTCCTCAGCACCAGCCGCCACAGCCGCACCAGCCGCCACAGCACCAGCTGCCACAGATCCCGCAAAGCTGCCACAGCACCAGCTGCTGCAGATCCCACACAGCCGCAGCAGCACCAGCTGCTACAGACCCCGCACAACCACCGCAGACCCCACACAGCTGCCACAGCCACCACACAACCGCCACAGCACCTGCACAGCCACTGCAGCATTCCCCCGGCCTCCTATGACCCCTCTCCTCCACCCTCAGTAAGCTACATTCAAGATTGTTAGACGCACCCCTCACTTACCTCCCAAATTTTTGAGAGGAAAAGTACTTCTTATAATCAGAAAAATACGGTACATAAAGAGTGCAGACAGCTGAGGATGGTAATGAACTGTCTGAGGTCCCAACAGATGACCACAAGGAAGCAGGAATTAACTCCTGCTGTACTGAAGGGCAGCACAGCCAGAACCAGCCAACATCCATGGCAGGCTGTGCAACTAAGGGATCCCAGACTGCCTGTTGGACTCTGCAGTGTGAACAGAGTTCAATGTCGCCATAATACCCAGCGAGTGCAACGGCGAACTGTTGCATCTTACTTTTTTCTACTAGACTTGCAAATCAATGTTTTCCCCAACAGAAGAATCAGATGCACTGTGGGCCAAACCACAGACAGAGCACTTGTGCCTGAAATTGCTCTTGTGGTAGGAAGTTGAGCTTTCGGGCTGTGAGGCCGGACTGCAGTATCCAATATCAGTTATATTAGTTGTATCTACAGTACATGTCTGTGACATTCAATGTCTTTCCTCTGGATGGAACTCTACGCGATAGTTCCTACTAGCTGTACCTCTGGACTGAGACTTAGTTCTCCAAATTTTGGCCACTGAAGGGTTCCTTTCAACACATTTCTCAAGTGAGTTCTCACTGTCACTTGATCTACAAAGATCCAATATCCACATATTCTCTTTTAGCTATGTAGCTTCTCACCTTCCAAGATCCGGTTGTACCGAAAGGAGCCACACCACAAAACAAGGAGTCACGTCTTGGCTCTATTCACTCTGTTCAGTAATATGTACAGTATAGTCCTGTTCTAGGTTTGCTGTAGGGCTGTCCACTAGAGATGAGCGAACCGGTCGTAGTTCGGCTCGAGTTCGGTTCGTTGAACGGAGGTCCCGTTCGAGTTCGGTTCGTCGAACGTTCGTCGAACCGAGCTCGAACCGCATAGGAAACAATGGCAGGCATTCACAAACACATAAAAACACCTAGAAAACACCCTCAAAGGTGTCCAAAAGGTGACAAACAACTCACAACACAACACAAACACATGGGAAAGTGACAAGGACATATACTCATGCGAAAACAAAAGAGCTGGACAAGGAAAAAGAGGAGGAGACACAGATATAGGCATGGCACGCCCTTCTAAAATCATGTAAAACACCGCAAGGTGACTCCAAGCGGAGTCTCCGTTTTTTCCAAAAATTGGGCCCCACAGACACACCCACCCCTTCAGTGGCAGCACTTGTGCCCCAGTTGTACACTTCACAGCTAGATTTGCATCAAGCACATTCAAAAATACGCCATTCTTAACCGTCCCCAGGATGACTCCGGGGTAGGTAGCAAAGTCTTTCCTGATCCCAACTCTGTTCATCTTGGCTCCTTTTAAAAAACACGGCAAGCAAGGGTTACTCCAAGCGGAGTCTCCCTTTTTTCCAAAAATTGGGCCACACAGACAATAACCCCTTCAGTGGCAGCAGTTGTGCTCCAGTTGTACACTTCACAACTAGATTTGCATCAAGCACATTCAAAAATACGCCATCCTTAACCGTCCCCAGGATGACACCGGGGTAGGTAGCAAAGTCTTTCCT
The DNA here is from genome assembly GCF_048569485.1 of Anomaloglossus baeobatrachus. Taxonomy (NCBI): domain Eukaryota; kingdom Metazoa; phylum Chordata; class Amphibia; order Anura; family Aromobatidae; genus Anomaloglossus; species Anomaloglossus baeobatrachus. Next base: position 55,595,656 of record NC_134363.1, on the reverse strand, counting down.
GATCCCAGCTCTGTTCATCTTTGGCTCCTTTTTAAAAACACTGTAAGCAAGGGTTACTCCAAGCGGAGTCTCCCTTTTTTCCAAAAATTGGGCCACACAGACACTAACCCCTTCAGTGGCAGTACTTGTGCCCCAGTTGTACACTTCACAGCAAGATTTGCATCAAGCACATTCAAAAATACGCCATTCTTAACCGTCCCCAGCATGACACCGGGGTAGGTAGCAAAGTCTTTGCTGAACCATGACTTGTTCATCTTGGCTCCTTTTAAAAAACACAGCAAGCAAGGGTTACTCCAAGCGGAGTCTCCCTTTTTTCCAAAAATTGGGCCCCACACACCCACCCCTTCAGTGGCAGCACTTGTGCCCCAGTTGTACACTTCACAGCTAGATTTGCATCAAGCACATTCAAAAATACGCCATCCTTAACCGTCTCCAGGATGACACCGGGGTAGGTAGCAAAGTCTTTCCTGATCCCAGCTCTGTTCATCTTGGCTCCTTTTTAAAAACACTGTAAGCAAGGGTTACTCCAAGCGGAGTCTCCCTTTTTTCCAAAAATTGGGCCACACAGACACTAACCCCTTCAGTGGCAGCAGTTGTGCCCCAGTTGTACACTTCACAGCTAGATTTGCATCAAGCACATTCAAAAATACGCCATTCTTAACTGTCCCCAGCATGACACCGGGGTAGGTAGCAAAGTCTTTGCTGAACCATGACTTGTTCATCTTGGCTCCTTTTAAAAAACACAGCAAGCAAGGTTTACTCCAAGCGGAGTCTCCCTTTTTTCCAAAAATTGTGCCCCACAGACACCCCATCAGTGGCAGCACTTGGGCCCTAGTTGCAAACAGGATGTTTTGATTTGCATCAAGCACATTCCAAATCCACAAGCATTTACTCTCCCCAGGAGGACACAGGGGTAGTAAATTCCTTGTGGATCCATGACTTGTTCATTTTGATGAACGTTAGTCTGTCCACATTGTCACTGGACAGACGCGTGCACTTATCTGTCAGCACACACCCAGCAGCACTGAAGACACGTTCAGAGACAACGCTGGCAGCTGGACACGACAAAATCTCCAAGGCGTAACTGGAGAGCTCTGGCCATTTTTCAAGATTTGAAGCCCAAAATGAGCAAGGCTCCATTTGCAAAGTCATGGCATCAATGTTCATTTGGAGATACTCCTGTATCATCCTCTCCAGCCATTGACTATGTGTCAGACTTGTTGTCTCTGGTGGCCTTGCAAAGGACGGTCTAAAAAAATTATGAAAAGATTCCATAAAATTGCTGTTACCAGCACCAGATACAGTCCTACTGGTACGGGTAGACTGTTGAAGATGACGAGACCGTCCCATGTTTGTCAAGTTACAACTGGGAGATTCACTCCCTGCACCTGCACGGTTGTTTGGTGGAAAAGCCGAGCTAAGATTGAGTAACAGCTTCTGCTGATACTCCTGCATACGTGCGTCCCTTTCTATGGCTGGAATTATGTCACAAAATTTGGACTTGTACCGGGGATCTAATAGTGTGGCAAGCCAGTAGTCATCATCACTTCTAATTTTGACAATACGAGGGTCATGTTGGAGGTAGTGCAGCAAGAAGGCGCTCATGTGTCTTGCGCAGCCATGCGGACCAAGTCCACGCTGTGTTTGTGGCATAGAGGTGCTAACCGTTCTTTCTTCCTCTGACATCTCCCCCCAACCTCTTTCAACTGAAATTTGACCAAGGTCTCCCTCATCCGCTGAGTCTTCCATGTCCATGGACAGTTCGTCATCCATTTCTTCATGTTCTCCTGCACCTTCCTCAACATTTCGCCTGCTACCATGTGCCCTTGTTGATCCCTGTCCCCCATGATCCCATGCCTGCCGCGTTGGTGATGATGAACGTCTGGACCTTGGTGATGTTGTTGTCCCTTGCGCATATGAATCCTCCTGTAGTTCCTCCCCTTCCTGTTGTCCCACCCCCTGACTCCGAATAGTGTTTAGCGTGTGCTCCAGCATGTAAATGACTGGAATTGTCATGCTGATAATGGTATTGTCAGCGCTAAACATATTCGTCGCCATGTCGAAACTGTGCAGAAGGGTGCATAGGTCCTTGATCTGAGACCACTCCATCAGGGTGATCTGCCCCACCTCTGCATGTCGTTGGCCCAGGCTATACGTCATGACGTATTGCACCAGGGCTCGGCGGTGCTGCCACAGTCGCTGTAACATGTGGAGAGTCGAATTCCAGCGTGTCGCCACATCGCATTTCAGGCGATGAACCGGCAGGCCAAAAAACTTCTGGAGCGATGCAAGTCGCTCAGCTGCGGCGGTTGAACGGCGGAAGTGAGCAGACAGTTTTCGTGCCCTGGTCAGAAGGCCATCTAGGCCGGGATAGTGTGTTAAAAATTGCTGGACAACAAGGTTCAACACGTGAGCCATACAAGGCACGTGTGTCACCTTGCCCAGGTGAAGGGCCGCACCCAGGTTTGCAGCATTGTCGCACATGGCCTTACCAGGCTGCAAGTTGAGTGGAGACAACCATTTATTAAACTCGGACCGCAGAGCTGACCACAACTCCTCAGGTGTGTGACTCTTATTCCCAAGACATGTCAAGCTAAAGACCGCCTGATGCTGTTGTGCTCTGCTGCCAGCATAGTAATGAGGGGTGCGTGATTCCTTCTGCGCAGTGCGAACACTGGTGGCCTGACCAGGCAGGCTTGGGGCGGAGGTGGAGGACCCAGATGAGGTGGAGGAGGCAGAAGCAGTGGCGGAACTTGGGCAGACAGAGGATTGACACACAAGTCGTGGGGACGGCAAGACTTGTGCAGCAGACCCTTCACCATCTATCACCATAGTTACCCAGTGCCCAGTCAGCGACATGTAACGTCCCTGTCCATGCTTACTGGTCCAAGTATCGGTGGTGAAATGCACCCGTTCACACACAGAGTTTCTCAAGGAAGCGGTGATGTTGTGTGCGACATGCTGGTGTAGCGCAGGCACACCTTTCTTAGAGAAGTAGTGGCGACTGGGCATCTGGTACTGGGGCACAGCGACAGACATAAGGTCTCTAAAATCCTGTGTGTCCACCAGGCGGAAAGGCAGCATTTTGGTAGCCAAGAGCTTACAGAGGGATAAAGTCAACTTCTTAGCTTTGTCATGGGTCGCAGGAAATGGCCTTTTATTTGTCCATATCTGAGGGACAGAGATCTGGCTGCTGTGTGTAGACGGTGTTGAGTAGGGTGTCCCTGGAAAAATGCAGGTTTGTGAGGAAAGTGCAGGCGTAGACATGATGTCGCCTTCATCCAACGTTGGTGCTATCGATGTCTGAGAGAGCTGTACACACGCACTTGTTTCCCCTTCCAAACCAACTGATGACCTACCAAGCAAACTGCCTGTTGCGGTTACAGTGGTGGAAGTTGTGCGTGGAAAACCAGGTGTGACAGCTGTCCCCACAGTCCTAGAAGATGAAGAGCGCGCGGATGCAATAGAAGGGGCAGGCGGTGGATGGTTCGCTCCGCTACGCCGCATTGCAGCACGGTGAGCATCCCACCAGGACATATGATATTTATTCATGTGACGATTCATGGAAGAAGTTGTCAAACTGCTGAGGTTTTGACCTCTACTAACAGAATCATGACAAATTTTACAGATCACATAATTTGGGCGATCTTTTGCTATGTCAAAAAAGGACCAGGCTAGGCAAGGCTTAGAGGGCATGCGACCTGTTGATCCACCCCGACTAGTGCTCAGAGGCAGAGTGGTGGCTGAGGATGCAGTTGTAGACGTGCTACCAGTACTCCGACTCTGTCCAGGAAGGCGCAAGGTAACTTCGTCATCAGTAGCATCCTCCTCCACCACCTCTGTTGACCTCCTCGAGTGCCTGACTGTGGGTTGGCAGTAGGTGGGATCTAGAACTTCCTCATCAATTGTTGTGTTTGCACTCCCCTCACCCTCAGACCTAGCCTCTTCTTGCCCTGACCGAATATTTAAGTTGTCATCCCAATCTGGTATCTGCGTCTCATCGTCATCAGTATGTTCCTCATTGTCTATAACAACAGGTGTTACAGTTGGTGAAAAAGGGTCAACATTATGCTCAGAAACTTGGTCCTCACGGCATAAATCAGAGTCACAAAGGTTCTGGGCATCACTGCAGACCATTTCCTGGTCTGTACTCACTGTAGCTTGGGAGCAGACCTCTGATTCCCAGGCTATAGTGTGACTGAACAGCTCTGCAGACTCAGCCATCTCAGTTCCACCATACTGTGTAGGGCGGATGGAGACTTCAGAGCTGGGAGAAAGCAAGTTTGATTGGGATGACAACTCAGAGGACTGGTGTTTTTTGGATGCGGTAGTTGAGGTGGCGGAGAGGGCACTTGTTGGACCACTTGAGATCCATTCAAGCATTTTCCTTTTTTGGCCATCATCTACCTTTGTTCCAGTTGTTCGTGTCTGTAAAAAAGGGAGCACATCGTATTGTCCACGGTAAGTAGTAGACATCTTACTTTTGCTGGAAGATGGTCTATCTTCAGCAGATGTTAATGGAGCTTTGCCACCTTCCCCACGGACAAACCGTTTTTTTCCTTTTCCAACACGCCTCTTCCCCTTTCCACCAGCATCTGTCATTTTGCCACTCATTTTGATTGCGACAAGATTGTGCACTTAAAATGTGGTAGTAAAAATTGAGAGGTGGTGTAGATTTCAGCGGTGGTCTAGCTTTATTAACAGCAGAATAAACAACAATAATTATCACTGACAATGCAACTACGGCCCTTAAACTGGCAGCATAGTTTGCTAGTATAATGGCTTAGTAACAGTGAGTTTGAGTGTGCAATGCAGGCAGACGTGCTGCAAATATCTTTGCACTTGTGGGACAATACAGAAGTCCAACAGCCACATTTAGGATGCCACTAAGTTCACTCAGTGTTTGCTAGTATAATGGCTTAGTAACAATGAGTTTGAGTGTGCAATGCAGGAAGACGTGCTGCAAATATCTTTGCACTAGTGGGACAATGCAGAAGTCCAACAGCCACGTTTAGGATGCCACTAAGTTCACTCAGTGTTTGCTGTTAAACTCTGTTTTCACGGACCTGTCACCTATGGCTCTGACCCTGCCGGTATTAGCCCTTAAAAGGACTGATAGAAAGTGCTATCCCTATGCTGTACAGCGCTGTGTATGGAGCGTACACTGCAGTATCGGAGATAGGAGCTGCGCCAGTGATGACTGACACCAAGGACGCAGAAGGCAGATAATGGCGTCCTGACGGGCAGATGCCCGTATTTATAATGCAGGGACATGTGACATGGACATCCTATCACACATGCCGTTGCTTCTCTGGCTAAAAGTCCACTTAGCTGTGTGTGTGTCTGGGATTGGCTGACATGCTGGCCCGCCCCACTACACGCGCGCGCTTAGGGAAGGAAGACAAGGGAAAAAAAAAAAATGGCGATCGCCATTATCCATACAGCAGTGATCTGAATGCGCTGTTCCCGCACACTATACACTGAAATTTCATAATAGTGTGAGTCACAGAGTGACTTACACTATTACAGCGGAAAGCCAGCTAGGAATTAGCTGGTCTTTTTGCTGCTAGAACCGTTCTCGAACGTATCTAGAACTATCGAGCTTTAGCAAAAAAGCTCGAGTTCTAGTTCTATCTAGAACAGCCCCCAAAATCACTCGAGCCGCGAACTGGAGAACCTCGAACCACGAACCGCGCTCAACTCTACTGTCCACACTAAATTTACAATGTAGATGAGCCAGTATTGATTTCAAATCTACACCGGATCCTTATCATTGTTGTTTGTGTTTTTATGTGTTATTCACCTGGTTGAGCCAAGCTGGCGAGCTGTAGTAGTGTCCGTGAGAATCACATGGGGTGGTTGTTGGTCCTCAGCTAAAAGCAAAGACTTTACCTCCAGATAAGTGACTCTTCTTGATGAAACCCTTCATAAAGACCCGAATCAAGACTCAACCTCTTGCTAATAGTGGCTGTCTCTGATGCTGCCACAAGTGCACTGCATCTGTGAGAAAGATTAGTTGATCCACCTGGCAGAATCTTCACCTTCTGTCATGTTGGTCCCTTCTCTGGTGGTGTCTCGATCTCCAGTTCCTTATCCATCTTTTCCCTTTGAAAGCATGACTGCCACCTGCAAAGGAAAACTCAAAACTGTTCAAGGTTGTCGGGACATGAGACAAACAGTGCTCACAAAGGGGCCCACAATTTCCGATACCTGGAAATCTGTGCTGGACTGTGAGTACCTTGTGGAAGAGGACACCAGTTGTTGGCATTCTGAATGTGAGAGAGATTTGAGGAATTTCTCTTATCCAGTGAGGGATCTAGATCTATTTGATCATTTGTTTGTATTAAACTTTATATTGTGATTGTTATTGACCTTGAACTGTTTAACTACTTTTTGCATGCTGTCCTGAAACTTGCAATACATGGGTATTCAGGTTTTTTTGAGGAATCTATTGGAATGGCTAAGTGTCGTGGGTACTCACGCGCCATGGTTGATTCCCCACCCTGCAAGTTTTGAGGCTTTTTTACATGTGGGGATTGTCTGCCATACACGGTAATGCAATTGCCATATTGGCTATGGCATTACTGTGATTGGTTGGCTGCATCTCATCATCGTGTCTTATATGAGACCTGAGGGTGCGAAGCTCGGTACACAGTCTTCTAGAAGCAGTTCAGGAAGGGGTTGATGTAGGAGGAAGAGCTTAAAATAGAGTAAGGTTTACACTTGCACCCTATAGTGTATTTTATGTGGCACTAAAGGGTGTGTTTAGCCTTGTTTAACATAATAATTTTAAAGAAACCAAGTGGGGCCCCCCCTATTTTTGATAACCAACCAAGATAAAGCAGACAGCTGCGACCTGGTATTATCAGGCTGGGGAAAAAGACATCCCCTGAAAATAAGACCTAGCGCATCTTTTCGAGTAAAAAATAATATATGACCCTGTTTATTTCGGAGAAAAACAGTAGATAGATAGATAGATAGATAGATAGATAGATTCAAAAAAGTTCATTTTAGATAAACTGAAATATCACATGGTCATAAGTATTCAGACCCTTTGCTCAGTATTGTGTAGAAGCACCCTCCTTTTGAGCTAGTACAGCCATGAGTCTTCTTAGGAATGATGCAACAAGTTCTTCACCCCTGGATTTGGGGATCCTCTGCCATTTGTTCTTGCAGATCCTCTCCAGTTCCATCAGGTCGAATGGGGAACGTTGGTGGACAGTCATTTTCAGGTCTCTCCAGATATGCTCAATTGGGTTTAGGTCAGGGCTCTGGCTGGGCTGGTCAAAAATGGTCACAGAGTTGTTCTGAAGCCACTCCTTTGTTATTTTAGCTGTGTGCTTAGGGTCATTGTCTTGTTGGAAGGTGAACCTTCGGCCAAGTCTGAGGTCCAGAGCACTCTGGAAGAGGTTTTCTTCCAGGATATCTCTGTACTTGGCCGCATTCATCTTTCTTTCAGTTGCAACCAATCGTCCTGTCCCTGCAGCTGAAATACACCCCCATAGCATGATGCTGCCACCACCATGTTTCACTGTTGGGAATGTATTGGGCAGGTGAGAAGCAGTGCCTGGTTTGCTCCACACATACCATTTAGTATTATCACCAAAACTTTCTATCTTTGTCTCATCAGACCAGAGAATCTTATTTCTCATAGTCTGGGATCCTTCATGTGGTTTTTTGCAAACTCTATGCGGCTTTCATATGTCTTGCACTGAGGAGAGGCTTCCGTCGAGCCACTCTGCCATAAAGGCCCGACTGGTGGAGGCTGCAGTGATAGGTGACTTTGTGGAACTTTCTCCCATCTCTCTACTGCATCTCTGGAGCTCAGCCACAGTGATCTTGGGGTTCTTCTTTACCTTCCTCCCCCACGATTGCTCAGTTTGGCTGGATGGCTGGATGGCCAGGTCTAGGAAGAGTTCTGGCGGTCCCAAACTTCTTCCATTTAAGGATTATGGAGGCCACTGTGCTCTTAGGAACCTTGAGTACTGCAGAAATTCTTTTGTAACCATGGCCAGATCTGTGCCTTGCTACAATTCAGTCTCTGAGCTCCTTGGGCAGTTGCTTTGACCTCATGATTCTCCTTTGGTGTGACATGCACTGTGAGCTGTGAGGTCTTATATAGACAGGTGTGCGCCTTTCCAAATCAAGTCCTATCAGTTTAATTAAACACAGCTGGACGCCAATGAAGGAGTAGAACCATCTCAAGGAGGATCACAAGGAAATGCACCGCATGTGACTTAAATATGAGTGTCTGAGCAAAGGGTGTGAATACTTATGACCATGTGATATTTCAGTTTTTCTTGTATAAAAAATTTGCAAAAATCTCTACATCTCTGTAAATGAACTTTTTTGAATTTACCAAATGGCTCCAATGAAACAAAAAGTGAAAAATTGAAAGGGGCCTGAATACTTTCTGTACCCACTGTAGATAGATAGAGGGATAGATAGATAGATAGATAGATAGATAGATAGATAGAGGGATAGATAGATAGATAGATAGATAAATGTTAATATAGGGAACATTATATTTTGCTTTTCTCTGGTCAGCAACACAAGAAAGAAGATAACATCATCCAGGCCGTATTAATCCATGATGCAACAGAGCACACACCGGCTCTGTTTTGGCTGCAGTCCTCCTGACCCTTCCAGTGATGCCCGGTGTTTTTCCATGGAGCCGTGGCACTTAAACAACATATCACAAAGGCTATGTCTTGCATCTGCAATCCTATGAGTCAGCTTACTCTTTATAAATATGCTAAAAGGTATGAATGAGAGACACATGACGATGTGAGATTGTTTCCCTCTTTAGCAATTGGACACATTAGGCTAAAGCGGGTCTGCGAGGGGTCAAGGGGCCAACGGAATTTCATATTTGACGTTATTGTGATTCCAGAAAGTCCATTAGCTTTTAATATAATTGCATGGTTGAGATGTTTTTTGTACATAAAAGAAAATCTTATTTTAATGACTAAACTGTAATGTACAGTCAGGGCCAGAAATATTTGGACAGTGACACAAGTTTTGTTATTTTAGCTGTTTACAAAAACATGTTCAGAAATACAATTATATATATATAATATGGGCTGAAAGTGCACACTCCCAGCTGCAATATGAGAGTTTTCACATCCAAATCGGAGAAAGGGTTTAGGAATCATAGCTCTGTAATGCATAGCCTCCTCTTTTTCAAGGGACCAAAAGTAATTGGACAAGGGACTCTAAGGGCTGCAATTAACTCTGAAGGCGTCTCCCTCGTTAACCTGTAATCAATGAAGTAGTTAAAAGGTTTGGGGTTGACTACAGGTGTGTGGTTTTGCATTTGGAAGCTGTTGCTGTGACCAGACAACATGCGGTCTAAGGAACTCTCAATTGAGGTGAAGCAGAACATCCTGAGGCTGAAAAAAAAGAAAAAATCCATCAGAGAGATAGCAGACATGCTTGGAGTAGCAAAATCAACAGTCGGGTACATTCTGAGAAAAAAGGAATTGACTGGTGAGCTTGGGAACTCAAAAAGGCCTGGGCGTCCACGGATGACAACAGTGGTGGATGATCGCCGCATACTTTCTTTGGGGAAGAAGAACCCGTTCACAACATCAACTGAAGTCCAGAACACTCTCAGTGAAGTAGGTGTATCTGTCTCTAAGTCAACAGTAAAGAGAAGACTCCATGAAAGTAAATACAAAGGGTTCACATCTAGATGCAAACCATTCATCAATTCCAAAAATAGACAGGCCAGAGTTAAATTTGCTGAAAAACACCTCATGAAGCCAGCTCAGTTCTGGAAAAGTATTCTATGGACAGATGAGACAAAGATCAACCTGTACCAGAATGATGGGAAGAAAAAAGTTTGGAGAAGAATGGGAACGGCACATGATCCAAGGCACACCACATCCTCTGTAAAACATGGTGGAGGCAACGTGATGGCATGGGCATGCATGGCTTTCAATGGCACTGGGTCACTTGTGTTTATTGATGACATAACAGCAGACAAGAGTAGCCGGATGAATTCTGAAGTGTACCGGGATATACTTTCAGCCCAGATTCAGCCAAATGCCGCAAAGTTGATCGGACGGCGCTTCATAGTACAGATGGACAATGACCCCAAGCATACAGCCAAAGCTACCCAGGAGTTCATGAGTGCAAAAAAGTGGAACATTCTGCAATGGCCAAGTCAATCACCAGATCTTAACCCAATTGAGCATGCATTTCACTTGCTCAAATCCAGACTTAAGACGGAAAGACCCACAAACAAGCAAGACCTGAAGGCTGCGGCTGTAAAGGCCTGGCAAAGCATTAAGAAGGAGGAAACCCAGCGTTTGGTGATGTCCATGGGTTCCAGACTTAAGGCAGTGATTGCCTCCAAAGGATTCGCAACAAAATATTGAAAATAAAAATATTTTGTTTGGGTTTGGTTTATTTGTCCAATTACTTTTGACCTCCTAAAATGTGGAGTGTTTGTAAAGAAATGTGTACAATTCCTACAATTTCTATCAGATGTTTTTGTTCAAACCTTCAAATTAAACGTTACAATCTGCACTTGAATTCTGTTGTAGAGGTTTCATTTCAAATCCAATGTGGTGGCATGCAGAGCCCAACTCGCGAAAATTGTGTCACTGTCCAAATATTTCTGGACCTAACTGTACATCTTAAAAGTATTATGTCTGATCCTTCACTTTTTCGCCACCGTCTGGATGGAACTTGCTCCACTCTCCCCATTGAAAACACAAGTCAACCAAGCCAAGTGTGCACATGTATAGTAGGCTGGGAGACATAACTGTCAGCCCATCTAGTATCTGGCTGGCAAATGTCTACAGCATAAATTTAAAGAGCTACAAAACTTTTAATATATATATATATATATATACATAATTGCCTCATTCTGTCTGTCTGTCTGTCTGTCTGTCTTGCTCCAAAATTGTGTCCTTACAGTGACAACTTTCGGATTGGCCGCCGGGCTCGGCCTGGCCCCGCCCACCCCCACGGATTGGCCGCTCGCCTCGGCCTGGCCCCGCCCCCCGCATGGATTGGCAGCTCGACCCGACACTCCGCACGCATCGACCGCTCGGCCATGCCCCTTCCCCCGAATTCAAACAAAGCCCCGACTCCCCCAGCCCAGACATAACCTTGCGATGCTGGGACGTGACGGAGCCGGTGTACACTGGTAACCATGATAAACATCGGGTAACTATATCATGGTTACCAGCGTACACCAGTGCGGTCAATAATGAAGTGTCATGCAGCGGTGAAAGAGTTAAAGACACTGCAAGACACTTCATTATAGGCAGCGGGCACCCCCAGAAGAGAGAAGACAGAAGAAAGAAGACCCCGCGGTCATACTCACCAGACGCCGACCGGGAGCAGGTGAGCGCATCAAGGTCCTGCAGCGGCGGAACACACACACACACACACACACAAGAACAGACACACACACATCAGATCACACTCACTCACTCACTCTCACACACACCTCACACACACATCAGATCGCATCCACACACTCACAACATCCGGCGATATCGCTTACTTCTCGGCGGCGATACCGTGCCCTGTGCAGTGACCTTCCAGGACCTGCCGGAGGATCACATGGCCGGAAACATGTGGTATCTCCGGATGTTGGGAGTGTGTGAGCGCGTATGTGCGATATCATCAGTGTGTGTGTGCGTGTATGCGAACGGGTGTGTGCGTGTATGCGATCGGGTGTGTGCGTGTATGCTATCGGGTGTGTGCGTGTATGCGATCGGGTGTGTGACTGTGGAGCATGATGGGGAGTGCGCAGCATGGGGGATGGAGCACTATGGGGTGTGCGCAGCATGGGGGATGGAGCACGATGGGGAGTGCGCAGCATGGGAGATGGAGCACGATGGGGAGTGCGCAGCATGGGGGATGGAGCAGGATGGGGAGTGCGCAGCATGGGGGATGGAGCACGATGGGGGTTGCGCAGCATGGGGGATGGGGCACGATGGGGGGTGTGCAGCATGGGGGATGGAGCACGATGGGGGGTGCGCAGAATGAGGGATGGAGCACGATGGGGGTTGCACAGCATGGGGGATGGAGCACGATGGGAAGTGCGCAGCATGGGGGATGGAGCACGATGGGGAGTGCGCAGCATGGGGGATGGAGCACGATGGGGGTGCGCAGCATGGGGGATGGAGCACGATGGGGGGTGCGCAGCATGAAGAATGGAGCACGATGGGGGGTGCGCAGCATGGGGGATGGAGCATGATGGGGAGTGCACAGTATGGGGGATGGAGCATGATGGGGAGTGCGCAGCATGGGGGATGGAGCACGATGGGGGGTGCGCAGCATGGGGGATGGAGCACGATGGGGGGTGCGCAGCATGGGGGATGGAGCACGATGGGGGGTGCGCAGCATGGGGGATGGAGCACGATGGGGGGTGCGCAGCATGGGGGATGAAGCACGATGGGGGTGCGCAGCATGGGGGATGGAGCACGATGAGGAGTGTGCAGCATGGGGGATGAGCACGATGGGGGGTGCGCAGCGTGGGGGATGGAGCACGATGGGGGGTGCGCAGCGTGGGGGATGGAGCACGATGGGGAGTGCGCAGCATGGGGGATGGAGCACGATGGGGGGTGCGCAGCATGGGGGATGAAGCACGATAGGGGGTGCGCAGCATGGGGGATGGAGCACGATGGGGGGTGCACACCTACCCCCAAAACACACACACACCGCAACACACGCACCGCACAACACACCACACACACTGGGAACCACAAACACCGCCCTACACAGACACCCACACACACAGACAACGCCGCACACACACAACACCCAACACACAAACACCGCGGTACACACAAATATACGCACATACCACACAACACACACATTGCACAAAACATACCTCCCCCAAAACACACACACGCACCCCACACCCACACAGACAACACTGCAGACACACAGCGCTCCACAAACAACGCAACACACACAACGCAACACACATACAACACCGCTCACACCCCCCGCCACACCCAGACAACACCCAGAACATGTACAGCACCCTACACAAACACTTGGCAACTACACACAACATCTTAATTTTTCAATAAAAAAGAGATTAAACATATATATATATATATATATATATATATATATAACAAAAATCATACATTAACTACACAATACGTAAATTCTAGGATACCCGATGCGTAGAATCAGGCCACCTTCTAGTATATATATATATATATATATATATATATATATATACTAGCTGTAGGATCCTCTGTCCTTCTGTCTGTCTCTGTCTGTCACTTTCTTTGTCTGTCTCTGTGTGCCTGTCTGTATCTATCTTGTCTGTCTCTGTATCAGTCTCTCTGTCTCTATCTTTGTGTCTCTGTGTCTGTCTATCTCTATCTCCATGTCTGTTTGTCTCTATCTTTGTGGCTGTCTCTCTCTCTATCTCTGTCTCTCCCCCTCTCTGTGTCTTTCTCTCTCCCTCTCTGTGTCTGTCTCTCTCTATATCTGTGTCTGTCTGTCTCTTTCCCCATCTGTTTCTTTCCCTGTCTGTCTCTTTTCCCGTCTGACTCTTTCCACGTCTGACTCTTTCCACGTCTGACTCTTTCCCCGGTTCGGTTCTTTCCCCGTCTGTCTCTGTCCCTTTCCCCATCTGTCTGACTCTTTCCCCGTATGTCTTTTTCCCCGTCTGTCTCTTTCCCCGGTCTGTCTCTTACCCCGTCTTTCCCTGTCTGTCTTTGTTTGTCTTTCTGTCTGTCTCTTTCCCTGTCTGTCTCTTTCCAAATCTGGGAAAAAGAAGCCAGCACAATCTGAAATTGGCGTGCCATATAAAAAGTGCAAATTCACAAATTTATTCCAACTGTATTATAATAAAAAAATGAGATTTTTCGCAATTAATTGATCAATTCCTTGAGCCACCCCTGCCAACGTCACGGCCAATCTCAGTAGGGGGGTCCTATCCTATATTATGTATTTCATGTGCCATACGGCCTCCTAGATAAAGTTAAAAGCAGAACCATAATGGAGCACACATACCTGTAACCTGTATATAGCCGCTTCCATGTTGCAAAAGAGGCAATTGTGGATAGAGGCCAGCCCAGGTCCCAGCATGTGGAGCAAGCTCTACACATACCAGGACTATATCAGAACTGACCCTCCCAGTGCCAGACAGCAACCATTGATAAAGGTGGACCAGATCCAAGTATGGTGCTTAATTAGCATTGCCTGTGGAAAGGGGTGAGGCAACTGAATGTGAACAGCTACCAACAGGAGGAATACATTGCAAACCAAAATCAGGCGTGCATAGTATGGTGATGGTCAGTCACCAGAAATTGTTGCATAACTACAGTCATAACAGAGAAAAAGGAGCCTGCACGATCTGAAATTGGCATGCATCATATAAAAAGTGCAAATTCACAGATTTATTCCAACTGTACTATAATAAAAAAATGAGATTTTTAGCAAATAATTGATCAATTCTTTGAGCCACCCCTGCCAACGTCACGGCAAATCTCAATAGGGGGTCCTAACCTATATTATGTATTTCATGTGCCATGCGGCCTCCTAGATAAAGTTAAAAGCAGAACCATAATGGAGCACACATACCTGTAAGCTGTATATAGCCGCTTCCATGTTGCAAGGTTACAGGTATGTGTGCTCCATTATGGTTCTGCTTTTAACTTTATCTAGGAGGCCGCATAGCACATGAAATACAGAATATAGTGTAGGACCCCATGACGTTGGCAGGGGTGGCTCAAAGAATTGATCAATTATTTGCTAAAAATCTCATTTATATTACAGTACAGTTGGAATAAATCTGTGAATTTGCACTTTTTATATGATGCATGCCATTTTCAGATCTTGCTGGCTCCCCTCTCTTTCCAAATCTGTCTCTTTCCCCGTCTGTCTCTTTCCCCGTCTGTCTCTTTCCCCGTCTGACTCTTTCCACGTCTGTCTCTTTCCCTGGTCTGTCTCTTTCCCCATCTGTCTCTGTCTCTTTCCCCATCTCTCTGTCTCTGTCCCCGTCTGTCTCTTTCTCCGTCTGTCTCTTTCCCCATCTGTCTCTTTCCCCGTCTGTCTTTGTCTGTGTCTGTCTTTCCTTGTCTTTCTCTATCTCTTTTCCTGTCTGGCTCTTTCCCCATCTCTTTCCACGTCTGTCTTTGCCTGTCTCTCTCTGTCTCTTTTCCCGTCTGTCTATTTCCAGGTCTGTCTCTTTCCCCATCTGTTTGTTTCTTTCCCCGTCTGTCTTTGTTTGTCTCTTTCCTTGTCTGTCTCGCTCTGTCTCTTTCCCTGTCTGCCTGCCTGTCTCTTTCACAGTGTGTCTTTCTGTCTGTGTCTTTCTCGCTCGGTCTGGCTTTTTTTTCCCTTTCTGTCTCTGTGTGTGTCTTTGTTTGTCTCTGTCTCTTTCCCTGTGTGCCTCTTTCTGTGTCTGTGCCTGTCTGTCTGTCTCTGTCTGTCTGTCTCTCAATCTGGTTCTGTCTCTGTCTGTCTCTCCACCGACATCATATTACCTGTCAGGGCCAGGTGGACGGGCAGACCCAGGAGGTGGATCCACTGGGCCGAACTCCTAGATGGTGGTAAGGGGTCCGGTAGCTGAAGCACTATAGGCAGCAGAACAGTCCGTGCATACGAGTATAACGGAGAAGTCCCTGGGACCACGGAGTCACTGATGGTAGTCCGGGTGACGCAGCTCAGGTTCGGAAGCCGAGAAGATGTCAGGCGGGGTCCGGAACCTTTGGAGCGAGATGACGGGTCACCGCAGGGATCCGAGATGGTACGGACTGTCAGGATGGCAGATGGACAGCATTCGGGGTTCGGGATTCGGCAGGACCGGATGGCGAGGCAGGCACGGCTCTACAAGAGAGATAGGTGAGTATATCATAGAGACACCAGGAGACCTGACTCCTAGCTTAAGAAACACGAAGATCAGGCCCCGCCCCCTTGGACATTAAACCCCTTTATACCCTGTACCTGTTTGCATCATTTCCTGTTAATGGACGCTGGCCCTTTAAGAAAGGGTCAATGACCGCGCGCGCGCCCTAATGCGCATGCGCGCGGCCCGAGTGCCAGAAGCCAGAGCAAGAAGCTGCGAGGAGGAAGCAGCAGGGACGGGCTGGGGCTGAGAAGCCGACGGGCGCCGGGAGCGGGGGCCAGGACGCCGGGGACGCGCCGGCAATGGATGCTGGAGAGCGGGGAGCGGCGGTGACCGGACCAAGGAACCGGGAAGCGAGGCAGGAGAGCCGGGGAGCGTGACAGGTGAGCCGGAGGGCAGCGCAGGGGACCCGGGGAGCGTGACAGTACCCACCCCCCCCACGCCCCCCTCCCCGCAACCGGGACAGGAAGGCACGGATCAGCGGAGTACCCACATTCTCCCGGGGCTCCCAGGACCTATCCTCAGGACCATACCCTGCCCAGTCCACCAGGAAGAACTGTCGACCCCGTACGGTCTTCATGGCCACGATATCCCTTACCGCATAGATGTCGTCATCGGCAATAGGAGGAGGAGCCGAACTGGCAGCAGCGGAGAAGGGACCAAGGACAACCGGCTTGAGCAGGGAGACGTGGAAGGAATTGGGTATCCTCATCGTGGCTGGGAGCTGTAGCTTGTAGGAGACCTCATTGATCTTGTTGAGGACTTTAAACGGCCCGATGTAGCGAGGACCCAGCTTGTAGGATGGTATCTTCAATCGGACGTACTTGGAAGCAAGCCAGACTAGATCTCCAGGAGAGAAACACGGAGGGTCCAGACGTCTCTTGTCTGCGTGTCTCTTCATCCGCAGGGAAGCACGCCCAAGGGACGCGTTGACAGAGTCCCAAATGGTAGCGAAGTCACGGGCTACAGTATCAGCAGCAGGGACATCCGAAGAAGGGGATACAGGCAATGGGACGGAGGGCTGAAGTCCGTAAACAACATGGAAGGGAGAGCTGGAGGACGACTCACTGATGTGGTGGTTATGGGAGAATTCAGCCCAAGGAAGAAGCGTGGACCAGTCGTCGTGATGGGCGTTGACATAGTGACGTAAGAAGGAGGTCAAGATTTGATTGACCCTCTCCACTTGGCCATTAGACTGAGGATGGTAGGCAGAAGAAAAGTCCAGAGTCACTCCCAGATGTTTGCAGAGCGCCCTCCAGAAGCGGGAGGTGAACTGAGTTCCTCTGTCGGATACGATGTGTGATGGAAAGCCATGCAAGCGGAAGATGTGATGTATATAGGCGTCCGCGAGTTCCTGAGCAGAGGGCAGTCCAGCCATAGGGACGAAATGAGCCATTTTAGAGAACCGATCCACCACGACCCATATGACTGTGTGTCCGGAGGACAATGGCAAGTCCGTAATAAAGTCCATCGCTATGTGTTGCCACGGAACTGAGGGTATCGGCAGAGGCAGAAGACGGCCATATGGCAGGTGTTTGGGCGTCTTGTTCCTGGCACAAGAGGAGCAGGCAGAGACAAAAGCAGCGACGTCCGTGCGAAGGGATGGCCACCAGTAATGACGTACAGTCGCACCCCATGTTCTCTTCTGGCCAGCATGACCGGCTGTTTTCGAGGCATGACCCCAGTGTAACACTTTTTGCCTGTCAGTATCAGAGACATAGGTCTTCCCGGGCAGTATCTGGGCCAGGGTGACAGGAGCCACCGGAATGATTTTGCTAGGACAGATGATGGGTTGGGTAGTCTCCTCCTCCTGCTCCATGGGCATGAAAGACCTGGACAAGGCATCAGCGCGTACATTCTTGTCCGCGGGTCGGAAATGGAGCTGGAAATCAAACCTGGCAAAGAATAAGGACCACCTGCCTTGCCGTGGGTTCAGTCGCTGAGCGGACCGCAGGTATTCCAGGTTCTTGTGGTCCGTGTAAATAATCACGGGGTACACTGCTCCTTCCAGAAGGTAGCGCCATTCCTCCAGAGCCAGTTTGACTGCCAATAGCTCTCGGTCTCCGATGGTGTAGTTGCGTTCAGGCGCTGAGAAGCTCTTGGAGAAGAAACCGCAAGTCACCATCTTCCCGGAGGAGGACTTCTGCATGAGCACTGCTCCGGCTCCCGAGGAGGAGGCATCCACCTCCAAGGTGAACTGGCGGTTCAACTCCGGACGGTGGAGTACAGGAGAGGAGGCAAATGCCCGCTTCAGAGAGCCAAACGCGGCGTCGGCCGCAGGTGACCAGTCCTTTGGATTAGCCTCCTTCTTGGTCAAAGCGGAGAGAGGAGCAGTCAGAGCAGAGAAGTGAGGGATAAACTGGCGGTAGTAGTTGGCGAATCCCAGGAAACGTTGGATTGCCTTCAGTCCAGAAGGAGGAGGCCAGTTGAGAATGGAGGAGACCTTCTTTGGATCCATCTGCAGTCCGGTATCAGAGATGATGTACCCCAGGAAGGGGAGAGAAGACTGCTCAAAGACACACTTCTCGTACTTGGCGTACAGACGATTCTCTCTCAGTCTTTGTAGAACCAGCTGCACGTTCTCTCTGTGGGTCTGGAGGTCCGGAGAGAAGACAAGGATGTCATCCAGATACACTACCACACAGACGTAGAGAAGGTCCCGGAAAACGTCGTACACCAGTTCTTGAAAGACGGCTGGGGCGTTACACAGGCCGAAGGGCATCACGCAGTATTCATAGTGCCCATCGCGAGTATTGAACGCGGTCTTCCATTCGTCCCCAGAGCGGATGCGTACCAGATTGTAATCACCCCGAAGATCCAGCTTGGTGAACACACGAGCTCCTCTAAGCCGGTCAAACAATTCGGGGATGAGCGGCAGAGGGTACTTGTTTTTTACGGTGATTTGATTCAATCCCCGGTAATCTATGCATGGGCGTAAGTCGCCCTCTTTCTTCTTGACGAAGAAGAAGCCTGCTCCAGCAGGAGAGGAGGATCTCCGAATGAATCCCCTTGCCAGGCTCTCTGTGATGTAAGTAGACATGGCCCTTGTTTCGGCTGGAGACAATGGATATATCCGTCCTCGAGGTGGTGTTGTTCTGGGAGCAGGTCGATGGCACAATCGTAAGGACGATGTGGCGGAAGTACCTCAGATTCTTTTTTATCAAAGACGTCTGCGAAGGACCAATAGGCCGAGGGCAGTCCCGGTAGGTTCTCTGGAACCGGAGGTCGTCGGATGGGTTGTATGGTCTTCAGACACTTCTCATGGCACGAAGAGCCCCATCGGGTGATTTCGCCAGTGCCCCAGCTGACTGATGGTTCGTGTGTCCGCAACCAGGGAAGTCCCAGCAGGATTTGATGGGACATGTGTGGAAGGACGTAGAGAGCGATGTTCTCGGTGTGCAGGGCACCGATACGCAGTTCGACCGGCCTGGTGATCCAGGAGATGGTGTCAGAGAGGGGTCTTCCATCCACAGAGGCAATCACTAGGGGCTTGTCGAGTGGAGTAACAGGCACCTGGTACTTGTCCACCGTGGCCTGCTGGATGAAATTGCCTGCTGCCCCGGAATCGAGGTATGCCTCAGCCGTGAACCGCGTCTCTCCCGTTGTCACTTGCACAGTCCACGTAACCGGGTCTGAGAGAGTCCCAGCACCTAGGGTGGCCTCTCCTACCAACCCTAGGCTTTGGAGTTTCCCGGCCTCTCTGGACAGGAGCGTAGCAGGTGTGTGCCCTCTCCGCAGTAAAAGCAGAGGCCCTTGGCGAGCCGCTCTGCTCGACGTTGTTCAGACTGCCGCACTCGGTCGATCTGCATGGGCTCGTGGATGGGGGCCCCAGCTGTCGATGACTGAAGTACGGAGGGCTTCTGCGGAGGAGAGGAATGCCGTACCGGACGTCTCTCACGAGACACTTCCTTGGATCGCTCCTGAAAGCGAATGTCTACTCGAGTCGCTAGGGCAATCAGGGCATCCAGGGTGGTCGGTACGTCACGACCCGCCAGCTCATCTTTAATTCGCCCCGAGAGTCCTTCCCAGAAGGCGGCGGTTAGGGCCTCGTTGTTTCAGCCGAGTTCCGAAGCCAGGGTGCGAAACCGGATTGCGTATTGACCCACCGACAGAGTCCCCTGACGTAACCGGAGAAGAGACGAAGCAGACGCGGAGGCGCGTCCGGGCTCATCAAAGGTGCCACGGAATGCCTGCAGGAACTCTTGGATGTTCGTGGTCACAGGATCCCCCTTCTCCCACAAGGGGTTCATCCACGCCAGTGCCTCACCCTCTAGATGGGACATGATGAAGGCGACCTTGGCTTGGTCGGAGGCAAACAAATGCGGCAGCTGCGTGAAATGGAGGGAGCATTGGTTTAAGAATCCCCTGCAGGTCTTGGGGTCTCCGGCGTACCGGGGTGGTGAGGCCAAACGAAGTCTGGAAGTATCTGAAGAAGTCGCCACAGGAGCTGGAGCCGTGGCTTGACTAGTGGAAGCCCGGGATGTTGAAGACGTAACTGCTGCTTGTAGTGTGTTCAGGCGGGCGTCCACAGAAGACATGAATTGCAGCATGCGGGTCTGAGTCTCACGCTGGCGTTGGAGTTCCTCCTGTACGGCTGCTAGTGCTGCAGCGGGATCCATGGCCTGATCTTACTGTCAGGGCCAGGTGGACAGGCAGACCCAGGAGGTGGATCCACTGGGCCGAACTCCTAGATGGTGGTAAGGGGTCCGGTAGCTGAAGCACTATAGGCAGCAGAACAGTCCGTGCATACGAGTATAACGGAGAAGTCCCTGGGACCACGGAGTCACTGATGGTAGTCCGGGTGACGCAGCTCAGGTTCGGAAGCCGAGAAGATGTCAGGCGGGGTCCGGAACCTTTGGAGCGAGATGACAGGTCACCGCAGGGATCCGAGATGGTACGGACTGTCAGGATGGCAGATGGACAGCGTTCGGGGTTCGGGATTCGGCAGGACCGGATGGCGAGGCAGGCACGGCTCTACAAGAGAGATAGGTGAGTATATCATAGAGACACCAGGAGACCTGACTCCTAGCTTAAGAAACACGAAGATCAGGCCCCGCCCCCTTGGACATTAAACCCCTTTATACCCTGTACCTGTTTGCATCATTTCCTGTTAATGGACGCTGGCCCTTTAAGAAAGGGTCAATGACCGCGCGCGCGCCCTAATGCGCATGCGCGCGGCCCGAGTGCCAGAAGCCAGAGCAGGAAGCTGCGAGGAGGAAGCAGCAGGGACGGGCTGGGGCTGAGAAGCCGACGGGCGCCGGGAGCGGGGGCCAGGACGCCGGGGACGCGCCGGCAATGGATGCTGGAGAGCGGGGAGCGGCAGTGACCGGACCAAGGAACCGGGAAGCGAGGCAGGAGAGCCGGGGAGCGTGACAGGTGAGCCGGAGGGCAGCGCAGGGGACCCGGGGAGCGTGACATTACCTCACACATAAACTTCTTATACTATGAATGTCTTTCGTTCCTATAGCAACCAAACATAGCTCCTATTAATAGCCTATAGCTCGCAGCTCCATTCAATTTAATGGAGGCATGTTTTTTGAAGAGTAACTGTAAAGCGCGGGATTAAATTTTCATGTCATAGTCTATGACATTCCCTGAGTCACATGGGGTGTCTGTGCAAATTTCGTGATTGTAAATGCGACGGTGCGGATTCCTTTAGCGGACACACACACACACATACACATACATACATACACACATACACTCAGCGTTATATTTTAGATATATAATTGATCAGTTGCTGCAAAATGATGACATTTTGTAATATACTTTATCACCTTATTTTACCTCCTATTCATTTCACCAGTGCTGTCTACAATCCCCAAACTCATGCTCCTTTAGGAGCTTCTTTCAACTGCTGCTTAGAATCCGTAAGTTATGTTCAAACCATCTGTCCCACTCTCAATATGGGGGATGGTATCACTGAGGATCAGAGAGGTTTGGAGGGCAGAAATCCTGTACACAGGCTGTTTGAATATAGTCTACTGATTTTTGATGTGCAGCAGTTGAAAGGAGTTTTTAAAGGAGCATTGAACTGGAGATTGAAACGGTACTAAAGCAACGTTTGGGAGAGAACAAGGCAAAATAAAGTAAGTATACAACAAAATTCTGAATGTTGCAAAGTCTGAACAATCATTACATCAAACAGATTTTTTTACTTTATAAACCCAGGAATAACAATAAGAGACCATTTCCCATAGGTAGTCACCCACTAAAAGCTCCTTTAAGTCCCTGCCATGATGACTAGGGGTTAGCGGGAAACCGAGGCTCCTAAGGTGACCCTAAAGCTAGGTTGCCCTAAGCTATCAATAATCTCAGAGATACTTCTGATGGTGGAGAGGCTTGAGTCTCCTTCCTGGCCCGACTCCTGACTCGTCCTGATCTGATACCCCCTCCTCCCCCAATGAGGGAAGTTATAGGAGTGTGATGAAACCCACAAAAATAGACAGACAGGGGAAACTAAAACTCTGTCATTCAGCACACACACAGAGGTATAAGACAATAAGAGATTAGTATTAAAACAAGAGCAGGAAGGAAGCAACAAGACAACAGGGGTAGACTCCACAACCGCTCCAAACTCAAAGAAACACTTTCACCTGGAAAGTCTGGAACACCAAAGCTCAAACACCAACACAAAATAGACTATAGCTGACTTAGGTAGAAGATTTCATCCAGCACAAATAGGAGGGGAGCAGATATGATTGGCTTCCCCAACAAATGTGATCAAAGGCACCTAACAAGCAGACTAGCAGAGATTAACTCCTGCTAGCCTTCCTATGAATCAGCACACAGCAGGTTGACGTCTGAGTTTGCCTGTGTAGATCCCAGACACTAGAAAAACCATTTTGTGGAGTGTCAAAATCTGCAATGTGAACAGAGCCCAACATGACAGTCGGTGAAGTTTGTGCAAAAGTGCAAGTTCCCCAGCAGACAGAGGAGCACTGTTCATGAAGTCAATAAAGCAGTATTCAGAAGATCTAAGGTTCCCATTGGAGAAAAGTGGATTATGGCAAAATTCCAGTGAACTGCAAAAATTAAAATTTCGACATTTATTCACACCTAGTGGGGCAATAACATTGTGTAAAAAAAAATAATGCATTACATAGGCAGTTGGGTTACGATGGCTTCTTCCTTCTACGCTTATTTTATAACTGGCCTCCATAAAGTTATGTAACATCTTTTACCCACAGATATGATTCTGCCATTAATTGGGTAGTCAATTACATGTAGCCAGCTGAAACTGAGCTGGGATATGCATCACTGTCTTCTTAACGCTGCTAAAACGATCAGCGTCCCTTACGGAAGATGATATTGTTGTCATACAGTAACTCAAGTGTTCAGTTACATTTTAAGAGCCACTAGTTATCCCCGTTAAAGCACCAACAGCTCACAGCATCTGATTGATCTCAAGCAATAAGAAGAAGAAATAGAAATCAATACGAGTAAAGAACAGCGACGTTCCAGAAGTCGTCAGACCCTCAGTATTGAACAAATTATGGGAAAGCAAGGATATTCTGAGGAAGCTTTTAAAAATAATTTAAGCTTTATTCCTCAAATTGCAAAAATATCCCCTATCCACAGTATGGTTGCTGAGGATCTGACCACTGGGCCCCTCAGTAATCCTGAGTTGGAGGCTCTTGAAGCCCTCAAAAAGGGTTCCGCAGGTTCATCTGGAATGGAGCACTGGCTTGAACCATGCTCAATTCATAGTATATGAGAGTGCCAGAGAAAGCCAAGCTCTGGTACTTGTCTTTCTACAGCAGCCCCATTACCAATGTTTAATACTCATACCGGTGTCCCCGTGCTGTCTTGCCCCCCTCCCCAGTGGGGACGTCAGTTCTCTCACCTGCCCAGCCATCCTGCAGTGTCTCCTGGTCCCCAGTCCATGCTGCTGTCTCCCAGAGATGGTGTACCTCTCAGAGGCTTCCTGGTAGTGCACAAAGGATGTGACATGTCCGAACCAGGGATGTGGGGCACTCAGAACTGGACCTGTTCTGTTCTTAGGGATGTCACAGCGGCAGGACCCGACTCCATAACCCTGAAAGTGTCGTTTAAATGAGTGGGGAGGATATTTACATGGGATGAGTCCTGACGCCACCCGTGGTATGCGGCAAGATAGGTGCCGCCGCTGCTATTCGGTTCCCCTGGGCTCGGTGGTGATGCAGCTGAGCTGGTATAGCTCTCCACAAGTAGAGGTGGGCCCTAGGGCTGTCGATGGGGACAGCATCTATGGTGTTGAGATGCAATGGCGGGGTGCAGAACCGGAGGAACATACAATAACTAGGCAACGCAGGAATGCAGTCACAAGTTCTTTACTCACTGTTGATAGTTCCAGGTCACCACGACTAGTCAGAGGCAGCCCTCGGAGTGCTGAGTCCTGCTGTGATGAGCCCCAGGCGATCCGAGGATAGTTCGGAGGCACAACCTGGTACACCCTTCTGTGTTCCTTCCCTGGTACTTGAAGTAACCTCAGCCTCTGAGCCTGGTTGTTCTCCACTAGTCTAGGGACCGGTTCCCCGCTGCAGCCAAGTCCCTCCACACTCGTATACCGACTGTGGATGCGAGCCCATGGGTGTATGGCGCATTTCCCGCAGCTCTAAGACACTTTCTTTCGTGATCCTGGGACAATCTGCTCCCGTTCCAGACCCCAAGACCTGTCTCCTCCATGTCCACTTCCTGACTGACTAACGCTCTACAGTCTGCTCCTACTAACTAAACTCCACCTCCAGACTAGCTACGAGACTGTGCTTTCCTAAGGTGACAGGTTAGTTTGCAACTCGCCCTAACCACGGCCTAATGGAGAGTCGCTAAATTAAGAGTCTATGTCTGTGTGTGTGCAATGACTTGTGACCTCCTACTTACCATGAAATGGGATACCACACCTCTGGCTGAGGTGCAGTACCTCCGTGGCGACTGGAGCCTCAGGGGCGCCATAGATGAGTGCATGGGCACGCTCGTATTATTAAAGGCCAAGCACACCCTGACCTGGAAGTGCCTCTCAGGTCAGCTGCGAGGTTTCAGGTATTTAAGGCACTTTCCCCTTAAGGGAGGTGCCTGGGCAACGAGTTCTTAACGTTGCTAGTTCTCAGGTCCCATTGTGCTTCTCTTGTATTTGTGTGGTCTTTTGCTGCTGATTCATATCTGTGTTTCAGTGCATTGCCATTCTGCAATCATCCACGTCCGTCGGCTACCACGATACTCGCTGCCGCAAGTATCCACATCGGCTGCTACTACATCCATCCATCCTTGCCGAATCCACAACTTTGACTGCTGCTGCTGTTCCTATAACCAGAGACTGTTTGGTGTTTGTGGTGCCAGCTGCCGAGGTACTGCAGATCCCCTGGAGCTGCCCTCTGCTGGCCGCTTACCAGTGTGTGTACCTGCTGCCACCTCCTGTGGCAGTAGTGTGAAGACTCGGTGGCTGGTGCAATTCGTTCCTCCAGGCAAGTGAACAGTGGGCCACTAATACCGTGCTTACTCCGCAAGCATAACACAATTATTGCATCATAAACTAAGGTTCAGAACCCCATTCTTGAAGTTTCAGAGCTCGGAGTCGAACCTGTTTGACCCTCAATTATCAGCAATTTGTCCCTTATCTCATTGATTTTTTTGGCACTAAACCTTGAAAAAACTTCACCAAATATCTCTCACTCCTCAATCCCCCACATGCCATGTTACGGCACTCACCTATTCCCTGTTAGTCTCTGCTTTTCGGTCCCATCTTCTACACAGCAGAAATGGTTGAAAATGCCCACACAACAATTAATGCTTGAAGTGTGTGCAAACTCATTCAGTGATTGATGGTTTTATGTTGAGGATGGACCAAGAAGCAAAGACCAAAAAGGGTCAGCTGAGCACTGTAATAGGAGCCTACAGGAGATCAAGGAGGGTTTTGTGTTGTTAATTTTTTTAAAGCTGTTTAAGAAATTTTGAAAAGTAAAATATGGCAAAGGTAATGCAAATGTTGACTATATTTATGGCAAAATTTGAAATCTACGTCAGACGAACACATCGATTTTCAGGATCCTGGTCCACTGGCTATGGTTGGCCACTGGACATGGGCTTCACGAAACTCCTCCTGCATTTCTGGCACCAGTGTGGCACCAAGCCAGCTAAACAAAGGACAACCGGAGATCCTAGTAGGTAGGAGGAGGTTTCCTATGCGTTGGCTGTGGACTGACCTGCCCTTTGTATTAGGGCCTCTCAAATTTATTGGTTCATCTCTAAAATCTACACTTGCTTTGTTTTAGATACAAAGTTATCAAAGTGGATATGTTATTGTGCTAAATAAGTTAAACTGACTTTTGAAGTGGATGACGTCCCATCTACTCCCACATTGCTCCTCTTGGGAAAGTCCTTCATTGTGTAGCACAAAGAATACATCCACTCCTAACAGTTTCTGTCCCCCACAGAACTTACAATCCAACAAATGTCGAAGCAAATTTCTTAGGAAATTAATAGGATTTATTACCTTATGTTTAGTTGATGACAACAAAAAGTACTTCGAGGAACCTTCACAAAAATGGAAATAAGTTACAAATAGAGATGGGTGAATGTGCAGAATTTCGGGATCAGCTGGTCAAAACTATTTTTGTGCGTTTTTTTTGGCCAGATTTGCATTCCGGGCTAAAAAATCGCATCAATACCGCATTAAAATCTCATTGTGTTTTGATGCTTTTTTTGCTAGAAGATGTAGATTTGGTGCAGGAATATGGTGTATAAATTTAAAGCACCAAATCTGCATCGCTTGGCAAAAAACTCTGCGGTTTTCTGCCAGGAGATGCAGGTCTGGACACTCAGTTCACCTGAGGTGGGGCTGTGGCGCCCCTGACCTGGTCAGGCACCACTGAGTACTGCACCCATGCTGGGGGCAGTACAATACAGGTAATCCAGAAGGCTGACCGAGTTGTGACTACACAGGCGCATAGTAATCAGGTCTCACACATCTACCTTTGATAGGGACCCATGGGGAATCCAGTAGGGGGCGTGGCCTCCATGTCCACTCAAGGGGTGTGGTAGAGAGCCTGGTTGCTAAGTTGCGTAGGCAGGCACAGTGGGGAGGGAGTAGTGAGCCAGTTAGTGAGTGCAGCTCAGGGAGAGCAGACGCAGGAAGCAGACCCTGGAGCTTGGCACAATCTGACAGCGCACGTGCAGTGGCTACCAACGGGGGAGATCGGTCACCTGGTAGTGCCGCCCGAAATCCACCCAAGGCTAGAAAGAGCAGAGGGGTGGCTGAGTACGGGGACTGCCAGGGAGGTACCAGGCCCGTAAGGGTTACAGGTCCCAGTGCAGAGATTCATTCAGTTTTCCCTGCCAAACCTGCCGGAGGGGGCATTTCAGACCCTCACCATAACACCAGAGTCCACAGCCACGTAACAAAGAGAGGGCTCATAGCTCACAAGAGGCAAGCAGCCGGAGTGACCTGGTCCAGGCTACAAGCAAACAGGCCGAAACGAGGGGAAAATAGACAGCAGCAACTTCCCTGGTCAACCCCAGCAGGACTACAAGTCGGGGTCACCCCAAAAACGCCAGGGCTAGGAGGGCAAGTCGGTAGTCACCTCACAAGTCAGTCTGAAGGAGTGCCTGGTTTCCTCTGGTTCATCCCAGCTACGCCCGGGTACTCACCCTGCCATCAATTGTGAGTAAAAACCCTGAAAGACTGTCTAGACTGTGCCTGAGTCATTCTGCTACTTGTGGTTCCACACACACTCCAACCGGACCCTGGGGCCTGCCTCACTCTCGGGAGGCCACGACACCCAGCTGCACACAATACCGAGAGTGGCGTCACGAAAATCCAAAGAAGATAACTTACCTGTGACCAGACCATCACACGTGGAGTCCCTGAAGGTAATGCTGCACAACACCTGTGGGGCTTCACAGGGCCACTGAGTTCAATCAAGTCACCTGAGGTCAGTTTAGCTGCAGTCACAGGCGGGATACTGTAAGAACCTCTAGCTGGTACCACCGATAAACTGAGTGACATCACTGCTCATCGCTGTGGCTCAATTAGTCTCTGCCTGTAGCAACAGCGTGCGGACATGTTCTGTGCCCACGCGCTGTGACTTCAGTATGTAGCAGAGCTCGAATCATTGTGGGACTTTGTGTGAATTACACCAGAACTGGGTTTTTGGGGTTAGTAAATTGGAGAAAGAGGGTGATTTTTTTGTATACTTTTTCAAATAAATTATTTTTTTGGTGTTTATTTCTTTTCACTTACAAATTAGTTATGGGGGTCTCAGTTGCATTCAATTACTAATCTAGGACTTAGTGGCAGCTGTGAGCTGCCATTAACCCCTTATATTACCCCAATTGCCATCACCAGGGCAATCTGGAAGAGTTCCGGGATTGTTGCATCTAATAGATGCGACAATTCTGGGTGGCTGCAGACTGCTATTTTTAGGATGGGGGGCAATATCCATGGGTCTCCCCAGCCTAAGAATATTAGCCCCCAGTTGTCAGTTTTATCATGGCTTGGTATTAAAATTGGGGGGACCGCACGCTAGTTTTTTAATTTTTTTTTGTTTTAAAAAGGTGCATGGGGTCCCTTTTATTTTGATACACAGTCAAGATAAGCGCACGGCTGGGGGCTACAGCCTGTAGCCATGTGCTTTATCTATGCTGGGTATCACAATCTTGGGGGACCCTACGCCAAATATTTTATTTATTTATTTATTTTTACACCACCATAGAGTCACAGACAGCGTGTGTGATTCCAAGAAGTCACACAAGTTGTCAAATAGGGTGGGGGCGCAGTCTGACGCGCAGTCTGACTGCAACCAATCAGAGACGCTGGGACAGCCAGTGGGCGGGGAAGCAGTGAATATGTATGAGGGTGATGAGCGGCCCCGGATGAGAGACCCAGTAAGTATAACGCTCCTGCTTTATTGCCTATTTTCTTTCATTTTCCTTTATTTTTTTTTTAATTATCCAGGTGGCCAAATCCAGATAAGTACACGGAGTTCCCTCAGAACTTTGCGTTTGGGGTTAGTGCACGTATACTAGGTATCCAGTATGGATCCTGATTGTTATAGTCCCATCACTAGGTCCAAACCCTACTGGGATGTTAGAGTGAACATCAAAAGATACTAGATTCTAAATGTGCAGTGCTAACATCAGATTGAGCTCAGTTATTGGCTTCAGCACTGTTAACATGACATTAGCACTGAAGACTAGAGAATATACTGGGAGCAGTGGTGGAGAATCCCTGATAGACACAGGGAGGGAGAATAAAGCATTTTTTTTAAAGGAATAGTTCTAATACAAAATACTGTACATTTTCACGTTAATACCCCAAATAGTAAATACTATACAATACCTATCCCCTCACATTTGTTTTACCTACCAATACCCAACATGTGTTTAGCCAAAGGCTTCATCTGGAGCAGCTGATAAGACTGAATGATTGGTATTTCAACTAGCGATCACCAACCATGTGTAAAGTGATATGGTATGTACCTTAAAGCGGATGTCATCAGATTTCTTAATACAACCTCCATACATCATTAAATAGATCTCTTAGACTTAATAAGGCTGGTGTAGTTACTTTGAAAATCCATGTGAGAATGGATACATAATCCTCATATTACACTTAGGGGTACTTTGCACGCTGCGATATCGCAAGCCGATGCTGCGATGTCGAGCGTGATAGTCCCCGCCCCCGTTGCAGATGCGATATCTTGTGATAGCTGCCGTAGCGAACATTATCGCTACGCCAGCTTCCCATGCACTCACTTGTCCTGCGACATCGCTCTGGCCGGCGACACGCCTCCTTCCTTTAGGGGGCGGGTCGTGCGTCATCACATCGACGTCACACAGCAGGCGGCCAATAGCAGTGGAGGGGCGGAGATGAGCAGGATGTAAACATTCCGCTCACCTCCTCCTTCCATATTGCAGCCGAGACGCAGGTAGGAGATGTTTCTCGCTCCTGCGGCTTCACACACAGCGATGTGTGCTGCTGCAGGAATGAGGAACAACATCGTACCTGTCGCTGCACCGGCATTATGGAAATGTCGGACCCTACACCGGTGATACGATAACGGCGCTTTTGCGCTCGTTAATCGTATCAAAAAGGATTTGCACACTACGATATCGACTGCGACGCCTGATGTGCGTCACTTTCGATTTGACCCCACCGACATCGCACCTGCGATGTCATAGTGTACAAAGCCCGCCTTAGTTAAAGCGTGAGAGATCTCCTGATCAGAGATGACAGAATCATTTGAAATTCAAATTTGTCAAGTTCATAAAATTTTTCAAAATATTTTGAATCACAGTGAATCACTTCACAATGACTTGAAATACTCCAAATCCTATGATTGCCATGAAAAGGCATGTGTAACACTCTCACCTCTCCTAGGACTGCATGCAATCACTTTCAAGATCTTTAACACTAATACAGCCTTAGTGATGTTAAAGTAACCTCATGACAGAAGCAGATAGTAACCCGGTAGTAACCAAAAGCCCACAGTGCAGTGACAGTTTTTCTACATTTTTTTAAAATGAAAAAAGGTCTAAAAATTTTTACTCTTAGTTTTTTGTATTCAAGAAGACTGTTCTTTGCAGAACACAAACTGACGGTGTCGCTGTCAGAGGTAACATCTTCCTGCTGGGACTGAAACAAGTGATGTGCTATATAGTCCATATCATTCTCATCATCTTCCTCCCCTATAGTATCATTTCCAGAGGCAAAAATGGCCAATTATGGCTTGTATCTGGTAGTACTACTGCCTGTACCAGTTGTGGTTGTGGTGTTACTTCTGCTGCTGCTTGAAGCGCCCTCATTTTTGACCATAGTATGTTTGTTTTAACTCATTTACACTCCCTTGTCCATTTCTTTTTTTTCTTTAACCATACATTATGTACAACACTATAACTAACTCTTGACAACCTTTTCAACACATTCAACCCTCGCCAAGAAAAGCATAAAAGAAATGTACAAAGAGGAAAATGTACCAGCAGGGCGCAATATTTGTGTGACACAAACACTTGCCAAACTAAACTAGCAGAACAGTTGTGCACAGACAGACATGCATAGTTAAATGTCTAAATGTTTTAAACATTTTTTGAATGATAAGAAATGCTAGTGTGTCGCCAGGGGTAAAGGGGATACCCAGAACCGGGCCAAGGGGTCGCTTCTGGAAAGGGGATCACGGTGTCGTGACCCGGTCTGTGCTCCCTGGTTCCACAATAAAAAGGGGGGTTGTGTTCGTGACGCCACCCGTGGAATGTGATCAGAGATGACCACCGCTGCTGCAGAACCTCCGGGGTGATGGAAGGCAGCTTGAGATGGGACGGCTCCCCACGGGTAGAGCCTTTTCCCCGGGGCAGTGTGTTAGTCTATGGGGGGGGGGAGCAGGACACGAGCACAATAAACAGGCAGACTCACGGTTTTGCAGTTTCTTTGTCCTTTACTGTAGATGGCATTCAGCAGAGTACTGTCCACGGAGTCTGTGAGGGGTTCAGGGCTTCTCCCACCCAGCCGGGCCGTTTTGGCTTCCTTGCCTGCACTGTGTGTCTGTGGCCCCGCTGCTGAGTGAACTATGCAGCTGGCTCTGCTCTGCTCTGCTCCTAGGTACCGACCTGACAGGCAACTCGAGTCCTTCCTAGTATGTTCCTGAACTCTGCGCTTGTTGCTTGTGTCTGTGGTACAGGTGAAAGATCTGGAATCTTCACTTATCTGGTGGTAACTGTGCAGCATGTAACCTGCAGTCTCGGATCCAGCATCCGTTCTGTGTGCTCCACTGGGGATGAGCCCTGCAATGCTCTGTCTCCCAGGAATGTTCCTCTGTGTACGCTTTCTCCTTTCCTCAGACCCTCAGCTAGGCCTGGAATTGGTCAGTGGATCCTGAGGTGAGCTAAAGCCAGCTTCCAACCTCCAGAGATCCTGTCTCCTCAGTGCTCTGCACTGAACTTCCAAACTGAAACTACTTCTGACCATTTCCTCCCCCCAGCAGAATGTACAGGGAAGCAGCTTGGTCTCCCCCTTCTGGCCAGGAGGTCTTGGTGTTGTGTGTGGGGAGTTAACCCTGTGTGTTGTTACTGTGGCAACCCTGGGGTGCCACATTCCCCCTTAGTGAAGAACAGTACTCCGGGACTGTGAAACAAACAAACAAGTTATCACAACAATTATATATATACAGAGTCTCAAAAGGAAAAAATACAAAAACCTTAAAGCTCAAAAAGAGTCCAAAATGTTCAAAAATATATAAGTGTTCATACAGTATAGTCTCTGTAGGTACTGGGCTTTTGGTCTTAACGTTGCAATTAAATAAACATTTCAATCAACAAACACTTCTTAAAGGTGTCTCTACTCTGGTCATAAGTGCAGTAGGCCTCACGGCCCTCGGGCCACCAACAATGTGATCAAGTTGTAACTCTCCGTGCTGCCACCTTACACCACTCTTCTCTCACCTTTTCTGTACA
This sequence comes from Anomaloglossus baeobatrachus, assembly GCF_048569485.1. Taxonomy (NCBI): domain Eukaryota; kingdom Metazoa; phylum Chordata; class Amphibia; order Anura; family Aromobatidae; genus Anomaloglossus; species Anomaloglossus baeobatrachus. The sequence goes on along the minus strand of NC_134363.1, from coordinate 55,563,393 downwards.
CTAAACTGTTACGGTTTTTCATATAAACATTATAACATATGTACATTTTATATGCAATTCCACATTAGTCTTTATATCTTGCTGGTATCTGACCCTGAGTACTACGCTGTGACCTGCGTACTGCTGGTGTACTGGGTGTACTTAGCATAATGGTGTGGGTGGAAGTGTACCTATTTGGTGTTTCTGGTACTTGTGAGGATGGGGGGCTGACTGTAGGACTGGCAAGCTCACTGGGACCAGGAATCTGTTCTTCCTCTACGGTTTCAACTTCCAGTTCTTCTTGTCTTGAGACTTCTTGTGGTATGGGTTCTGATTGTGGTTCCGCCACTTGAGGGAAGGCGATCATTGGGACTACTACTGCTCCATAGTAATTTGGCCATGTTTTTGGGAAATCTCCTAAGACTGTATGGAACACGTCTTCTTCCTTCTTGACAGGTTGTACCTGTATGGGTAAGGTGACTTCTGGTGTTTTCAGGGTTTCAGGACACGGTTTGAGTTGATCTCTTGACACGACAGCTGATGTCCTTCCTTCATCCTTACTGATTAGACACACTTTGGGATTATCCATACTGGATGGTAAGACTGTATATGGGGTGGTTTCCCACTGATTATCCAATTTGTTTGTGCGCCGTTTCCTCTTGAGAACTTGGTCACCAGGTTGCAATGGGGTTGCTAGAGCATGCTGGTTGAAGTTTCTCTCTTGTCTTCCCCTAGCTTGTTGGAGACTTTTCTCTACGCACTCTTGTACCTGGCGATACTGCTGCTGACGTAGGGTATCCCAATTGGATGCTTGAACTTCCGCATCTGGCTTCAGAATTCCCATATCTAAATCAATTGGCAGTTTACCGGGCCTTGCACGCATTAGGTAAGCGGGGGTGCAGTTTGTAGAACTCACCGGGACATGATTGTACAAGTCCACCAAGTCTGGCAATTTCTCTGGCCATTGATTTCTTTCTGACTCTGGTAAGGTCTTCAACAGGTCAATCACAATATGGTTCATCTTCTCACATAAGCCATTTGTTTGGGGATGGTATGCTGTTGTGCGGATCTTCTTACAGCCATACATGTTGCAGAATTCTTGGAAAATCTGTGATTCAAAAGCTGGACCTTGATCTGCAAGGACTTGTTCTGGGTAACCATGGGGTCTGCAAAAGTACGTCTGGAATGCTTTAGCTGCTGTTCTAGCTGTAAGGTCTTTCACGGGTACCACCACTAAGAAGCGTGAGTAATGGTCCACGATGGTTAAGGCAGAGACATAGCCGGACCGGCTTGGTGACAACTTGACGTGGTCTAATGCGACTAGCTCGAGTGGTTGCTTGGTTACTATGGACTGGAGTGGAGCTCTCTGGTTCTGTTGATCCTTTCTTCTGAGGTTGCATGGCCCGCATTTTCTACACCAATCTTCAATTGATTTTCTCATGCCAACCCAGTAGAATCTTTCTCTTAAGAGCACTTCCAACTTTTTCCAACCAAAATGACCAGCACCGTTGTGGTAAGCTTCCAGAACCATCTTGACGTCTCTCTTGGGCACGATGATCTGCCAGACCAACTCATGTGTTTTTGGATTGGTGTGCCTTCTACAGAGCTTCCCTTGGTACAGGAACAATTTACCTCTCTCCTTCCAGAGATGTTGCGTCTCAGCTGGGGCATTCTGATTAGGGTATGCACCTTGTTGTGTAAGCAGTTCTTTCACTAGCTTCACAGCTGGATCACTGTCTTGTGTGTCAGCCCATCCGTGGTGTGCTAATGGGTTGAGAGTTGCCTGCTGTTGTTTTTGGTAGACACTCGGTTGATACTGTCCCACCTTAGGACGGTGAAAGGCCGGCAGCTCAATTTCTTCCAGTCCCTCCGGTTCCTCTTCCACGTTCCCCGAGTGTGGCATCCAGGATAAGGCATCTGCATTCCCATTCTTGTGGCCTGCCCTGTACTTGATGACAAAGTTGTAGTTTGACAGTCGGGCTATCCATCGCTGTTCCAGTGCACCTAATTTTGCAGAGTCCAGGTGGGTCAATGGATTGTTGTCAGTAAAGATGGTAAATTCTGCAGCTGCCAGGTAGTGTTTGAAACGCTCTGTTACAGCCCAAACTACTGCCAGTAGTTCTAACTTGAAGGAGCTGTAATTCTCTGGGTTTCTTTCTGTAGGCCGGAGCTTCCTGCTTGCAAAGGCAATAACTTTCTCCTTGCCTTCCTGCTTTTGAGACAATACTGCTCCCAGTCCTACGTTGCTGGCATCCGTGTACAAAATGAAGGGTTGATGGTAATCTGGATATGCCAGGATCTCTTCTCCTGTCAGTGCCCACTTCAACTTCTTAAAGGACTCTTCTCTCTCATCACTCCACTGGAAAGGAGGATTTCGGGCTGCAGACTTCTTTGACTGTCCTACCAGGATGTCTTGAAGGGGAGCTGCTAGCTTCGTGAACCCTTTTATAAATCTTCTATAGTAGCCCACCAGTCCCAGGAATTGCCTCACCTCTTTCACGCTGGTGGGTCTCGGCCAATCTCTGATCACGGTAACTTTTTCAGGATCTGGTGCTACCCCTTCTGAGCTCACGACATGTCCCAGGTACTGTACCCTTGGCTTTAGAAGGTGACACTTGGATGGCTTGATTTTCATGCCGTATCCGGATAAGGCTTCAAACACTTCTGCCAGGTCTTGTAGATGCTGTTCATAGGTCTTGGAGTAGACTATGACGTCATCCAGGTACAGGAGGACAGTTTCAAAGTTCTTATGTCCTAGGCAGCACTCCATCAGTCGCTGGAAGGTTCCAGGCGCATTGCAGAGTCCAAACGGCATACAATTGAACTCACAGAGGCCCATCGGCGTGGTGAACGCTGTCTTCTCCTTGTCAGCCTCTGCCACAGGAACTTGCCAATACCCACTAGTCAGATCTAGGGTGGAAAAGTAAGTAGCGGATTTTAATGCAGCCAATGACTCTTCTATCCTAGGTAATGGGTATGCATCCTTGTGTGTAATGCGGTTGATCCGTCTGTAGTCTACACACATCCTCATGGTCCCATCTTTTTTCTTAACTAGCACTAGTGGGGCTGCCCAGGGGCTACAACTGTCTCTTATTACTCCTGCTTCTTTCATTTCTTTGAGCATGTCTTTGGCGCATTGGTAGTGAGCCGGTGGTACTGGTCTATACCTCTCCTTTATGGGTGGATGGTTACCTGTGGGTATAGTGTGCTCTACCCCTTTGATCTGCCCAAAGTCTAATGGGTGTTTGCTGAATATTTGTTCATATTCCTTCACTACCCTGTATACTCCATGCTTTTGATGGGAGGGTGTAGAATCGGTACCTACATGTAGCTTTTGGCACCAATCCTCCAGCTTTCCCTCTGAGCCATTGTCCTCCGCCTGATTTGACGGCTTCAAGGGCTCAACGGTGGTGATGGCGTTGTTATCAACCGTATATAGCTTAGCCATGGTAGCATACTTTGGTAGGGTGACCTCATCTTCCCCACAATTTAGAAGGCGTATTGGCACTCTTCCCCGATGTACCTCAACTATTCCTCTGGCCGTCAATACAGTGGGCCTACTGTCTGAGTACACAGGTTCTACCAGGGCCTGATAGTCTCGCCCTCTGATGCCTATTGCAGCTCTACACCAGACCAGCATTTCTGTTTTGGGAGGAATTACAATAGGTATTGGGTCACTTACCCTTGCACTGCCAATTTCACCTCCTGACATTTCTACCTGCTGCTTCAGCATCAAGGCTTTAATTTCCTTCTGCAGGAGTCTCTGTTGCCCAGGTTTGGCAGTCTCGACGATCTGCTGCAAGACAGTAATTACCTCTGCAAAACAATTTTCAATTACATTCATTCCTAGCAGCATAGTTGGTTCACGTTCTCGTCGGTCAACATCAACAATGATAATACCCTGATTCTGCAATTCTACTCTCCCAATCTTAATGGTCATTTCTCTGAAACCAACCTGTGGTACTAATTCACCATTGCTAGCCCATATATTCAATGCAACATTAGATGGACCACTGCTAACGTCTGAATCAGCCCAGTACCTCTTATAAAGGACATGCGGAATTGATGATATTTGGGAACCAGTGTCCAGCAAGGCGTTGAGCGGAATGCCATCCAGCACGATGGGGATGACTGGACGTCCTCCCACATACTTGTCGTGCCAGGGTGAGGGACCTTGAGAGTTCATTCCTGAGGAGCGGCCCGCCTCCCCAGGGGATCCCCATTTAAAGCACATTCACGGGCAAAGTGACCTGGTTCCTTGCAACGGCGGCAAATGGGCTGTCCATCCGGCTGGTAGCGGTCGCTGGGTTGTCCTCTCGTCGCTTGGTATCTCCTAGGCCTCATCCATGGGACATCCTCCTTGCTGGTCGCCAGCTCAATCTTGGGTGCAGACTTGGATCCACGCAGCTCCTGGACGATTCTAGCCATGGAAGCAACAGTGTCTGTAAGGGCTTCAAGCTTTTGATGTAGAGCCTCATTAGTGATCGGCTCCAGGTGGTTAGCAACAGCCGCTGACATGGCCGATGTCACCGGCACCACTGGCTGCTGGGGTGCCACTGTAAGGTGTTGAACAGAGTCTATATCCTGCGGCTCCTCCACCTGCTGGAGGCGGATGGCTCTATCCTTTAGCTGGGCAAATGTTAGTCCTGGATCCTGGATCACCATCATGCTCAGTTGTCCCCGGTGGGAAGGGGATGAGAGTCCATCCAGGAATTGGTCTATCAGCAGCTTATCTGCTCCAGGGGCTAAGGCAGGTTCTGCTAATTTAAGTGCTCTGAGCGCCTCCTGCAAGTTTAAGGCAAAGTCTCTTGCGCTCTCTCTAGGTTTTTGCTTGCATCCAAAGAACCTCATTTTAGCCCGGCTGCCAGCAGTGGATTCAAAAGCTGCTTTTAGTCCAGCTATTATATGCTCTACAGTGTCTTTTGCATCGTCCGGCCAGGATGTAACCTCCCGCTGGGCATTGCCAGTTAACTGTCCCATAAGCATACCAACACGCTGAGCTTCTGTCAGGGGGTACATGCTGTAGTAGATTTTTAGCTTTCCGATAAAGTCATTAAGTGTGTTGGGCTCACCTGAGTACTGCGGCAGCCACACTGCACCCGGGGTGTACGGCATCAGAAACGGCATGATAGGTGCCGCTGCACCGCCGGGTACAACAGCGTCTCCCTGCTGCGACATCTTTGCGCCCCCTTAGTTAATTTCACCAGTCTTCTTGACAGCAAGCCTGGGACCCTTTTCTGCGTTTTCGTTCGGGTCGCAGCACCGAGCGCACCTCCTCTGCAAGCGGTGGATGGAGTCTTAGTTTTGGCGCAATGTTTTCCCGCGCGTAGCAGCTAATGGCGCGATTAAAGATGGCGCCTGTAAAATTTTACCAATGATGTTTTTGGATTTTCCAGGTATCTTCGCAAAGTTTAAAGTACGTTCTTTGTTGCAACAATTCACAGTGCAAGTCTTTCATGCGATGCAATAAGTCTTTACAGGCGCACGTCACCCGGGTTGCAGCCGGGTCCAGTCCGCATCCTGTTCGTGACGCCAAAGTTGTGTCGCCAGGGGTAAAGGGGATACCCAGAACCGGGCCAAGGGGTCGCTTCTGGAAAGGGGATCACGGTGTCGTGACCCGGTCTGTGCTCCCTGGTTCCACAATAAAAAGGGGGGTTGTGTTCGTGACGCCACCCGTGGAATGTGATCAGAGATGACCACCGCTGCTGCAGAACCTCCGGGGTGATGGAAGGCAGCTTGAGATGGGACGGCTCCCCACGGGTAGAGCCTTTTCCCCGGGGCAGTGTGTTAGTCTATGGGGGGGGGAGCAGGACACGAGCACAATAAACAGGCAGACTCACGGTTTTGCAGTTTCTTTGTCCTTTACTGTAGATGGCATTCAGCAGAGTACTGTCCACGGAGTCTGTGAGGGGTTCAGGGCTTCTCCCACCCAGCCGGGCCGTTTTGGCTTCCTTGCCTGCACTGTGTGTCTGTGGCCCCGCTGCTGAGTGAACTATGCAGCTGGCTCTGCTCTGCTCTGCTCCTAGGTACCGACCTGACAGGCAACTCGAGTCCTTCCTAGTATGTTCCTGAACTCTGCGCTTGTTGCTTGTGTCTGTGGTACAGGTGAAAGATCTGGAATCTTCACTTCTCTGGTGGTAACTGTGCAGTATGTAACCTGCAGTCTCGGATCCAGCATCCGTTCTGTGTGCTCCACTGGGGATGAGCCCTGCAATGCTCTGTCTCCCAGGAATGTTCCTCTGTGTACGCTTTCTCCTTTCCTCAGACCCTCAGCTAGGCCTGGAATTGGTCAGTGGATCCTGAGGTGAGCTAAAGCCAGCTTCCAACCTGCAGAGATCTTGTCTCCTCAGTGCTCTGCACTGAACTTCCAAACTGAAACTACTTCTGACCATTTCCTCCCCCCAGCAGAATGTACAGGGAAGCAGCTTGGTCTCCCCCTTCTGGCCAGGAGGTCTTGGTGTTGTGTGTGGGGAGTTAACCCTGTGTGTTGTTACTGTGGCAACCCTGGGGTGCCACACTAGGTAGGGACATAGGGACATGTAAAAAAAAAAGCCAGCTGTATTTAACTATTAAAGCAGATGTGCAAAGAAAAAATTGTTTTCCGCAAACACACTTTGTGAAGTAGACAGTTGTAGTTTAGACAGTCTGGATTTTGGTAAATTTTCCTTTATATTTAAAAAAAATTATATATACTCCCTTCTTCACTAAAAGAATTGATCAAGAATGCAAACATTCAGTACACTTGTTTATGACAAGCAAGCACATATTCTCCGATTTTTTTGTTCTTTAAAAATATTGTGCAGGCTTGCTGCTGCTTTCTAGTACATTAATAATGAATAAAATATTTGTGTAATTGTAATTGAACTACAGCAGTACAAATATCAGCTCCACCATATCACTGATCAATGACACTAAAGGCCGCTTTACACGCAACGATATCTCTAACGAGATGTCGTCGGGGTCACGGAATTCGAGACGCACATCCGGCCTTGTTAGTGACATCGTTGCGTGTGACACCTATGCGCGAGTGTTAAGGATCAAAAATACTCACCTAATCGTTGATCGTTGACACGTCGTTCATTTTCAAAAAACGTTGCTGGTGCATGACGCAGGTTGTTCATCGTTCCTGAGGCAGCACACATTGCTACGTGTGACACCCTGGGAATGACGAACAGCAGCATTCCTGCGTCCTCCGGCAACGAGGTGGGCATGTTGTTAATGCGGCTGCTCTCCGCCCCTCCGCTTCTATTGGCGGGCCGCTGTGTGACGTCACTGTGACGGCACACGAACCTCCCCCTTAAAAAATAGGTTGTTCGCCGCCCACAGCGACATCGCTAGGAAGGTAAGTACGTGTTACGTGTCCTAACGATATTGTGTGCCACAGGCAACAATTTGCCCGTGACGCACAAACGATGGGGCGGGTGCTTTCACCAGCGACATCGCTAACGACGTTGCTGCGTGTAAAGCAGCCTTTAGTCTGGCACTGCTACTAGCTATTTCTCCCCTCTAATCAATGGGATATCTGTATTATTCACAGGCTACTATACTCATCTTTTGTACAGCAGTTGTTCAGTGTTTTAGGGCTTTCTCTTCCTATTTCTCTTACTGAGCTCTGAGGTTTGATGTTCTCTTACTATCCTAAATTAGCTTTCTCTGGCTGCTGCATTCCCTGCCTAGGCTTTTAAACTTGTTATGATCCTACTCCTTAATAGTTAAACTATTCTATGTGATATGACCAAACAAAGAGCCACATGGTCATAGCTTGGAGTCTCATATGGGTCACAACGGATATGGCATGATTAGAACCTCCCAGTGTGGCCCCGAGATGGCACACTCCAACAAGCATGTAATAAAACAAGAGCACTATGAGTACTGGTGCAAATCGTATAAATTTTTTTTTGTATTTATAAATAACAAGTAGAAAATAGAAGGACGTTTACAAGCACAAGTTAAGGGAATAAAAATCTGGATCCCATGGACCACAATGAAAAACTCAGTGGTAGGTAAGGACATTTACAAGCACAAGTGAAGGGAATAAAAATCTGGATCCCATGGACCACAATGAAAAACTCAGTGGTAGGTAAGTATAATAGGGCTTAAGCTCAGGCCATTCACGGATAGTATGAATATAGCAGATCAGACAGAGCCCTATAAAATCACATATGAGCACCCCTGGTCAAGATTGCAATGTAGCAATCAATAATTTTGCCCATTCACGGTGGTAGTGCAGGGGAGCCAGGCCCAAGGGACAAAGTCACCAGGAGCCTGAGTCCCGTGGACCACAACCGTGATCTCTGTAGTTCATATATGGGTATTATTTACAAAGAGATGCCCGTATGGATACACAAGAAAATGGTTTTTTGAATGTCAGATTAGGGACTGGTATGTAAAAAGGGTCTGAAACCCTTATAATGTCAGTGGAAAAAGGCTATGTATAAATAATATCTCAACAGTATTGCAGCAAATAGTAGCAAATCAAACATAGCCCATATCCACAATAAGACATAACGCTTACCTAATCAAAGGTGGTGCAGGGGAACCAGGCCAACCCAGAGGGGACCTCTGATGGCCGTTTCGCGGGATATAGTTACATAGCCCTTTTCCACTGACATTATAAGGGTTTCAGACCCTTTTTACATACCAGTCCCTAATCTGACATTCAAAAAAACATTTTCTTGTGTATCCATACGGGCATCTCTTTGTAAATAATACCCATATATGAACTACAGAGATCACGGTTGTGGTCCACGGGACTCAGGCTCCTGGTGACTTTGTCCCTTGGGCCTGGCTCCCCTGCACTACCACCGTGAATGGGCAAAATTATTGATTGCTACATTGCAATCTTGACCAGGGGTGCTCTTATGTGATTTTATAGGGCTCTGTCTGATCTGCTATATTCATACTATCTGTGAATGGCCTGAGCTTAAGCCCTATTATACTTACCTACCACTGAGTTTTTCATTGTGGTCCATGGGATCCAGATTTTTATTCCCTTAACTTGTGCTTGTAAACGTCCTTCTATTTTCTACTTATTCTATGAGATAGCTGGAAAGCATGATGAAGAAATTCACGCTGTCCTCCGAAATTCATAAATTTCAACTTGAATTTGATTCAAACAGAATAAATTTGCTCGTGATCACTACTCATGAGTCCAAGTGTTTTCCGTTTCTGCAAACCCAAGTGCAGCTTGTAAAAGCCAGAGTGAGATTTTAGCATCAACAACAAGGAGCAACACTGAGAAGCTGTCAATCTTGAAAAAAATATCCTGCTCTAAAGGCGGCGTTACACTCTACAATTTTGCTGACGATATGTCGTTGGGGGTCACGGATTCCGTGACGCACTTCCGTCATCGTTAGCAACGTTGTTGCGTGTGACAGCTACGTGCGAATCCGAACTATCGCAAATAGGTTGAAAATCGTTGATCGTTGACACGTCGTTCACTTTCAAAATATTGTTCATCGTTTGGAACGCAGCAGACATATTGGTACGTTTGACACCCTGCCAACGACTAAAAACATCCACACGACCGCCTTGGTCAAACAATATATCGCTGAACGATTTTGCGTCGCTTGTGAGATCGTTACGTGTGACCGCTAATAAACGACCTATGTGCAATCTCGGCAAATCGTAACTACGATATGGGCGTGTCACATCGCTAATGAGATCGCCAGATTAATCGTAGCGTGTAACGGGGCCTTAACAGTGGTTCCAACAGTGGTTTCTTCTTGCATCTGCTATTAATGGGCAAAGATTGAGACTAAATTTCAACAAACATTAGAAAGCTATTCTGACATGAATTTTCAAAGGAAGTATATGAGCCTCATCAGGTCTAAAAAGTTTGTTTTGGTTTTTTTTTCACTAATGTGAGCAAATTATATTGAGAAATTTGTTGGCAGATCTACTTTAAATATAATTACTATTTTGGTTCTCAGGGTGTCAGATCTCTAGCTAATGTGACAATTGAGATGATATTCCAGGGTTTGATACCATTGACACTTAAGTATTGAACTGGTCTGATGTACACATGCATTGGACTTTACTTTACTGACACATTTCCATGTATGTACAGTTGAAACCAGATGTTTACATCCACTCTCTAAAAAGACACATCTGCAGGTTTCTCTCACTATTTGACATGAAATTAGAATAAACCTTTCCTGTTTTACTGTAGGTCAATTAGGATCCAAAATTATTTCTATTTACCAAATTCCAGAATAATGAGAGAGAATGCTTTAAGGCTTTTTTATTACTTTCTGCAAAGTCAAAAGTTTACATAAACTAAAGGGTGCTTTACACGCTGCAACATCGCTAACGATATATCGTCGGGATCATCATGTCGTTAGTGACGCACATCCGGCGCCAGTAGCGACATCGAAGCGTGTGACACAAATGAGCGACGATCAGTGAGCGCAAAAGCGTTAAAAAATTGTTGATCATTGACACGTCGCTCCTTTTCATAATATCGGTGGTGTATGCCGCTGGTTGTTCGTCGTTCCTGTGGCAGCACATGTCGCTATGTGTGACACCGCAGGAACGACGAACATCTCCTCACCTGCATCCACCGGTAATGAGGAAGGAAGGAGATGGGAGGCATGGTCTGGCCGCTCATCTCTGCCCCTCCTCTGCTATTGATGGGCCGCTTAATGACGCCACAGTGACGTCGCTATGACGCCGAATGCACCTCCCCCTTGAAGGAGGGATCGTTCGGCAGTCACAGCGACGTCGCTGAAAAGGTAAGTGCGTGTGACACTGCCGTAGCGACTATGTTCGCTACGGCAGCGATCACCAAATGTCGCACGAACGTCGGGGGCGGGTGCTATCGCGCACGACATCGCTAGTTATCGCTAGCGATGTCGCAGCGTGTAAAGCACCCTTTAGAGTACTGTGCCTTTAAAAAATATGGGACAGCCCATATAATGATGTCATGTCTTTGGAAGCTTCTGACAGGTTTATTGGCAACATCTGAGTTAATTAGAGATACACCTGTGGATGTATTTTAAGGCACACCTGAAACACACTGCTTCTTTGTGTAGCATCATGGGAAAGTCCAAAGAAATCAGCCAAGATCTCAGGAAGAGAAATGTGGACTTACACAAGTCTGAATCATCCTTGGGTGCAATTACCAGATACCTGAAGGTGCCTCATTCATCTGTACAAACAATTATATGCAAGTAAAAACAAGATGGGAATATCCAGCCATCATTTCACTCAGTAAGGAGACAGTTCTGTGTACCAGAGATGAACGTGTTTTGGTCAGACATGTGCATATCACCCCAAGAACAAAAGCAAAAGACCTTGTGAAGATGCTGGTGGAAGCTGGTAAGATTGTGTCATTATCCACACTGAAACTAGTACTGTATCAACATGGGCTGAAAGGCCATTCTGCCATGAAGAAGCCATTACTCCAAAAGAAACATAAAAAAGCAAGATTAATGCTTTCAAATGTACACAGTAACAAAGACCTTAATTTTTGTAGCCATGTCCTGTGGTCTGACGAAACTAAAATTCAACTGTTTGGCTATAATGACCATTGTTACGTTTGGAGGAAAAAGGGAAAAACTTTGGAGCCTAAGAACACCATCCCAACTGTGAAACACGGGGGTGGCAGCATCATGTGGTGGCGTTGTTTTGCTGCAGGAGGGACTGGTGCACTTCACAAAGTAGATGGCATCATGAGGAAAGAAGATTATGTGGCAATACTGAAGAAACATCTCAAGATAGCAGCCAGAAACTTAAAGCTTTGGCGAAAATGGGTCTTTCAAATGATCCGAAGTATACTATCAAACTGGTTACAAAGTGGCTTAAGGATAACAAAGTCAATGTTTTGGAGTGGCCATCACAAAGCCCTGATCCCAATCATATTTAAAATTTAAGGGCAAAGCTGAAAAGGCCGGTGCGAGCAAGGCGACCTACAAACATGGCTCAGTTACACCAATTCTGTCAGGAGAATTTGGTTAAAATTCCTACCAAGTTTATTGTGAAAATCTTGTAGGAGATCCAAAATGTTTCACCCAACTCATACAATGACTTTGCAGAAAGTAATAAAAATGTCTTAAAACATTCTCTCTGTCTCATTATTCTGGCATTTGGCAAATATAAATAATTTTTTGTCCTGATAGACCTAAAACGGGAAAAGTTTATTCTAATTTCATGCCAGATAGTGAGAAAAACATGCAGATGTGTCTTTACAGAGAGAGAAGGGAAACTTCTGGCTTCAACTGTGTATTACTGATGGGACCTCCAACAAGAGCCAATACGTCTTTCTTGATAAATGTTGGACATATCTTTTGGCGTCTTTTTCGAACAATATGTGTATATGGATGATAACGCTGTTATTTTCCAAAGGTGATGTTACCATCATCAATTTCAAATCAAAACTTTAGTGCTACAAAGGAACAGTGCTGACCACTGAGCCTTTATGCTGCCCATCTTCGACCTATGAGTTACATGTGCCTGGTCATGTAGATGCACCATTGAGCTGTAATGAAACCATCAACTCAAAATGCATTTCCACAGTCAAATATTATGTTGACCTCTATTTCTCGCAGAGACTAACGAGCTTTCTGATATTCACCTCTCAACGGGGGTCTGGTTAATGGTTAATCCAGATGAGTAGTTGAGAATAAGCCAAGTCAGGACACTAGATAATCCATCAGAATGTCGCACCTGGTAGTATAGCAAAAATACAGTAGCTGGCACAGAGCACAGGAAAGGGGAGGTGTAAATTGGGCACTGGGTCCGCTGAATGGCCAAACCCATCCTTTAATTGGTCTGCCTGATGGACCAGCAGAGCTGTCACTTATTCACTCATAGCTGGGTGGCTGACATCACTGGCCATGTGCTTCTGAGGATACTAGACTGGCGGCCTTTGTCCGGAAAGAAAGGCGTTGGGGTAAGTTTATACCACTAGCCACAACTTCTTTACATCCTTCGTTGTCCAAAAAACCAAGGACTTCACAAATTATCACTAAGATGTCACCATGTAAAACTTTCCATTCATTGCAAATTTGTGGCGAACAAGGTAAGGGTTAGATTAAACTTACACCTACAAGCCTACAAGAAGAGGTTGACTAGTTCTGGACAGTGTTTTCTGACTATGTCTTCACTAATTAACATGACTAGATAGAAATTTTGCCTTGTGTAAAGAATCATATTCTTCAGTCTTTGAACCAAACCCAAATCTATATGTTGCCTATCCATTCTACTAGCTCGTCCCCTATCTTGAATTAGGGGACAAAAAAAATCAACAGAATTCACAGAAGAAAAAAAAATACAGAATATTATTTTTTCAAAAGTGTCCAGTAAAAGGTAGTTAATTCTTCTATAAACATTCAACCTCACCTCCACCCCTTATGTAGTAAAAAAGTTATTTGTTTTAGAAAATACCTTTTATAATAGCCTATTAAGAAATTCTGAGATCATTGAGAGGAGTAGGTGCTCCACTTCTGGTCCTGGAGGAGGTGCTCCAGTTCTGGTCCTGGAGGAGGTTCTCCAGTTCTGGTCCTGGAGGAGATACTCCAGTTCTGGTCCTGGAGGAGATGCTCCAGTTCTGGTCCTGGAGGAGATGCTCCAGTTCTGGTCCTGGAGGAGATTCTCCAGTTCTGGTCCTGGAGGAGATGCTCCAGCAGTTTTGGTCCTGGAGGAGATGCTCCAGTTCTGGTCCTGGAGGAGGTGCTCCAGTTCTGGTCCTTCATCTATTAGCTGTAACAGTGAAAAGCTACAAAGAATTTTTGGAAGACCCCCATATTCACATTGTATATGGACAACCTATTGTTTTAATAGGAAGGAATTGAGAAATTGGTGTTACATTTCTCATTGGATTATGGCTGCATGCCAAGCAAATCAAATATCATAGCCTCTTAAGATCAGCTTATTGTTGGGACATACAAACAAACATGGAATATCAAAGGAGGACATCTCCTATATGTTAGTGTTAGTGATAAGCGAGCACTAAAGTGCTTGAGTGCTCGTTACTCGAATAAAACAGGTTGGATGGTTGGACGTCTATGGGAAACTCAAGCATTTTTCCAGCAGACCCAGATATGACTGGGGAGGCTGGAAAAGTGCATTGGGAAGACGCCTGGATGCATCTCTGGCTCTTAGGGGCTTTTACACTTCGTTCCTCTCTCCGATCAGTGATCCTGTCGGGGCTTCTGTCCAAACCCCTGCAAAACGGGATTCGGACATACAGTTAGGTCCAGAAATATTTGGACAGTGACACAAGTTTTGTTATTTTAGCTGTTTACAAAAACATGTTCAGAAATACAATTATATATATAATATGGGCTGAAAGTGCACACTCCCAGCTGAAATATGAGAGTTTTCACATCCAAATCGGAGAAAGGGTTTAGGAATCATAGCTCTGTAATGCATAGCCTCCTCTTTTTCAAGGGACCAAAAGTAATTGGACAAGGGACTCTAAGGGCTGCAATTAACTCTGAAGGCGTCTCCCTCGTTAACCTGTAATCAATGAAGTAGTTAAAAGGTCTGGGGTTGATTACAGGTGTGTGGTTTTGCATTTGGAAGCTGTTGCTGTGACCAGACAACATGCGGTCTAAGGAACTTTCAATTGAGGTGAAGCAGAACATCCTGAGGCTGAAAAAAAAGAAAAAAATCCATCAGAGAGATAGCAGACATGCTTGGAGTAGCAAAATCAACAGTCGGGTACATTCTGAGAAAAAAGGAATTGACTGGTGAGCTTGTGAACTCAAAAAGGCCTGGGCGTCCACGGATGACAACAGTGGTGGATGATCGCCGCATACTTTCTTTGGTGAAGAAGAACCCGTTCACAACATCAACTGAAGTCCAGAACACTCTCAGTTAAGTAGGTGTATCTGTCTCTAAGTCAACAGTAAAGAGAAGACTCCATGAAAGTAAATACAAAGGGTTCACATCTAGATGCAAACCATTCATCAATTCCAAAAATAGACAGGCCAGAGTTAAATTTGCTGAAAAACACCTCATGAAGCCAGCTCAGTTCTGGAAAAGTATTCTATGGACAGATGAGACAAAGATCAACCTGTACCAGAATGATGGGAAGAAAAGAGTTTGGAGAAGAAAGGGAACGGCACATGATCCAAGGCACACCACATCCTCTGTAAAACATGGTGGAGGCAACGTGATGGCATGGGCATGCATGGCTTTCAATGGCACTGGGTCACTTGTGTTTATTGATGACATAACAGCAGACAAGAGTAGCCGGATGAATTCTGAAGTGTACCGGGATATACTTTCAGCCCAGATTCAGCCAAATGCCGCAAAGTTGATCGGACGGCGCTTCATAGTACAGATGGACAATGATCCCAAGCATACAGCCAAAGCTACCCAGGAGTTCATGAGTGCAAAAAAGTGGAACATTCTGCAATGGCCAAGTCAATCACCAGATCTTAACCCAATTGAGCATGCATTTCACTTGCTCAAATCCAGACTTAAGACGGAAAGAGCCACAAACAAGCAAGACCTGAAGGCTGCGGCTGTAAAGGCCTGGCAAAGCATTAAGAAGGAGGAAACCCAGCGTTTGGTGATGTCCATGGGTTCCAGACTTAAGGCAGTGATTGCCTCCAAAGGATTCGCAACAAAATATTGAAAATAAAAATATTTTGTTTGGGTTTGGTTTATTTGTCCAATTACTTTTGACCTCCTAAAATGTGGAGTGTTTGTAAAGAAATGTGACAATTCCTACAATTTCTATCAGATATTTTTGTTCAAACCTTCAAATGAAACGTTACAATCTGCACTTGAATTCTGTTGTAGAGGTTTCATTTCAAATCCAATGTGGTGGCATGCAGAGCCCAACTCGCGAAAATTGTGTCACTGTCCAAATATTTCTGGACCTAACTGTATGCGCCAACATGGTCACTGACTATAATAGTGCAAAAAGGGTCACTGTGTGCTGTCTTTTCGAGAGTATACCATTATAGTCAGTGGCCCTGTTGGCGCATACATCTGAAACCTGTTTTACGGAGTGGAGAGAGGAATACAGTCTAAAAGCCGCTTTAAGGAAGTACCAGGAAGTAAAACATTAAATAATGAAAAAA
The DNA here is from genome assembly GCF_048569485.1 of Anomaloglossus baeobatrachus. Taxonomy (NCBI): domain Eukaryota; kingdom Metazoa; phylum Chordata; class Amphibia; order Anura; family Aromobatidae; genus Anomaloglossus; species Anomaloglossus baeobatrachus. Next base: position 55,547,377 of record NC_134363.1, on the reverse strand, counting down.
AGGGTTGGGTCCCCCCATTTTTGATAACCAGCAAACTGTCTGCTTTTCCTTAGCTGGTTGTTAAAAATACAGGGGACCACAAGCGGTTTTTCAAATTATTTATAAATAAGTAATTTTAAAAAAATTATGTGGGGTCCCTCCATTTTTGAAAACCAGCCAAGGTAAAGCAAACACCTGAGGGCTGATATTATTAGTGTGAGACGGTCCATGGTAATTTGGCCCTCCCCAGCCAACAAATAGCAGCCCACAGCCGTCACAGAATTGGCTTATCCATTAGATGCGTCAATTCTGGCCCTTTATCCTGGCTCTTCCCGATTGCCTCGGTGCGTTGGCAATCAAGGTAATAGGTTAATATGGTTGGTGTCAGCTGTGTATTGTAAGCTGGCATAAATCCCATGGAGTTAGTAATGGAGAGGTGTTTATCAGACACCCCCATTACTAACCCAGTAAGTGTAAAGTTAAAAAAAACATACACAGGAAATAAAATAGTTTGAGGAAAGACTGCTTCACGCGTTCCCTCATTCAATAAAATGTTACCAAGAAGCTCCAACTCCAGCAACTGTGAATAGCAGTAAAGTACAGCTGTTCACAGACACCTTGTGACTACAATGCACATCAGAGCTGCTGGGTTTTGCTGAGAGAATTGTTGAACATTGTCATAGTAAAGCTATTTTTTCTCACCACCTCAATACACATGCTTGGTTTGACTGAGCATGCATATTTTTAAGATGGAAGAAGTCTGTCATGTGCCTGAGAACTCAAGGGTTGAAATTCAACATTTCCAATGCTTTTAAACACTCCTATATAGTTAAGAGTGTGTGCATCTAGTTAAATTTGGAACATATGGGCAACTTTGCACTGTTTTTGAAAAACCATTAAATGGAGCCTCTTAGCACAAAATGACTGTTCAAACCAAACACAGACGCTTGGTGCACTTATGTCATGGCTGAGCGGTTCCCACCTTTTCCATCTACTTCTGCCCTCCTGTGGTTCCAGTGCTGTCAATCAAGAAAGATGGGGATGAAACAAATACTCAGCCTCTGCAGGAATGAACTGGGCACCTTTGCTTGGTTTGTATAGTCCTTTTTTTGTTGATCGACTCTTTTTAAAGGTATATATAAACTTTATGATCAAGCAGCATTTAGTAGATCTCCCAAAGCGTTTTCAATTAAAATTAGCGATGCAGATTGGTTAGTGACGCCCTATGTTCTTTTCCGTATTTTAGAATTTCCATTTTCTCACGGAATCCAGTGTTATGCTTGTTTGCTTTTTTTATTATTATTTATATACACACTATCCCTTCACGTCCAATGCTTCATTCTATGTCATGCTAACCCCTACCCCCTCAGCGTCTAGATCTTTCCAGAAAGGCATTTAACACCTCATGAATGTGCAGCGTGCTGAGAAATTACACCCACTGATCTGCCAGAGATATTTACTCTTAATACACTCAAGGTCAGGAACTAACTTATACAAGCGGACTGCTCTTACAGCCGTCCCAAAAATTGTTTCCAATTAAAATAGCATCCTCTTTTATTGGGAACATATCAGTTCTAGTCCAAAATATATTCTGCTTACCTGCCGGGAGTTTGTATGTAAAACAGAGCTGATTATGGGCAGGGTCACCCGAATGTAGCTGGGGTGCGCAAATTTTGCTAAATGTTTTATTTTGCATGATCCACAATTGCATTCAACAAGACAGTTGGGTAGAAATATTTTTTCTGTTTCTCTGTCTGGTTGGATATAATTCTAAATTCGGCAAAAAAGAAATAGAAAATTCGTAATACCAAAATTGATACAAATATAGTTAAAACTTATACCACATATATATTTTAACCAAAAACATTTATAGCATATAATAATAATATTTATCTAATATATAAAGCTGAATGTGTGTATGTGTGCGTGTGTATGTGTGTGCGTGTGTATGTGTGTGTGTGCGTATGTCCAGGATTGGCATCTGCACCGTCGCAGCTACAGCCACAAAATTTTGCACACTCACATGTCTGGACCCCGAGAGGATCATAGGCTATGTTTTGAGAGGACATTTTAACCCTGCGCTTTACAGTTATTCGCCAAAAAACCTGCCTCCATTAAAGCGAATGGAGCTGGGAGCCATAGTGCAGCCAGAACTTCAGAAGAATGCACAGCCACGCCCTTATATGGAATGTTGGCGTGTCACAATGCAGCCAGGGAAAGAGGCAGACACAGACAGGGAAAGAGGCAGATACACACAGGGTAAGAGACAGACAAAGAGATAGACTGACAGGGAAAGAGAGAGACAGGTTAAGAGACAGACACAGACAGGGAAAGAGACAGACACAGGGAAACAGACAGACAGGGAAAGTGACAGAGATAGACAGACAGGGAAAGAGATTGAGTCAGACAAAGAAAGAGACAGTGAGATATATACAGAGGGGAGACAGACAGAGAATGGGAGAGAAACAGTGAGACAGTTACTATCCCAGGCGTTAATACATTCTGTTTTGTTAACAACAGTTATTAACCCCGGCGAAGCCGGGTAGTACAGCTAGTTAATTTATATAGCACTATTAATTCCACAGGGCTTTACATACATTGGCAACACTGTCCCCATTGGGGCTCACAATCTAGAGCCCCTAAGTGTATTTCTTTGGAGTGTAGGAGGAAACCCACGCAAACACAGGGAGAACATACAAATTCCTTGCAGATGTTGTCCTTGGTGGGATTTGAACCCAGGATCCCAGCGCTGCAAGACTGCAGTGCCGACCACTGAGCCACCGTGCCGCATAGCTACATTTGTTTTATAAGTAGAGTCCAGTTTCTAGGACACCCACTTATTGGTAGTATGGCGGCCTTGTGATCCTCATTTGCAATTAAAGTGTCATGGGTGTGCCATCTCTGGGGAGACCAATGGCGAGTCTGGGATCAGAAGCTGAGGTGTTAACTGCATTGAAGGAGCTAGGAGTGTTTTCCTTTTTGTGTCTATTTTCTCCCTGTCTCCCTCTGTTGTATTATTGTAGTGGTGAGACTAGTGCTCTCACCAGCCTGCTCACTAGCTACGGTGAGTTCAGGGCAAGCGAGGGCCTAAGAATGTGATCGGCGACGGTGGAAGGAACCTGTATATTGGCGTTACGGAGTGCAGGGATCAGCCTCAGGTGAGTGTAGCAAGAAACTCTTTCACTAGCTCCACGGCCCACCATTGAAACATGTCCCCAGTGCACCCTTTGAGTTGTGGCGCACACTGAGGGTTCCTTATACCTAGCGGAACCCCAGTATTCACTGCATGAGATCAAGACAACCATTGACATGATGAGAGCTGGCATGGTAACAGTTTTAAAAGGGTTAAGGCCGCTTTACACGCTACGACATCGCTAAAGCGATCTCGTTGGGGTCACAGAATTTGTGACGCACATCCAGCCGCTTTAGCGATGTTGTTGTGTGTGACATCTATGAGCGATTTTGAATCGTTGCAAAAACGTTCAAAATCGCTCATCGGTGACATCCCCCCTAATCTCGATTATCGTTGCGGCTGCTTGGACGATGTAGTTCGTCGCTCCTGCGGCAGCACATATCGCTTTGTGTGACACCGCAGGAATGAGGAACCTCACCTTACCTGCGGCCGCCCGCAGTGAGGAAGGATGGAGGTGGGCGGGATGTTACGTTCCGCTCATCTCTGCCCCTCCGCTTTGATTGAGCGGCCGCTTAGTGACGTCGCTGTGACGCCGAATGGACCGCCCCCTTAGAAAGAAGGCGGTTTGCTGGTCACAGCGACGTCGCTAGGCAGGTAAGTAGTGTGACAGGTCCACGCGATTTGTGCGTCACGGGCAACGATTTGCCCGTGTCGCAAAAACGATGGGGGCGGGTACGCACGCTAGTGTACCGCCCCGGGCTTGGCTGCAACCGAGCCGCTCGGATCCGGGCTCGCTGGTGGGTGGCTCGAGCGTCTCCGGACCCGGGGGCCCTGTGGTCACTCCAATTTGAAAGGGGCTGGCGGTTTAGGGGACGTAGGTGTACGGCCGGAGCCGTGGTTAAGTTTGTGACGCCACTCACGAGATGTGGTGAAGGTGGACACCACCGCTGCAGTTATGGGGGGCACCCGGGGGAGATGTTATGCAGCAAGTTGTTAACCCCTTCGTGGGCACGGATGGTGGCCCCGGGACCCATTGGGGTTGTTTGGCGGTGCAGGGAGATGGGCGGCCGGAGGGCACTGGTGTACACAGACAAGTCTCTGGTAATCCAAGATGATGGTGGCTGCAGTCTGGTCCCCCACCCGGTTGGTGGTCTCTGCCTTTCTCCTGCACCTTTTTAAGTGTTGATGGACTACCTGAACTTGCAATACAGGAGTCCGCTCCCCGGCTTGTGTATGCCAGAGGAGCCCTTTGCCCGCAGACGCTAGCCCGTGGGATCTCTCTGCCTGAGCGGTGGCTTTCCATCTCCCTTGTTGGGCTGTTGTCTTCAGTCGGGACTTTGGGTGGGAATGGACCTATAGTCCTGGCCGCAATCAGTTAATTAACTCAGTCCAGTAGTTTCTGGACCTAGCTTCAGGGTCTGAGTACCCCCCTTTGTTTCCAGTCGGTCCCAGTCCACCACGGTTCCACCGAACCGTCTTCACGGCTCCTGTAGGCAGAGGCCTCCATATTCCTCCTAGCCAAAGGTGCCCGGGCTCCAACCCTGGCACTTGTCAGATAGCTGCAGACCTGGGACACATGCCTGCTTCCACTCTACTTCTCCTCCTGAACTAAACTGCCAACTGACTGTTTTCCCGCCTCAGGCTCTCTGGACTCCTCGGTGGGCGGGACCAACCGCCTGGCTCTGCCCCCTGGTGTGCCCATCAAGCCCTGAGGGGGGTGACTAGGGTTTAAAGTGTTTGGCTGCTGACACCTTGTTAGGGATACGTGTTGTGCGGGGCTCTAACTGTGACTACCTGGCTAGTCCAGGGCGTCACACTAGCAATATCGGTAACGATATTGCAGCGTGTAAAGTGGCCTTTAGACCCGAGATCCTTAACCTTTCTGGCCTGAAGAGACATGTTCAGGTCTGAAAGAGTGTCATGAGCCACATCCAGCTCCCGCCCTCCACAGTAGTGACACCCAGAGCCCTCATTACCGATGTAATGACAGCCCAAGCTTTTCACCAGGAATCACACCAAGCGGTATGCCAAGAAACAGGGGTTCCTACCTTACCCCATTCAGATCTGCTATTTTATGTGGAGTTACTCGCAGAAGTCACCATCTGGAGACCTGTTCTTCTTAGCTGTTTGCTAGACTTGGTGCTTGTGCACCAAGCTGGAAGACAATCCGGAGACACAAATTACAGGCCCGTGAGCCACATGTGACTCCTAAGTCACAAGCAGGGGACCCCTGTGTTAGACCATGTTCCTACATGAGAAAAAGCTGCTGTTTTTGTGGCGCCCCTGCGGCTTCAGGCGCCACAGAGTACTGCACCCCCATTAGGGTATAATACTCATCCCAGGTCCAGGGGAGGTCGATGCCGGTTTCCACTCACACAAACATACAGTTATTGGGTTGCCCTCCCCAATGGGGACCGGGTCAGGGTTGGATCACAGTAGGGGATCACTACAGAGGTGTGTTTACAAGACGCCACTGCAACAAGGGCTCCTCGGTTCCAGTGGAAGCAACCACCAGGGGGAGTCAGGAGCACACAGTGGGAAGAGCAGGTTGACCTAGTGAGAGTAATGAACCAGCCGGTGGTAGCGGCTGGGGGCAACAACTCAGCACACACAACACAACTACAAAAAGGAGAACACTTCAGACAGAGAAGAGCGGACGTGCCGCGAGCAGCTCTGTGGGCCAGGGCATTCAACACGGTCGCTGGGGAGAAGCAGGTGGCTGCTTCTACAGGACCGGCGCTGTCAGGATACAGAATCCTATGGCAGATATACTTCATGTTATCTACCAACTCTGCAAAGGTCACGAGGAACGGCTAGAACAGTCACCGGACTCGTCCCAATGAGTCTGCAGCCAAATAGCATATAAGATCCGTGGTTCAATACCGGCCCCATAACGGAACTGCGCTATCCGCATACAGAACGGGACACTTTACTGACACTGGGACCCTCAAGTGCTTCGCGCCATGGGGGTCCAATACTTAGCGCATCAAAGGAGGAGAGAGCTCACAGGCTGACACATACACCGGACTTGACCTTTCACGGATCCGGGATCGGCTGGAGCCCATCGTAGCATAGATCAGTGCTCTGGGGCAGCGCTTGAACTACCTGTGAGTAAAAAGACCTGGAACCGCAGCCCCTGTCTCTGCCTCTCCTTTACTGGCGTCGGCACCCAGCGCTGCGGCGCCAATAGGGACTACTACCATCCCCGCCTTCCTCCCGGGGCCCGCCCTGCCTGTGGGGAGCGATACCATCCCGGCTGTGTGACGCCCCTGGACTATCAGGTCATAACAGGGTACTGCACAATCTTCCCTTCCGTGCAGTATTCCACCTCTCTCTTGGTTCTGGGTCCCTAGCTAATAGTGTTGCCTCCAACAGCAAATCAAATCCTAGATACACCCTGCACCACACCCACCAGGCACACCAGTGGACGGCTTGAGTGGAATAGAGTCGCCCACCTGGGGGGGTCCATGAGGAGAGGTGAGGAGTGTAGTCAGTCGGTTAGGAATGAGAGGATATCAGGAGCCGTGGCTCCTAGTGAAGCTGTCTAGGTTGCAGACAGTGGTCTGTTCCTAGACGAGTCGGACCCCCGGTTGCAGGGGATTGTGACAAGGTGCCTGGCCTTGTCGAGGAGGATAGCCGGCAGCCTAGCACTGTCACCGGTCCGGGACCGAAGGCACGACGGGGTACGCAAACCCTAGGTCGGGGAGTAGCTTCAGGCAACCCGATAATTCACCTGAGGAGAACAGAGCCTTTATGATCTGTTCCCACCCGCTCCAGAATCGGGCCATTAGCGCAACGAGGGCGATTGGACTTTCCAAGTCAAAACGGTCCAGGAAATCCCAAGCGTGAGCCCTGAGAGCAAGCTTCCACACTTAGCCATAGTGGGGAGCGGGGCCCGGCAAGTTCCATACTATTGGGCCACCAAGTTGAAGTTAAACTTAGTGCCAGGAGGCAGGTCACGGATCACCAGGCAACGAGCTCCCCTCAGCGCAGCGGTACCCAGATAATTGGTTTACCCGGTTGTCAGCGTCTGCTTATGAACTGAGTACGAGGGTGACTCCTGCACCCCACGGCACCCCTCACCGAATCCCGGGGAATCCTTCCTACCCCTGGAGGGCTACGACACCTTGCTGCCCCGCTTGATCACCCCGGGTACTCCCCAACGGCAGCGGCGGTAGGCCGGAGACCCTCGAGCCACAGCGAACCCGGATCCGAGCAGTTCGGCTGCTGCCACGGGGGCGGCACAGCTGCACTCGACATCTGCCCCGGTGAGAAACCATGCAGCGGTGGCCCCCATCCCTGGCCGCGTACCACAGGTGGCGTCACGATTCTAACCTCCAACTACTACCTCCATTGTCCTTGCCACCCTCCAATCCTCGTTCCTGTACGCCTCGGGGTAATGGAACCGGGCCAGGCCACCCCCGTGACAATGCAGAAGGATCTGCAGCCCCAGCCTGGCAACGAGTAGGTTAAAACACCTGGCCCGTGGGGCGCTAAATTTTTCCTTTTGTTTTGTTTTTCAGCAGGTTTCTCCACCAAAATACACATTTTTATGCATTTTTGGTACAGATTTGGTACAGATCTGAAAAAAATCAATTGAAAAAACATAGCCCAAGGGCCCACTAATCTAGTGTTCTATGGATTTTGGGCATCCAGTGTTTGGGGCCCTAAAAGAGTAGTATGTGATCACAGTAATGGCAATTGTAAGTAAGTTATATACTATATGGACAATATCTTATGCAATTAATTTAATGGGCAGCCTGTTGCTATCAAAGCTCCCCCAGGATCTGCTCATGCGACGACTGCTTCTGTCACCAATATTCATTCTTTGGCAGACATTAGTGTCGCGGGCGGGGAGGACGCCGTCGCTGCTGCGCTCTCGCTAACGCTCGGGCCCGGCGCTGCTGCGGCTGCTTGGTGACTCGAGCGGTGGGCCGGATCCGGGGACTCGAGAGGCGCTCCTTGCCCGGGAGTGAAAGGGGTGGTTGGTTTGGGGAATTTAGTCCATGACGACACTCACGGGTTGTGGTGAAGATAGGCACCACCGCTGCTGATGATGGGTATCCCGGGAGCGATGGTAGGGAGCAACTGGGATGTTGTTTTCCCCCTTCGTGGGTAGGGGGTCGGTGGTCCCGGGGCCCGGTGATGTTGTGACGGGGAGGCAGGGTTGGTGAGGTGCAGGGTTGCAGGGACAGCGCGGTGCGGTGCCGGATGGCACGGGTGTACTCACTCAGCAAGAAAGGTACAAAGTCCTCAATAAACCAAACGGCTGGATGGACGGGTCCCACAGCCGGCTCCAGTGCTTCTCCCCGGACAGGTGATGGCGGCTGTCTTTCCCTGCACCTTAATGTTCTTTTTCTGACTACTATGGATTCCCAACGGTAGTCCGCTCCCCGGTGTATGGGTACCGGAGGAGCCCGTTTGCCCACAGGCGCTGGCCCTTGGGTCTCTAGCCTTAGGCGGTAGCTGTATACCCTCACGGTGTGGGCTGTTGCCTTCAATCGGGACCCTGGGGTTCCAGTCACATTCGGATCTGACTATTGTCGGCGGCTCCAAGCCTGGTCGGGTTCCGATGGCCCTGCCTGTGTGTGCTGGCTTCACTTCGCTCCCCGGTCGGTACCGGCGGGCCGTCACCCGTCCCCGGTCCTACGGTTCCGTGTTGCTCCACCACTCCTGCAGACGGCCACCACCGTCTGCCAACCTTGCTGTCAGTGCCTTGGCCACAAACCCAGACACCCAAGTGTCCACTCCTCACTCTTCAAACTCCAAACTCTATCTGTCAATTTTCCCACCTCCAGGCCTGTGAACTCCTCGGTGGGTGGGGCCAACCGCTTAGCTCCGCCCCACCTGGTGCGGACATCAGACACTGGAGGGAGGCAACAAGGGTTTTTGTTTGGCTGGTGTCCCTGTCTAGTGGGGTGGGGTGTTGTGTGTTATCTGTTACGACCTGGCTAGGCCAGGGCACCACATTCCCCCTTGGTGAAATGCAGACCGTCCGCGGCCTGCCCGTCCATCACCGGTTTTATTTTTCTTTTAAAACTGTAAAAAGATATAAATAACATGGAAACATTTCAAACATAAGCATTTCTTGTGAGGACACTTAAACGTTGCACATATAAAACATTTTTAATAATAACAGACGGACGGACGGATGTCTTCCGCTCTCCCACCCAAGCAACCTAGCCCTGATGCTGCCCCTAAGAAATGGGCAGCACCCCTTAACCCCAGTCCAGGTTCAGGCTGTCCGAGTGGGAACGGGTACGGTTACTCGCACCCGGCTGTCACTTCAGTGGACCCCACGTCCTTGGGGGACCCCTGACCCCCGGAGGATGGCCACCGGTCCTGGTGGTGGCCGGGCCCCACCCTGCTCTGCTGCGGGCCCTTCCTCCAATTTGCCTCTCTGGAGGCGGCTCCAACGGAATATCACCCTTCAACTTATTTACATGCCCACTAGTTCGTGGGTGGCCTGCCAGTTCTCGGCCATGTCCATGAGTAGTCTCTCATGCAGGTTGTAAACACATAGGGTCCCTCCGGGGACAACTTGCCAGCAACGGCCGGAATAATCACACAACCAATCAGGTAAAGCTTCGGTTTGATTTACTGTCATTCATTTAAACTGCTGAGGGTCCCAACGGGGGACAACTGCTTGCAACAGCGGACCGCTGACATTACTGCTCACTTTCGTACTCCTCACCCGGCTCCAGGTGCAGAAGCACGGGTTCCAGCCCCTCCAGCGCACGGCAGGCACGACGAGGAAGAGCTGCCCGGTATCCATTGTTTCCACTCCGAGGGATGTAAGTGGCCTCCATGTCATACAGGCCGAAGACTTCCTTCTCCTCCATGACAGGCTCCGTGTCAGCCCCCGAGCTGCTGTCCTCTGACTCCAAGGAACCACTGGTGGGACTTGGCAGGCCGGTAACGGTTTCCAGCTGAGCCCAGACTCGTGAATCCTCAGTGGCAAGTGACCCGTCATCGGCTGGGGTATGGAGGTCTGCCATCGGTTCTTCTAAGTCACCCGCTCCAGCTGTTGATTGGCCAGCCTCCTCTTGGGCCTCCGGGCCCTGGCGGGGCAACACGGGCTCCGCCACCTCCATCGGGGACGGCGGTCTGAGCGGGGTTGTATGGGCGGTCAGCACAGGCGATGGGTCGGGCCCTGCTGGGGCCAGGAGTAGACCGAGTCCTTCAGCTGCAGCGGCCGGTCCTCTAGGGACACAAGGGTGTGGGTCTCTCACCAGCTCCGCATGGTCTCTATTTCATGCGCCCGCACGACCGCAGCCAGCTCCTCCATCTAAGCGGTCCAGCGATCTAACAGGTTCCATACTTAGGCCTGGTTACGGCAGCACAACAGCATCACTTGGGTATTCAGCCAAGCCGCCGTCCCTGGGGCAGGCTCCGGAGACTTAGGCCTCTCAGGTGGTGCGGACATGTTGCAAGCTGCTTCCAGGAACCGGGTAGCTTTGCAGAGTCCTGGCGTCCCCGCTTTTTTAGCTTCGGCTACATCAGGCAGACACACTCTCGCGCCCCCTTGGTACTCTTCAGCACTTCCGTTTGTTGGGGGCGGGGCTTCGTTTTCGCGCCTTCCCTGCTCGGAGAAGATGCTCGAGCGGGAGATTTTCGCGCCAAGATGGCGGCTCTTCAAAATTTTCGGCCAGACACCACCGGCGGAGATCACAAGGCGCACTTCTACTGGTAAGCAGAGGGGTTCAGTCCTGTTCGTGACGCCAAGTTGTCGCGGGCGGGGAGGACGTCGTCGCTGCTGCGCTCTCGCTAACGCTCGGGTCCGGCGCTGCTGCGGCTGCTCGGTGGCTCGAGCGGTGGGCCGGATCCGGGGACTCGAGCGGCGTTCCTCGCCCGTGAGTGAAAGGGGTGGTTGGTTTGGGGGGTTTAGTCCGTGACGCCACCCACGGTTCGTGGTGAAGATAGGCACCACCGCTGCTGATGACGGGGATCCCGGGAGCGATGGTAGGGAGCAGCTGGGATGTTGTTTTCCCCCTCCGTGGTTAGGGGTCGGTGGTCCCGGGGCCTGGTGATGTTGTGAGGGGGAGGCAGGGTTGGTGAGGTGCAGGGTTGCAGGGACAGCGCGGCGCGGTGCCGGATGGACACGGGTGTACTCACTCAGCTAGAAAGGTACAAAGTCCTCGGTAAACCAAACGGCTGGATGGACGGGTCCCGCAGCCGGCTGGAGGCAACAAGGGTTTTTGTTTGGCCGGTGTCCCTGTCTAGTGGGGTGGGGTGTTTTTTGTGTTATCTGTGATGACCTGGCTAGGCCAGGGCGCCACATTAGAACCAGAATCTGTCCAGTTTCTAAGATTATGAAAGCCCCACACACTGCTAAAGATCCTAGTTTGTTGCTGGAAGCTGCCAGTTATTGCCGTGTTCTCCTCTGGTTAATTCTTGTATTATGGTTTCTATTGTGACCTTGGCCAGTTTACTGACTGTTCTTGCTTCTTCTGATTTTGTACATTGTTTTCTCCTAGTTCTTTCTCAGTCACTTGATCACTCCTGCAAGCTTGCACCACCTGCCAGCAACTAAGTCCATGGCCCCAGCCCAGGGGCCCCTGTATAGAGGTTACAGAGGGAAGGCCAGAACAACTACTTGGATCTGGTAAATGGAGTGGCTTGTGATAAGCTAAGACATGGTAGCCATTTTTAGAATTTCCAGGCGAACACTGACTAAGCCACATTACAGGTGCGATGAAATATACTGATGAACAAAAGGGTAACAATATTTTAAACTTTTGACTTTCAGGCTCTCACCATCCACTATATCTTTGAACTTGAGACAACCTTCATTTTATAGACAAACATCTTGGCTATCTCATACATAAATATGACTTGCAACTATTTAGCATATAATTAGTTATGCAGATTCTCGTCATGTCACTGCATTGTTACTGTTTTGCTCCTAGTGGTGAAAAAAATCTTTTTCGTCCTGAATACTAGAAATTACAACCTGTTCTCACATTCCCTAATAGCTCAGTGTGTTATTAGGTTGATTCCCAAGTGAAAGGTAACTGGTTCAAATCAAGGAGCAGCCATGAAGAAGATTTCCCAAGGAAGGGAAAACCACATAATCCAGCTCATCGATAGCATCTTATTGGTCTCTTAACCAATAAAATTGTCAAGCTGCATCATGTGAGGCCATGATACTTGGAAGAAAACAAATGAAGTTGGTTCATTCAAAAGTCAAAAGTTGGACATCCAAGTAAAATATTGGAGTCAGCAAGTCGCTCATCACAAGATGTATCAGTTTTGGCGCAACAAACTTGGCAGCAGAGGCGGCTCATATGCTTCATAATAGAGTGATCCCAGACATCCATGCAAGCACCGAGCGACGCACATAACAAGTCTGGAATGGTGGCCCGAAAAAAGGTGAAGAAGCCTCAACTTCAATATCATCATAAGAAGCATTGGCTCGAGTTTGCAAAAAAGTGCGAAAAATGAATAGTGGAAAATTAAAAATAGGTGATTTGCAGCGATGAAACAACAGTCAATAGATGGCTCTGATAGGTGCAAATGGGTTTCGAAGAAATAAGAGGAAAATAGGCTAACAGATGGAGAAATTGAAGCATTGTGAAGTTCAGTGAAGGAAGATATGGTGGTAATGATATGAGAATGTTTCACAGTAAAAAGTGTTGGATACTTGACCAGGATCGATGGTGGTCTCAATGCTGAGCTATATGTGAGTGTCTTACAAGATGAGTCACTTCATACAGTCGAGAATTATGGGTATGAAAAGGACGACATGGTGTTCCAGCAGGACCACAGCCCGAAGCATCTATCGAGATTGGTGAAGAAATAATTTAATGACAATGAAGTAGAGGAGCTGGATTGTGCTCACAGTCCCCAGACCTCAACCCAATCAAACATTTGTGGATAGAGTTGAAGGAAAAGCGGTATATACACCCATGTAAGTCGACCAGTATGCACCAACATCGGGAACGTGTAGAAGAAACCTGGGGTCAGATTTTGGGCCAGACTGATCAGGAGCCCAGAAGGATTCAGGCAGTGCTGAAAGCCAAAAGGTGGATTTACAAAATACTAAGAAAATAATAAAAATTTAAATTTAGATTTTCTTTTCTTTTCAATATTCTTTTTATTATAGTGCAAAAATAGCATATGAAACACAATGCACACCTTGAAAGTATTGTTCAGAGCAAAAAATTGACATAACGTAACATAAAACAAAGAATATATGTGAGGAAATACAAGGTACTCGAATCCTGAAGGGAAGGATTTAGATCCAAAGATCAGTCCACAGTTCAAGATAATCTTTCTTCCCTTGTCGGAATTAAATTTAGATTTTTAGGAGTAAAACAGTAACAATGCAGTGACATGACAAGAATCTGCATAACCAATCATATGCTAAATAGCTGCAAGTCAAATTTATGTATGACATAGCCAAGATGATTGTCTATAAAATGAAGGTCGTCTCACGCTCAAAACTGTAGTGGATGATGAGATATGGAGCCTGAAAGTCAAAAGTTCAAAACATTGTTACCCTTTTGCTCGTCGATGTATGTCCCTATTGGAATCTCATTTCGAACAGTTGCATTTTGTGGTGTGGGGAGCAATTTTTAAAAACAGTAAGGTACAGTGCCTACAAGTAGTATTCAACCCCCTGCATAAAATAGCAGAATCACATGTTTGGATTAATTATCTCTCTTTCCAGCCTTTTCTGACTAATTAAGACCCTCCCCAAACTTGTGAACAGCACTCATACTTGGTCAACATGGGAAAGACAAAGGAGCATTCCAAGGCCATCAGAGACAAGATCGTGGAGGGTCACAAGGCTGGCAAGGGGTGCAAAACCCTTTCCAAGGAGTTGAGCTTACCTGTCTCCACTGTTGGGAGCATCATCCGGAAGTAGAAGGCTTATGGAACTACTGTTAGCCTTCCACGGCCTGGACAGCCTTTGAAAGTTTCCACCCGTGCCGAGGCAGGCTTGTCCGAAGAGTCAAGGCTAACCCAAGGACAACAAGGAAGGAGCTCCGGGAAGATCTCATGGCAGTGGGGACATTGGTTTCAGTCAATACCATAAGTAACGTACTCCACCGCAATGGTCTCCGTTCCAGACGAGCCCGTAAGGTACCTTTACTTTCAAAGCGTCATGTCAAGGTTCGTCTACAGTTTGCTCATGATCACTTGGAGGACTCTGAGACAGACTGGTTCAAGGTTCTCTGGTCTGATGAGACCAAGATCGAGATCTTTGGTGCCAACCACACACGTGATGTTTGGAGACTGGATGGCACTGCATACGACACCAAGAATACCATCCCTAGAGTCAAGCATGGTGGTGGCAGCATCATGATGTGGGGCTGTTTCTCAGCCAAGGGGCCTGGCCATCTGGTCCGCATCCATGGGAAGATGGATAGCACGGCCTACCTGGAGATTTTGGCCAAGAACCTCCGCTCCTCCATCAAGGATCTTAAGATGGGTCATCATTTCATCTTCCAACAAGACAACGACCCAAAGCACACAGCCAAGAAAACCAACCAAGGCCTGGTTCAAGAGGGAAAAAATCAAGGTGTTGCAGTGGCCTAGTCAGTCTCCTGACCTTAACCCAATTGAAAACTTGTGGAAGGAGCTCAAGATTAAAGTCCACATGAGACACCCAAAGAACCTAGATAACTTGGAGAAGATCTGCATGGAGGAGTGGGCCAAGATAACTCCAGAGACCTGTGCCGGCCTGATCAGGTCTTATAAAAGACGATTATTAGCTGTAATTGCAAACAAGGCTTATTCCACAAAATATTAAACCTAGGGGTTGAATAATAATTGACCCACACTTTTATGTTGAAAATTTATTAAAATTTAACTGAGCAACATAACTTGTTGGTTTGTAAGATTTATGCATCTGTTAATAAATCCTGCTCTTGTTTGAAGTTTGCAGGCTCTAACTTATTTGCATCTTATCAAACCTGCTAAATCTGCAGGGGGTTGAATACTACTTGTAGGCACTGTATGTTATCAAATGAAAAGATAACCATCACTTACACCCCTGTGGTGACGATGTAAATATCTTCCTACCTAGATCATAAACAATTAAGTGTAATCTAATAAAAGGATGGAAATATATTTAGTCAAAATTTCCAAATATTATACATTAAAAAAGGAGTTTTCTATAACTCGGTTATCTACAATTTATACATTTATCTATTTACTAGAAGGTGGCCCGATTCTAATGCATCGGGTATTCTATAATTTACGTATTGTGTAGTTAATGTATGATTTTTTCTTATATATATATATAGATGTTGTTGTGTGTAGTTGCCAAGTGTTTGTGTAGGGTGCTGTAAATGTTCTGGGTGTTGTCTGGGTGGGGGGGGTGTGAGAGCGGTGTTGTTTGTGTGTTGCGTTGTGTGTGTTGCGTTGTTTGTGGAGCGCTGTGTGTCTGCAGCATTGTGTGTGTGTGGTGCTGTGTGTGTTGCACGGTTTGTGTGGGTGTGGAGTGCGTGTGTGTGTTTTGGGGGGAGGTATGTTTTGTGCAATGTGTGTGTGTTGCGCGGTATGTGCGTATATTTGTGTATGCCGCGGTGTTTGTGTGTTGGGTGTTGTGTGTGTGCGGCGCTGTCTGTGTGTGTGTGTGGGTGTCTTTGTAGGGCGGTGTTTGTGGTTCCCAGTGTATGTGTGGTGTGTTGTGCGGTGCGCGTGTGGCGGTGTGTGTGTTTTTTGGGTGGAGGTGTGCACCCCCATCGTGCTCCATCTCCCATGCTGCGCACCCCCCAGCGTGCTCCATCCCCCATGCTGCGCACCCCCATCGTGCTCCATCCCTTATGCTGCGCACCCCCCATCGTGCTGCATCCCCCATGCTGCGCATCCCCATCGTGCTCCATCCCCCATGCTGCGCACACCCTATTGTGCTCCATACCCCATGCTTCGCACCCCCCATCGTGCTCCATCCCCCATGCTGCGCACCCCTCATCGTGCTCCATCCCCCATGCTGCGCACCCCCCCATTGTGCTCCATCCCCCATACTGCGCACCCCCCATCGTGCTCCATCCAACATGCTGCGCACCCCCCATCGTGCTCCATCCCCCATGCTGCGCACCCCCCCATCGTGCTCCATCCCCCATGCTGCACACTCCCCATGGTGCTCCATCCTCCTCCATGCTGCACACCCTTCATCCTGCTCCATCCTCCATGCTGCGCACCCCCCGTCGTGCTCCATCCCCCATGCTGCGCACCCCCATCGTGCTCCATCTCCCATTCTGCACACCCCCTTCGTGCTCCATCTCCCATGCTGCGCACCCCCCATCATGCTCCATCCTCCATGCTGCACACCCCCCATCGTGCTCCATCCCTCATGCTATAATAGTCCTCCTATTATACTCAGAGAGGAGTATAATAGGAGGACTATAATAGGAGGAGTAGTCCTGGGGAAAGAGGAGTATAATGGGAGGAGTGGTCCTGGGGAATGAGGAGTATAATGGGAGGAGTAGTTCTGGGGGGGAGGTGTATAGGCGGGACTGAGCGGGCTAACGCGTGCCGGGGTGGGGCCGAGCGGGCAACTGGGGGCGGGGCCGAGCGGGTCACCGGGTGCGGGGTCGAGCGGGTCGCAGGGGGCGGGGCCGAGCAGGCCAACGTGTGCTGGGGGCGGGACCGAGTGGGCCAACGTGTGGCGGGGGTGGGGCCGAGCGGGCAAGGCGTCAGCATATGCCGGCTCCCTACACATGTGTATCGTGAGCCGATGTATGCTGGAGCGGGCGATGCATGCGGAGGGCCGGGGCGAGCGGCCAATCCATGCGGGAGGCGGGGCCAGGTCGAGGCAAGCGGCCAATCCGTGGGGGAGGCGGGGCCAGGCCGAGCCCAGCGGCCAATCCGACAGTTGTCACTGTAACGACACAATTTTGGAGCAAGACAGACAGACAGAATAAGGCAATTATATATATAGATTTATTTTCCTTCTTGTGCCAGAGCTTTATCCTTCCAGAACCATATTGTTATTATTTATCAATTTTAACTTGAAAAAAGGGAATTCAAACATTTCACAAGACAATATCTATTACCACTCTTAAAGATTTCAGTGGTTTGAAACTGACCATGACATTTTAAAGATCTTTCAAAAAATATAAAAAAAAATGTAAAGAATAAATAATTCTCAGAAATTCATTATAACTGACTAGTTTGTATAAAGGTGATAAAATGAAGGCTTTTTATACTGCCTTCTCTTATTATAACTTTTGTGCGGTAAAGTCAAACAGTACATAACTTAAAGGGAGACCATGCTTCTGCTGTAGGGAGAGAGGCTAAGGCTCCTTTCGCATTGCGTTTTGCCTTACGTTCACAGGTCCCGTCAGAGCATTCGTCCGAACCACCCCTCCCCCACTCTGCAAAGCGTGTTTCGCTTTGAATGAGAAGGTGTGTCCAAACTTTTGGTCTGTACTGCATATGTGCAAAAATGGCACAAAACAGAGCACACGCTAACGTAGTGTGCTCAATTACAGTGAATGGCCCTGCCGGGCGCATGCGTCCGAAACACACTGCTTTGCAGAGTGGGGGAGGGGCTGTTCGGACGGATGCTCCAACGGGACCTGTGAACGTAAGGCAAAACGCAATGTGAAAGGAGCCTTAGCTCCAGTAGGTCCCATTCTGCTGAGTGGAGAGAACATAAGTAATATTTGGTCAGTGCATTTAAAAAGCAATAGGGCCAGAACCCTGGTGGATAGGTCATGAAAAATGTGTAATGGGTTATGGGCCTCATACACAATAGATAGCTGTTGACTAAATAATGGTCCAGCCGACTGTTCAGCCATTAAACATCTCACTTGACTCCTCCATGTCTCAGTCTTTTGCTGATTGCTGCTGTGTAGAGATGAGGGAACCCTAGGTTCAGTGTTTGTATCAAACAAAGACTTTACAAAAAATAGAGATCGAGTTCAGAGTTTGAGTGCTTTACGTATAAACACCACTCGCGCGAACATCGCTGTGCTCGGGTGCTCAGTGAGATTCACTTGTAGTCAGGGGTGGGATTCAAATTTTTAACAACAGGTTCTCTGTTAAACCCCACCCATTTGAAACCACACCCATTTTGTTAGCCACACCCATTTTTGCGCACTTTCCTCAACCACAAAATAGAAGTAATTAATAATAAAAACTTTCCCCTTCTTACTCTTCCTGTACCTTCACTTTCCTATCAAGCACCAGTTGTTTCAGTCAATGTCAGTCACTTATTTACTTGGCATATTGCATGAAAGTTTTTCTACAATGTTTGAAAATTATTACTAAAGTAACCTGCTCAAATTTGAACGGACAACCTATCGCATAGAGAACCCATCCCCTGCGGCCTCCCACTCCCCTGCAGAGTCCCTGCGGCCTCCCTCTCCCCTGCAGAGTCCATGCGGCTTCCCTCTCCCCTGCAGAGTCCATGCGGCCTCCCTCTCCCCTGCAGAGTCCATGCGGCCTCCCTCTCCCCTGCAGAGTCCATGCGGCCTCCCTCTCCCCTGCCGAGTCCATGCGGCCTCCCTCTCCCCTGCAGAGTCCATGCGGCCTCCCTCTCCCTTGCAGAGTCCCTGCGGCCTCCCTCTCCCATGCAGCATCCCTGCGGCCTCCCTCTCCCCTGCAGCATCCCTGTGGCCTCCCTCTCCCCTGCAGCGTCCCTGCGGCCTCCCTCTCCCCTGCAGCGTCCATGCGGCCTCCCTCTCCCCTGAAGCGTCCATGCGTCCTCCCTCTCCCCTGCAGCGTCCATGTGGCCTCATCTCCCCTGCTGAGTCGCATCTTCGGCTCACAGAGCGCTTACCTCCTCCAAATGCCAGCGGCCTCCTCTCCTCAGTCATTCTCCACAGCACTCTGCATACTGACGCTGACAGGCGGCAGCGTGGTGAGATAATCTCACCACGCTGCCGTGACCTGTGCAGCGTCTTCACACCGCCGGACGCCGGGTCAGAGAGCAAACTGGCTCTACTGAACCAGGAAGTGCGGCGTGCACGGAGGTACGGGGATTCATTTGTATCGGCATCTTAAAGACGCCGATTCAAATGTATACAGGGAACTGGGTCGCGGATGCCGATTCTTGACGGTTCTGCGAACCGGCTGCTATATTAACAACCGGTTCGCCAGAACCGGACAGAACCAGCTGAATCCCACCCCTGCTTGTAGTGTTTGAAAAGTTTGCACTGGTGGTAACAACATCATGATCGGATATTGCGGGCATCAACCAAAAAAAACTGGAAAAATCTCACCCACCCGCTCCTGGAAGTGATCGGTTTATGGCTGACTGCATGTAGACACTCAAACTGCCCAATTAGTGACACTTCATTGGGTTCAGGTCAAATCTGAGTCCCAAACTGAACTTTATCATAAGTCCGTCTGAACCCGCTGAAGTGAACTTCCATAGGTCTGCTCATCTCTACTTCTGTGCTCTTATAAAGAAAGCCACTTGCAGACATTAATGGTGGTGCCTTATCTCACTGAGAAGAAAATGAATAATAGGCTAAAATCAGACTTTCCAGATCTTTATCTGTCAGAGGAGAATCATGAGTAGAGATGAGCAAACCTTTGGAAGTTTGGTTCGGAGGGCACAGACGAACCTTTGCTAAGGTTCTGTTTGTGACCTTGACGTGACCCGAACTTGAATGGAATTCAATAATTGAGCAATTCATGTCTCCACCCACATTCAGCCAGCCCTAAGCGGACCACTTCCGGGGGAGAGTAGGCGAGGTTTTTCAATTTTTTGTGGGTGTGTGTGCACATTACATCTGACCATGCTGATTTAACCCGTAGTGCGAGCCATTCAAACACTTCACGCATGCACTGGGCTGAGCATCAATCATACCCAAGTACAGTGCTGCTCATTTGAGTGGTTTGCACTCGTAACTCACTCAAACTCCTTCGAACCTCAACTCTGTTTTTGTAGTCTATGTTCGAACCCAAAATTCAAACATCGAAGATCAAGTTCACTCATCTCAAATTGTGAGGTCCCCATACACATTAGATTGTCGGCTGAGCCCTCCGATATCGAGGCGTTGCTTTGAAGTCCACTCTATTCTTTGCACACCGTTGTCTTTGGGTCAGCGGTGATGGCTTTCCTTGGAAGACCAATGATTTATTAATAGTGATGAGCGAGCATGCTTGTAACTACTCGGTACTCGCACGAGTATCGCTGTACTCGGGCTGCTCGGCGGGGACCGAGTAATCTCGCGATACTCGTGCTGTACTCGTGGTCTTCATTTCTGCATGTTGGCGCTCTTTTGAGAGCCAGCCCTCATGCAGGGATTGGCTGGCAGACCACTGCAATGCCACAGCCCTGTTAGTTGTGGAATTGCAGTGATTGGCCGGCCTGCACAGCGTGACCGAGCCTTTATACCGGCCGGCGCGCTGTGCTCTGCTCACAGCTATCCAGACAGTCAGTGCAGGGAGAGTGTCGCTGATTCAGGGAAAGCTTTGCGGCCCTTTATAGCTATTTCCGTAGCAGGGCTGCAAACAGTGTGACCAGAAGTCCTTCTCAGGACTATTCTAGTTGTATACAGGCAGGCAGGGTATAGCCAGGTCGGAGTACAGTAGCAGAGTCCTTCTCAGGACTATTGTTGCTATATACAGGCAGGGTATATGACTCGCCCACCCCAGGGCTATGGGACACCCGGTGCCGGGCCGGACTAGTCCGGTGGTAGTCAGTGGTGGCTGGGCCCGGCTCCGTGGCCCTGGTGGGTGTCAGTAGAATAAGTGGCTTAAGTTAAAGTTTGTGTTCGTGACGCCACCTGTGGTATGCGGCTAATAAGCCGCCGCTGCTGTGTGAGGCCTCCGGGATGATATTATGGCAGCAATGGTAGTACTGCTCCCCACAGGTGGAGCAATGCCCGGGGCACAGTTGGTGCTTGTAAATGTCTATGCAGATGAAATAACTGAGGCAACTTCAGAGGTGCAGTTCAAGTTCTTTTACTCACAGTTCTTGTCAGGGCAGGCAGAACCCTTGGACTGCTGGGACCGCTGTCAGGGACCTCCGTCTTCTGGGTGATTCAGAGTGTGAAATCCGGTACCCTCTCTCTTAGTGTCTCTTTCTCTGCTGTCTTCACTAGCCTTGCCTTTGTTAAGATGGACTTGGCTTGGCCTCCATTACAGCCTCCAGGCTGGGGGGTCACCTGTCGGCTGATTACCCCTTTTCTGAAGGGCTGCTCTGGGTTCTGGCCCTGGGAGCTTACAACGTCCATGGGCCTCGGTTTTTACTGTTTGGAGATTGTCTTTTCACTCCTCCAGTCTCTAGGGACCGTCCCCTGTCGCAGCTAATCACTCCACCGATGTCACTGTGGACCAGGCCACCGCAGCCTGCAGCTACTCGTAGCGCCTCTGGGCCCTCGGCTTCGGTACCCAACAAGGACAGCTCGTGGTACCTACAGGACTACCCGCGGCCCTGCGACCCTTTCTTTCCTTCTCTTCTTTCTCCTCCTTGCCTGCCTCAGCAGGCCTCCTCCTCCCTCCTTTCTCTCGTTCTTCTCCTCCAACTACATGCTGCTTCTCTCACTCCCTGAGGTAAACTGAAACTAACTTGACCTTCCTTTCTCTATCTGCTCTCTGGTGGCTCCTCCCACCTCCCCAGTTGCTAAGCTACCACCCTATGGGAGCAGGGATGGGTCTTACAGCCCCTCTCAGCATGCAGCATGGGAGGGTTGCCTGCCACTTTCCCTGGTCCCAGTATGTACCTAACAATGGGTGTAGTGTGGATTTACCAGGGGACCGGAGTTCACTCTCTTCCTCTCCCAGAATGGGGCATCACACCGCTGGTGGGGTGCAATGACCTGTGGCGACGGAAGCCTCAGGGGCGCCACACTCCCCCACAGCAAATCCCAGCACGTCCTCGGGCTGAAAAACAACAAAAACATGTGGAGACACTGCAAAAACATTTTTGTATGCAATAACATAAAACAGTAAAACATTTCTTCCCTTTATGGGAGGCACATATCATAAACGTTGCAAACTTCTTATAAAGAAAACTCTAAGTGTGCACTTCCAATTCATTGCACGGTTCAAGCAAATCCCCCATAATTCTGGTAGGGGGCACAACGGGTGCAACTAATTACATTTTTGGCTACTACAAGTCCAGTAGCCCGGCAGTTCATTTCTTTCAATCAAACTAAAGTGACATCTTCAACCAGCCATTAAGTCCAATGGCCTGGTTACATATAACATATCAACAACATACCAGCCACTAAGTCCAGTGGCCTGGTATGACATAACACATACACTTCCACCGGGGCCCACATTCCAGTTCAGTGGCCCGGTAGCACATAACATGGGGGTGACGTCTTCAAAAAGAATCAGGGGCAGTACAGTAGGAAAGGGTGTCATCTTCGAAAAGAATGAGGGGCAAACAGGGGCTATTTACAGTTTGGCAGCTCTTCATCTTTACTCTTCATTGCAGGGGTCCTTCTTTGGCAGGGCCCTGGGCAGCATGTAGGCCATGGAGATCCTGGTCTGCGTTTCTTGCGTGGCTGTCACAGGACCTCTGCTCAGTTCTGTGACCTGGGTCTGCCTTGAGGTAGTGCTGCGGCTGCTGCTGACAGGGGAGATGCTGCACGCTGGCATAGTGTGGCGCCACTCCGGTTCTTCTGAGGCCGTCTCCTCCCGGGCCTCCCGCTCCTGCTGGTACTCCTGCACCAATCTCCGGCAGGTCAGCTCGTTTGCCAGTGCGGTTTCCCTTGGGGCGCAGGGGCTTTTGCAGTCCCCTACTCTCTATGGGCGCTGCGTCCCAGTGCACTCCCGGGGATGTCGCTCCCAGGAGACTCACAGGGGGACTCGGTAGGGGGCCCACTAGCTGGTCGGGGTCCACCCCTCCCCAGGCTCCGTCTGCGGGGGTTTCGGGCAGGCCTCCGGTGCCCCACCGAGCATTTGCGGGGCTGGCGGGGAAGGCCTGCGGGACAGTGGAGGGACAGGGCGGTGGCGCTTGGTGGGTCAGTGGGTCCGGACGGGTCGGGGCTTCACATTGCTCACCCGGTCGCTGCTCCGCGGCCTCCATCCTGTGGCCCACACTCTCCGGCACCATCGGTGTTTCACTCCGCCGGTCCACCTCTGCTTGCAGGTTACGCAGTCTCCGAGCCAGGATTCGCATTTCCTCCCGGAGCAGGTCCAGCTCGGGATCCATCTTCCCGGTCCCAGGTGTACACTCCTGCAGCCTCTCTGCCATGCCGCCGACCTGGGGAACGCTTGCTGGATTACTGCTCGGGTGCTCGACCACGCCACTCGGCTTCTCCCTTTCCCTTCTCGGCGGCGGGGCCGGAGGCTGCACTTGCATCTGGCGCCAGACTGGCGCCCAGCCCACCACGACCGGCATCACTCCGCTTGCGATAAGGTACATTTTCGTTGTCTGCTGGTCTGGCTTTTTAAACTCTGTCTGCCAGCCGGCCAGCTTATTTGGTCACCACTTCTTTTTCTTCCGCTTTCTATGGCGGGCACCGCTTCGCGCGCTTTTCTTGGACAAGGGGGCGGGGCTTCTCTTCGCGCCCTTTCTTCTTGCACGCCCCCCTTCTTCCCGCTCTCAGCAGCGCTAATGGCGGCGGTTTCTCAGTAAAGTACACAGTCTGTCACACGGTTCTCCAGGCGCACAGTACCCGGTGTGACCGGGCACGAAATCCTGTTCGTGACGCCAAAAGTTGACTCGCCCACCCCAGGGCTATGGGACACCCGGTGCCGGGCCGGACTAGTCCGGTGGTAGTCAGTGGTGGCTGGGCCCGGCTCCGTGGCCCTGGTGGGTGTCAGTAGAATAAGTGGCTTAACCCTTTCAC
The DNA here is from genome assembly GCF_048569485.1 of Anomaloglossus baeobatrachus. NCBI lineage: Eukaryota > Metazoa > Chordata > Amphibia > Anura > Aromobatidae > Anomaloglossus > Anomaloglossus baeobatrachus. Next base: position 55,523,551 of record NC_134363.1, on the reverse strand, counting down.
GACCGGCCGATTTTTCGCTTTCCGTTTTTTTTTTTCGCCATTCTTTTTCTGAGAGACGTAACTTTTTTATTTTTCAGTCAATATGGTCATGTGAGGGCTCATTTTTTGCGGAACGAGCTGTACTTTTAAATGAAACCATCAGTTTTACCATATTGTGTACTAGAAAATGGCAAAAAAATTCCAAATGCTGAAAAATTGCAAAAAAAGTGCGATAGCACTATGGTTTTTGAGATATTTTATTCACTGTGTTCACTATATGGTAAAACTGATGTGTGGGTGTGATGCCTCAGGTCAGTGCGAGTTCGTAGACACCAAACATGTATAGGTTAACTTTTATATAAGGGGTTAAAAAAAAATCGGAAGTTTGTCCGAAAAAAGTGGCGCACGTTTTACGCCATATTCCGTGACCCGTAGCGTTCTCATTTTTCGGGATCTTAGGCTCAATGACGGCTTATTTTTTGCGTCTCGAGCTGACGTTTTTAACGGTACCATTTTTGCGCAGATGCTACGTTTTGATCGCCTCTTATTGCATTTTGCGCAAAAGTTGTGGCGACAAAAAAACGTCGTTTTGGCGTTTGGAATTTTTTTGCCGCTACGCCGTTTACTGATCAGATTAATTGATTTTATATTTTGATAGATCGGGCGTTTCTGAACGCGGCGATACCAAATGTGTGTATATTTTTTATTTTTTTAACCCTTTAATTTTCAATGGGGCGAATGGGGGGTGATTTGAACTTTTAGGTTTTTTTGTTTTTTTTTAATTTTTTAAAACTTATTTTTTTACTTTTTTTTTTTATTTTACTAGTCCCCCTAGGGGGCTATTGCGATCAGCATTCCGATCGCTCTGCAGTATCTGCTGATCACAGCTGGAAGGCTGTAAACAGCAGATACGCTGTCTTTCTCTTTTGCTGTGCCCCGGGCACAGCGAAAGTGAAACCAATTCATGTGTAGTACAGGAGTCATCACATGACCCTGTGCTACCATGACAACTATCGGGAGTCACGTGATCGCGTCACGTGACTTCCGGTTTCGGCGGTAAGTAAAACTTTACCGCGATCGCGCTTATAATGGCGCTGTCATGTATTGACAGCGCCATATAAGGGGTTAATCGGCACGAGCAGATAACGATTCTGCTCGTGCCTAGCAGGCACACATCTCAGCTGTGAAAATCAGCTGAGATGTGTGCCGATCGCGGCATGCTGCCGCCGGAGGACCGCGGGCAGTAAGATTATGTCATTTAGGACGTAATTTTACGGCCCGCGGTCGTTAAGGGGTTAAGTTAAAGTTTGTGTTCGTGACGCCACCTGTGGTATGCGGCTAATAAGCCGCCGCTGCTGTGTGAGGCCTCCGGGATGATATTATGGCAGCAATGGTAGTACTGGTCCCCACAGGTGGAGCAATGCCCGGGGCACAGTTGGTGCTTGTAAATGTCTATGCAGATAAATAACTGAGGCAACTTCAGAGGTGCAGTTCCAGTTCTTTTACTCACAGTTCTTTTCAGGGCAGGCAGAACCCTTGGACTGCTGGGACCGCTGTCAGGGACCTCCGTCTTCTGGGTGATTCAGAGTGTGAAATCCGGTACCCTCTCTCTTAGTGTCTCCTTCTCTGCTGTCTTCACTAGCCTTGCCCGAGTTTGGATGGCCCTGGCTTGGCCTCCACTACAGCCTCCAGGCTGGGGGGTCACCTGTCGGCTGATTACCCCTTTTCTGAAGGTCTGCTATGGGTTCTGGCCCTGGGAGCTTGCAATTCCCTGGGCCTCGGTTTTTACTGTCTGGAGACTGTCTTTTCGCTCCTCCAGTCTCTAGGGACCGTCCCCTGTCGCAGCTTAATCACTCCACCGATGTCAATGTGGACCAGGCCACCGCAGCCTGCAGCTACTCGTAGCGCCTCTGGGCCCTCGGCTTCGGTACCCAACAAGGACAGCTCGTGGTACCTACAGGACTACCCGCGGCCCTGCGACCCTTTCTTTTCTTCTCTTCTTTCTCCTCCTTGCCTGCCTCAGCAGGCCTCCTCCTCCCTCCTTTCTCTCGTTCTTCTCCTCCAACTACATGCTGCTTCTCTCACTCCCTGAGGTAAACTGAAACTAACTTGACCTTCCTTTCTCTATCTGCTCTCTGGTGGCTCCTCCCACCTCCCCAGTTGCTAAGCTACCACCCTATGGGAGCAGGGATGGGTCTTACAGCCCCTCTCAGCATGCAGCATGGGAGGGTTGCCTGCCACTTTCCCTGGTCCCAGTATGTACCTAACAATGGGTGTAGTGTGGATTTACCAGGGGACCGGAGTTCACTCTCTTCCTCTCCCAGAATGGGGCATCACACCGCTGGTGGGGTGCAATGACCTGTGGCGACGGAAGCCTCAGGGGCGCCACATATAGCCAGGTCGGAATACAGGCTAGTGACCAGAAGAGTCCTTGTCAGGACTATTGTAGCAGTATACAGGCAGGCAGGCAGGCAGGCAGGCAGGGTATATAGCCATTCCTAGTGGTGACCGTATACCAGCCTTCATCATATCTGGGGCTGGTGTACACAGTGTAAAACAGTCCAGATAGTGTCAGACTTCTCAGTAATTGTCGCTCCTAAAAACCAGTTAGGTTCTTATTGCGTCCGTGCTTGCATTTAAAAACAGCACGTGTGTGTCTGTCGGTGGCAGCGTACAGGTGCGCGTTTTGCACAAACTATTATATAACGCACAAGTCTAGTGTATAATACACGTCAGTCAGCAGTGTCTGATAGTGTCAGACTTCTCAGTAATTGTCGCTCCTAAAAACCAGTTAGGTTCTTATTGCGTCCGTGCTTGCATTTAAAAACAGCACGTGTGTGTCTGTCGGTGGCAGCGTACAGGTGCGCGTTTTGCACAAACTATTATATAACGCACAAGTCTAGTGTATAATACACGTCAGTCAGCAGTGTCTGATAGTGTCAGACTTCTCAGTAATTGTCGCTCCTAAAAACCAGTTAGGTTCTTATTGCGTCCGTGCTTGCATTTAAAAACAGCACGTGTGTGTCTGTCGGTGGCAGCGTACAGGTGCGCGTTTTGCACAAACAATTATATAACGCACAAGTCTAGTGTATAATACACGTCAGTCAGCAGTGTCTGATAGTGTCAGACTTCTCAGTAATTGTCGCTCCTAAAAACCAGTTAGGTTCTTATTGCGTCCGTGCTTGCATTTAAAAACAGCACGTGTGTGTCTGTCGGTGGCAGCGTACAGGTGCGCGTTTTGCACAAACTATTATATAACGCACAAGTCTAGTGTATAATACACGTCAGTCAGCAGTGTCTGATAGTGTCAGACTTCTCAGTAATTGTCGCTCCTAAAAACCAGTTAGGTTCTTATTGCGTCCGTGCTTGCATTTAAAAACAGCACGTGTATGTCTGTCGGTGGCAGCGTACAGGTGCGCGTTTTGCACAAACAATTATATAACGCACAAGTCTAGTGTATAATACACGTCAGTCAGCTGTGTCTGATAGTGTCAGACTTCTCAGTAATTGTCGCTCCTAAAAACCAGTTAGGTTCTTATTGCGTCCGTGCTTGCATTTAAAAACAGCACGTGTGTGTCTGTCGGTGGCAGCGTACAGGTGCGCGTTTTGCACAAACAATTATATAACGCACAAGTCTAGTGTATAATACACGTCAGTCAGCAGTGTCTGATAGTGTCAGACTTCTCAGTAATTGTCGCTCCTAAACCAGTTAGGTTCTTAGTGCGTCCGTGCTTGCATTTAAAAACAGCATGTGTGTGGCAGTCGGTGGCAGCGTCAGGCTCCATATTGTCCCTGGATAGAGACGTGCATGATGGCCTGTAAACATGAAGTGCCCATTGTAAGGAAGTGGGTCTATTGTAGTATAGCCCTTAGGCAGGGCAGCCAAAAATTGGGAGGCTCCACATTGTCCCTGGATAGAGATGTGCATGAGGGCCTCAAAACATTGTTCCCATTGCAAAGGAGCGGGTCTCCTGTCGTTGTAATGCCCATTCAGAAAGAATGGGCGAAAAAATTTACCACTGGGGGTATACCTGAAACAACGGCTTAACTATTGTAACGGTCACCATGATGGCGCATGAGGAGAAGGAGGAGCAGTCCAGCGATTAGCCAAAGTCCAGAAGTGTGTTACCATGGGTGAGTGGAGGTACATGGCAAATTCCCGTTACAAACTTTAAATTCCGCTGTAATTTGCTGTTGGTGTGTGTGGTGAAGTCTGGCCAAATCCAACCCTTGTTCATCTTGATCAGAGTCAGCCTGTCAGCATTTACAGTTGACAGGCGGGTGCGTTTATCTGTAATGATTCCACCTGCGGCACTAAAAACACGCTCTGACAAAACGCTAGCGGCAGGGCATGCCAGGACTTCCAAGGCGTAGAGAGCCAATTCATGCCACGTGTCCAGCTTGGATACACATTAATTGTAAGGCACAGAGGAATGTCGGAGTACAGTTGTTTGATCTGCAAGGTACTCCTTGAGCATCTGGGCAAACTTAGGATTTCTTGTGTCACTACCCCTCACCTCAGGGGCTGTGGTATGTGAGGGGCTGAGAAAACTGTCCCACATCTTAAAGACTGTTCCCCTACCTCTGGCGGATTGGACTTGTGCCCCTCTCGGCTGTATGCCTTGGTTGTCCAGTGATTCCTGACCTATGCCGCTAGCGTTTTGTGAGGGGAATGCTTTGCCTACTTCCGTGACTATGGCCTTCTGGAACTGCTGCATTTTGCCTGACCTCTCCGCCTCGGGAATAAGAGACATAAAGTTCTCCTTTTAGCGTGGGTCTAACAGTGTTACCAACCAGTAATGATTGTCGGCCAAGATGTTCTTAACGCGAGGGTCACGAGACAGGCAGCTTACCATAAAGTCAGCCATGTGTGCCAGACTCTTAACAGCCATCACTTCAGTATCCTGACCAACACGATGACTGAACATGCTGTCCTCCTCCTCCTCCTCCTCATCATCTACCCTGTCCTCTGGCCAGCCACGCTGAACCGAGGATATGACTGCATGTCATATCCTCAATTTGGCCAGAGAGTTGCTCCATGTCTTCATCCTCCTCCTCGTCATAGTCCTCCACTGCACGTTGTGATGAGACGAGGCTGGGCTGTGTGTTATCATCACCCACACCCACTACTGTTTCTTGCTCAAACTCATCGCGCTCCGCCTGCAATGCATCATGGTTGTTTTTTGAGCAGAGACCATTTTAGAAGGCAGAGAAGCGGTATGGTGACGCTAATAATGTCGTCATCGCCGCTCACCATCTTGGTGGAGTCCTCAAAGTTTTGGCGGATGGTGCATAGGTCGGACATCCATCTCCACTCCTCAGGTGTTATGTGTGGAGTTTGACCCATTTCCCGACGGCTTAGGTGATGCAGGTACTCAACAACTGCCCTCTTCTGCTCACATATCCTGACCAACTTGTGCAGAGTTGAATTCCAACGCGTGGGGACATCACACACCAGTCTGTGTGCCGGAAGATGCAAACGGCGTCTTAAGCCGGCAAGGCCGGCTGAAGCAGTAGGTGACTTTCGAAAATGTGCAGACAGGCGGCGAACTTTTACCAGCAGATCAGACAGCTCTGAGTATGACTTTAGAAACCGCTGAACCACGAGGTTGAGCACATGGGCCACGCATGGAACATGTGTCAGCTGGCCTCGCCTCAAAGCCGCCACCAGGTTCCGGCCATTGTCACACACGACCTTTCCTGGCTTTAGGTTCAGAGTTGTGAGCCAGTGATCTGCCTGCTGTTTCAGAGCTGTCCACACCTCTTCTGCATTGTGGGGTTTGTCACCTATGCAGATTAGCTTCAGCACTGCCTGTTGCCGCTTCGCCGAGGCAGTGCTGCAGTGCTTCTGTGTCGCCCTGGACAAGCCAGGGGCCACAGAGCACAACACTTAAACACCCCACACTCCCTGCAGGCATATCATAGTCAAAATACAAAATCCTTGTTGCCTTCCCCAGGGGCTGTTGTCCACACCAGGGTGTGGAGCCAGGCGGTTGGTCTCCACCCACCGAGGAGGAGGGAAAACACAGGCAGTGAGAGTTAAGCTAAGGAAGTGGAAGGAGGAAAGTAGTAGAGAGGAGAAAAGTGACAGCAAAGAGCCTGAAGTTGGTCCGGGTGTGTGGCCCGGACAGGACAGCAAGGTTGGCAGGATGTGGTGACCGTCTGCAGTGGAGGCCGATTTGAGTCTGCCGTAAGGACCGTGGACGGGTGGTGACCCGGCCGTACCGGACCGGTATACAAAGAGAAGCCAGCACCATTGGCAGAGGACTTTCGGATCCCGGCAAGGCTTGGTGTCGCCGTGAATTTGCCAAATCCGTTAGTGAAGGGAACCTCAGGGTTTCCAAACAGCCAAGTCCAGATAGAAGGCAACCGTACAACCGTGAAGGGGAGACACAGCCACCGCCAAGGGCAACCGTCTCCCAGGGCCAGCGCCTGTGGGCAAAAGGGGCTCCTCCGGCCCATATCCAGGTCGGGGAGCGGGTTACCGTTGGGAAACCATCACTACCAACACTTAACTTAGGTGCAGGGAGAGACAGTCATCACTAACCTGCAGGGAGGAACAACCGCAGCCGTCCGAGTGACCCGTCCATCCAGCCACTTGTTTTACCGTGAACTGTGTCATCATCATTGGGCTGAGTGAGTACCTCCGTGCCGTGCGGCACAGCGCTGCCCCTGCGACCCTGCACCTCATCAGGCCCCGCAACCCGCCTGTCATCCATCTCTACCCCATCACCAGGCCCCGAGACAACCAACCCCCCTACCCACGGAGGGGAGAAATAACAACAAAGCTGCTCCCTGTCACAGGCTCCCGGGATCCCCGTCCAGAGCAGCGGTGGTGTCCACACACAATCACCACAACCGTGGGTGGCGTCACGGACAATATCCCCAAAACCCAAACCACCCCTTTTCACTCACGGGCGAGTAGCGCCGCTCGAGTCCCCGGGATCCGGCCATTGCTCGAGCCAACGAGCAGCAGCAGCCGTAGAGCAGCGTCAGCCGGACCCGAGCAGTGGGAGAGCGCACCGTCCCCTCCTCCGCCCGCGACACTTCCAGCTTGGGACTGGTGTGGAGGGTAAAGTGGATCAGGATGCGCAGGAGGAGGAGGAGGCTGAGGAGCATGACATTCCGGAGCTGTAGAGTGTGTGTGAAACCCTGACTGAGGTAGGGCCTGCAAAACTTGGTGTGTGAAGGACGTGTTCCGTCCCTCGCTCAGACTGGGTCCCAGCTTGCACAATATTAACCCAGTGTGACGTCAACGAGATGTAGCGGCCTTACCCACATGCACTTGTCCACGTGTCTGTGGTTAGGTGGACTTTGGCTGAAACAGCGTTGTTCAGGGCACGTGTGATGTTTTGTGACACGTGGTTATGCAATGCGGGGACGGCACACCGGGAGAAATAGTGGCGGCTGTGGACCGAGTAACGTGGGACAGCTGCCACCATCATGTCGCGGAATGCTTCTGTCTCAACCAGACTAAAAGGCAACATTTCCAGCGCAAGCAGTCGCGAAATGTTAGCATTTAGAACTGTGGCATGTGGGGTGTTGGCAGTGTATTTGCGCCTGCGTTCAAAGGTTTGCTGAATGGATAACTGAACGCTGCGCTGGGACAAGGACGTGCTTGATGATGGTGTTCTTTCTGCGTAGGCAACTGCAGGTGCAGGAGTGGAGGAGGCTTGTTCGCAGGCAGCATGGACAGGGGATTGGCTCGCATGCACAACCAGCGAAGACGTAGCAGTGACATCAGCAAGCACTGCTCCTCGACTCTGTTGTACTTCCCACAAAGTCGGGTGCTTGGCTGACATGTGCCTGATCATGCTGGTGGTGGTCAGGCTGCTAGTTTTGGTACCCCTGCTGATGCTGGCATGGCAGGTGTTGCAAATGGCCTTTTTAGAATCATCTGGAGCCAACTTAAAAAACTGCCAGTGTCAGAGTTCCGGGTTTTCCAGTTTTCTTTTGAAAGAGCTTGCCCTTTGTTAACATGGAGTTTTCTGTTCTGTTGCCCTACTTCCTGTCCATCTGTTTAAAAGCCGCCCCTAAAGCTTAGTCCAGTGCCTGAGTATACTGCTTCCTGTGTGCTCCTGCCCTGCTGCTTTTGGTTCCTGATTGTTATTCGGATCCTCTTGGAAAACAACCGACACCGACTCTGGACTTCATCTGGTATCATCTAGCTGTGCCCGGACTCCGTTTGCCGTCTTTGGTCGGCACTTCTGCCCGGTTCCTTCCGTTTAATACCACTCTGGACTCACATCACGTATGGACATTTTTGGACTTACCTATTGCCCTTTTGTGTCCCGGCTGCTGCGCATTTAGGGCTTCTGGGGTGATTGCCAGACAGTCCCTGTATAGGGGTTCGCTCTTGGTGGTCTCCCTGGGGGAGTCCGGTGCGCAGTCCCGGGAATTCCCTTTCGCTCCGTCCCTGGAAGGTATTTCCTGTATTTATGTTCTACTGTGTTTTTGTTCCGTTTATGTACATATTTGCTGGTTGCATATTATAAACGTCTTGCACCAAGAACTCGTCTCTGGTTGTCATTGCCCTAACGCAATCGAAATCCTCAATACATACAATAGTATTACAGCCAGACTCGGGAAGACCTAACATTTGTACAGGCACCTTGTGTCGTGTTGTTCCGGGGAACAGTTGCCTGACGTCTGCCTGGGGCCACCACTCTGCTTCTTACTGCCTGTTGGGATGCTACGCCTCCCTCCCCCTGTGCACTGCTGTCCTCGCTCTGCATATCCTCCTGCCAGGTTGGGTCAGTTACTGGATCATCCACCACGTCGTCTTCCTCTTCCGCACCCTGCTCCTCCTCCTGACTTCCTGACAATTGTGTCTCATCATCGTCCACCCCTTGTTGAGACACGTTGCCAACTTCGTGAGAACGTGGCTGCTCAAATATTTGGGCATCTGTACATACAATCTCGTCATGGCCCACTTCAACAGGAGATGGCGAGAGGCCAGAATTTGTGAATGGAAACGTGAACGAACAGCTCTTCCGAGTGTCCAAGTGTGGAATCAGTAATGTCCGTGGACGTGTAATCGGCCTGGTGGTAGGAAGGAGGATCAGGTTCTGAAATGTGCGGTGCAGTATCACGGCTACTGACACTTGACCGTGTGGAAGACAGAGTGTTTGTGGTGGTGCCAATCTGACTGGAAGCATTATCCGCTATCCAACTAACAACCTGTTGACACTGGTCTTGGTTCAAGAGCGGTGTACTGCTGCGGTCCCCAAGAATTTGGGACAGGACGTGCGAGCGACTAGATGTGGCCCTTTGTTGTGGCGAAATTAGAGCTTGCACACAACCTCGGTCTCTGCCTGCACCACCATCACGTCCACTTCCTTGTTCGTTGACAACGCCCTTGCGCATTTTGCAATGCTGTGCTGATGTGTATTCACTAGACTTGTGCGTTATATCCAAGTTTTTGCAAAACTCACACAAATGCAGCGGAAAACTGCCACCAACAGGCACACACGTGCGGTTTTTAAATGCAAGCACGGAGGCACTAAGAACCTAACAGGTCTCTATCCAGGGACAACGTGGAGCCTCCCAATTTTTGGCTGCCCTGCCTAAGGGCTATACTACAATAGACCCACTTCCTTCCAATGGGCACTTCAGGTTTACAGGCCCTCATGCACGTCTCTATCCAGGGACAACGTGGAGCCTCCCAATTTTTGGCTGCCCTGCCTAAGGGCTATACTACAATAGACCCACTTCCTTCCAATGGGCACTTCAGGTTTACAGGCCCTCATGCACGTCTCTATCCAGGGACAACGTGGAGCCTCCCAATTTTTGGCTGCCCTGCCTAAGGGCTATACTACAATAGACCCACTTCCTTCCAATGGGCACTTCAGGTTTACAGGCCCTCATGCACGTCTCTATCCAGGGACAACGTGGAGCCTCCCAATTTTTGGCTGCCCTGCCTAAGGGCTATACTACAATAGACCCACTTCCTTCCAATGGGCACTTCAGGTTTACAGGCCCTCATGCACGTCTCTATCCAGGGACAACGTGGAGCCTCCCAATTTTTGGCTGCCCTGCCTAAGGGCTATACTACAATAGACCCACTTCCTTCCAATGGGCACTTCAGGTTTACAGGCCCTCATGCACGTCTCTATCCAGGGACAACGTGGAGCCTCCCAATTTTTGTCTGCCCTGCCTAAGGGCTATACTACAATAGACCCACTTCCTTCCAATGGGCACTTCAGGTTTACAGGCCCTCATGCACGTCTCTATCCAGGGACAACGTGGAGCCTCCCAATTTTTGGCTGCCCTGCCTAAGGGCTATACTACAATAGACCCACTTCCTTCCAATGGGCACTTCAGGTTTACAGGCCCTCATGCACGTCTCTATCCAGGGACAACGTGGAGCCTCCCAATTTTTGGCTGCCCTGCCTAAGGGCTATACTACAATAGACCCACTTCCTTACAATGGGCACTTCAGGTTTACAGGCCATCATGCACGTCTCTATCCAGGGACAATGTGGAGCCTCCCAATTTTTGGCTGCCCTGCCTAAGGGCTATACTACAATAGACCCACTTCCTTACAATGGGCACTTCAGGTTTACAGGCCATCATGCACGTCTCTATCCAGGGACAATGTGGAGCCTCCCAATTTTTGGCTGCCCTGCCTAAGGGCTATACTACAATAGACCCACTTCTGTTACGAACCGGCGCCGCCATAGCCGCAAGCAGCCTGCTGCGGTTCCTGTTGCGCCCAGGCGCCGGCTGCCATTCTTGGCCGTGCCTCGGGTCGTCCAGTTGGCTGTTCCTTCCACCACGTCTAAGTGTGGAGAGGCGGCTAGTGCGCATGCGTGCGCCGATTTACCCCAGCCAGAGTTTAAGCCCGGTGTTTTGCCTAGTGAGCATGCTCAGCCTGTTTGTGTTATGTCTGAGACTAAGTCCTCAGTTAAGGCTACTGAGCATGCTCCCACAATTAACCCTAACAGCCTCTTTGCACAGGTACTTGGACTTCGTGCTGTGTCTAAGTTCTGGGATGTGCCTACTGAGCATGCTCAAACTGATAGTCTGCTTTCTAAGCCTGTGGCTCAGGCTACTGAGCATGCTCAGGCACTTAGTGCATCAGAGGCTAGGTCCGGTAAGGACCTCACTGAGCATGTCCGTGAGGTGGCAGGCCCTGATAGGGCAGAGGGTGTCAGGTGTCCTGATGACGTGGCAACTCCGGACTGGCTCGCAGAGGCCCACCCCTATGATCTGGCACCTCAGTATTGGTCGTCAGACGATGACTAGTGAAGTGTTTGGGGCGTGGCTGCCATGAGGTCATCAATGACGTGGCGGTTCCGGATAGGTCGCATGTGACGTCACTGATGACATGGCACTCTGCTATTGGACCTTGGTGGTTCCACCCTGGGTTTGGGGCGGACCCAGGTTATAAAAGGGGCTGGAGACAACATGTAGGTGCGCAGTCTTCACTTTTGCTCAGTCAGAGCACACCTCCATGTTAGAGCCTCATTGCGGCATAAGCCTATGTTGGGAAGCAGTAGGTAGGGTTAGGCGAACGGTGCCTGTCACGCCAAGATTCGTGGCTCGGCACATCAGGGTCAGGCGCCGTGCTTCCCTCCTGCCGTTCCAGTCTTGCTACAGCAGCCCAGTGGCGTTAACTGGGCTGCGGCTGCTGTGCTTCCTGTCCGATTGTGCCCCCTACGCACACGGACAACGCACTTGCTGCGCCACCTGTCTGATTGTGCCCCCTACGCACATGGACAACGCACCTGCTGCGCCACCTGTCCGATTGTGTCCCCTACGCACACGGACAACGCACCTGCTGCGCCACCTGTCCGGTTGTGCCCCCTACGCGCACGGACAGCGTACTCCAGGACCCCTGTGGAGTTAACAGGGTGTTCCTTATTTTCCTCGGCTTCCCGGTCAACGCTACTGGTGTACCCATCTGGCCTGTCGTGTCCTACACACACGTGGCCAGTCGAGAGGTGGCCAGAAACGCTAATCGGAGGACCGCTCGGCCTGACGTGTCCTACACACGTGGCCGACAGGGCGCTTTCGTGGCGGTCTTCCAGTCAACGCTACCTGGTTACCACCCGGCCTGACGTGTTTCCTGCACACGTGGTTGGTGTAGCGCTAGGTGCACCAAAACGCTAATCGGGTTGTCGTCCGGTCTGACGTGTCCCAACACACGTGACCAGTTCCCAGAGTTCCTGGGTTATCTCAGAGCCATCCAGCTCTATAGTCTCCGCCTAACCCTCAGGTGCCAGCAGCTCCATTGTCATCTGGAGCACGGTGGGCCCCGACTGGCGATTAGGATATATACCCCCTGGTCCTAATCTGTCGGTCCCCCCGTAACAACTTCCTTCCAATGGGCACTTCAGGTTTACAGGCCCTCATGCACGTCTCTATCCAGGGACAACGTGGAGCCTCCCAATTTTTGGCTGCCCTGCCTAAGGGCTATACTACAATAGACCCACTTCCTTCCAATGGGCACTTCAGGTTTACAGGCCCTCATGCACGTCTCTATCCAGGGACAACGTGGAGCCTCCCAATTTTTGGCTGCCCTGCCTAAGGGCTATACTACAATAGACCCACTTCCTTCCAATGGGCACTTCAGGTTTACAGGCCCTCATGCACGTCTCTATCCAGGGACAACGTGGAGCCTCCCAATTTTTGGCTGCCCTGCCTAAGGGCTATACTACAATAGACCCACTTCCTTCCAATGGGCACTTCAGGTTTACAGGCCCTCATGCACGTCGCTATCCAGGGACAACGTGGAGCCTCCCAATTTTTGGCTGCCCTGCCTAAGGGCTATACTACAATAGACCCACTTCCTTCCAATGGGCACTTCAGGTTTACAGGCCCTCATGCACGTCTCTATCCAGGGACAACGTGGAGCCTCCCAATTTTTGGCTGCCCTGCCTAAGGGCTATACTACAATAGACCCACTTCCTTACAATGGGCACTTCAGGTTTACAGGCCATCATGCACGTCTGTATGCAGGGGCATTGGTGAACCTCACAATTTTGGACTGCCCTGGCAAAGGAAAATACTACAAAGACTCACTTCCTCAAAATGGGCACATTAGACTCAAGAGGCCTTCATGTACGTCTCTTCTCAGGGACATCGGAGTGCCACACAATGTTTTCACGTAAAATCTTTCATGTATTAATCTCAAAAAGTAACATACACCAGCTCTATCTCACTATTGGGTATGTGCCCTTAACATTTCCGCCATGAAAAATCATTTTGGGGTCATTTTGGAAGGTTTTCTGGTGAGTCCGTAAAAATGGCGTAAAACGCGGACAAAATTGTTCACAGCTGTGACTTTTCAGTGATAAATGCTTCAAGGGGTCTTCCCATGCTGTTGCCATGTCATTTGAGCACTCTTCTGAGACTTTTGTGACATTTTTAGGGTTTCTCCATGCTGCCGGGGGGTCATTTCACAAAAATACTCGGGTCTCCCATTGGGCTCGTTGCTCGGGCCGAGTACACGAGTATCTTGGGAGGCTCGGCCTGAGCTTCGAGCACCCGAGCTTTTTAGTACTCGCTCATCACTATTTATTAACATTGAGTAGTATTTAAAAAAAAAAGTGTAAATGTCTGCTCAACCGGAATAGAGAATGGCTCTCCAACTTGCAGCGTAGACGTTGACCAAAAAACAGTAGCACGCAAGGATAATAAAACCACTTGATACTTTATTTTTATAGTTAAAAATCTTGAGCCATTGAACACGAAAAAGGACAAAATTCCATAGCTTTTAGGCTAGTTTGACGAAGATCCAATCTAGCCTGAAACGCGTGAATTCTATAAATTTTAAATTAGTATAAATATGAAATATTTAGAAATTACCCATCATTAGGAATATATTCAAGTATTGGATTGTAACTGAAAATACAAAGTGTCCTTACATTTGAGAAAGTTCTCTCTGTATAACACTGGTCCAAATTTAACAGGGCAGATGTCTGTAACACTTGATGCTGCTTACCTTGGGTATGAGTCACTTGCTCTTCTTAACACTCCTAAAAGATTAAAATATCTGTGTCACAACAGGAAAATAATCTTGTTGCCATACAGCAGGGAGTCTCAGCTCCGATATTCCATGACTCTTCAAAGGCCAAGACTTGGAGTGATCTATCCAAATACATGTGCCTCAAAATCTTTCACACTCCTTAATGAGCTAAGTATGTACTAAATGCAGCAAAGATAACGGCATTAATAGACACATTGAAACAGTATACCGCTAATTAGTGAAGAGCAAACCAATTTCTTATGCCGTGTACATGACTTACTGCTAAGGACTGTTAACACAAAAATGGTTGAGCAGATAAAACATAATGATATATACTGTCTGTAAACAAGCTCTGCTTCGTAATGTTAATGTACTGCACATTGGAGGAGAATTGCAGATTCCTAGGGTAATGGCTAAACCCGTGTGTCTTATCTGGATAACCCAAGCATCAAGAGTGAATGAGCCACTGCGTCTGTGTATATGTACCGCCCCACTCTCAGCAGCCGAGCTGCTCAGATCCGGCCCTTCTGTGGGTGGCTCGAGGGTCTCCGGACCCGGGGGCCTCACGGTCACTTCAAATGAAAAGGGGTAGCGATAAGATGGTGCATGTGGGACATAAATGTATGGGCTAAGCCGTATGGAGTTCATGATGCCACCCATGGTGTGTGGTGATATTGGACACCACCGCTGCAGTTACCGGGCACCCGGGGGAGATGTTGTGCAGCAAGTTGTTAACCCCTCTGTGGGCAGGGATGGTGGCCCCGGCACCCGTTGGGGGTTTGGCGATGCAGGGAGATGGGCGACCGCAGGGTGCTGGTGTACTCACTATTAGAAAACACATGAGTCCCTGGTAAACCAAGGTGATGATGGTCGGTGCCCGCAGCCGGCTACGTTCTGGTTCCCCCACCCGGCTGGTGGTCTCTGTCTTTCTCCTGCACCTGTTTAGAATGGTGGACTGCCTGCAATTGCAACTTCAGGAGTCCGCTCCCGGCTTGTGGTCGCCTAAGGAGCCCTTTGCCCACAGACGCTGGCCCGTGGGATCTCTGAGCCATGGCGGTGGCCTTTTATCCCCCTCGGTGGGCTGTTGCCTTCAGTCGGGACTTTGGGTGGGACAGGACCTCTAGTCCTTGCCGCAATCAGTTAATTAACTAAGTCCAGTCACTTCTGGGCCAAGCTTCAGGGTCTGAGTACCCCCCTGTGTGCTCTTGTTTCCAAGTTGGTTCCCCAGGTCGGTACCGGCGGGCCACTACCCTGTCCCGGTCCACCTCGGTTCCACCGAGCCATCTTCCTGGCTCCTGGAGACGGAGACCGCCGTCTTCCTCCTAGCCAAAGGCACCAGGGCTTCTACCCTGGTACCTGTTCAATTTGGGTATTCGCCTCTGATTGAGCTGCAGACAGCTCCAGCCCACACTCCTCCCCAACTTGAACTCTAGACTTGTCTGACTTGTCCCCACCCCGGGCTGTCTAAAACTCCTAGGTGGGCGTCTTCCAACTGCCTGGTTCCACCCCCTGGTGTGTCTATCAAGCCCTTAGGAGGGGTGACTAGGGTTTTAAGGTTGGCTGTATGTTACCTGTGAGGGAAGGGTGTAATGTGAGGCCCTATTTGTGACTACCTAACCCGGCCAGGGCGTCACTCATATAATAAAGGGTGCTTTACATGCTGCCTCATCGCTACCGATATATCGTCGGGGTCATGTCGTTAGTGACTCATATCCGGCGCCGGTAGTGACATCGCAGCGTGTGACAGCTAGGAGCGACGATCAACGATCGCAAAATTGTTCAAAAACGGTGATCGTTGACACGTCGCTCCTTTCCTTAATATCGTTGCTGCTGCAGATACGATGTTGTTCGTTGTTCCTGCAGCAGCACACATCACTGTGTGTGACACCGCAGGAACGACGAACATCTCCTTACCTGCGTCCACCGGCAATGAGGAAGGAAGGAGGTGGGTGGGATGTTATGTCCCGCTCATCTCCGCCCCTCTGCTTCTATTGGCCGGCCGCTTAGTGACACCGCAGTGACGTCGCTATGACGCCGAACACACCTCCCCCTTGAGGAAGGGATTGTTCAGCGGTCACAGCGACGTCGCTGACAAGGTATGTGCGTGTGACGCTGCCGTAGCGATAATGTCCGCTACGGCAGCGTTCACCAAATGTCGCACGAAGGACGGGGGCGGGTGCAATCGTGCAAGACATCGCTAGCTATCGCTATCGATGTCGCAGCGTGTAAAGCACCCTTTAGAATCTGGACCAATTCTTATACTCACATATGAGAATGAAGGGGATATTCTGAGAAATACAAATCTACCCTTATAAATATCTATAGAACAATATATTTATGTGATGCCCGAGGGAAGTGGGATACTCTGTCCCGGGTGTGTGGTGATCAGAGGAGTCGTGGTCACGACCGATGCCCAGTTCCGTGACCCCGGGGGGTCGATCCGAAAAAAGGGTGAAAAAAGGGTGAAAAAATAAATAAGAGAGTTTTTGACTATCCCACTTGCGGGTTGCAGCTATCTTGTAGGAGCCACAGCTACGTGATCTTCCTGGGGTGGGTAGTATATTGCAGCTCAGGTGTTCTCGCCCTTCGCAAGTAGGGCTAGGCCCTGGAAGAGGTTGATGGCGGTTGTAGTGTGCGGTGTGAGCTGATGATGCACCAATGTAGAAAGGATTCAAGCCACACAGGTACTGCAGTTTAAACTGGTTTTTATCACTGCTCTTGTACTGCCACCCGGGTGGTGCTGGTTTTCAGGTGTTCCCTCACCCTTTGTTCCCAGTGCCAGTTGGTGACCTGGTGAGCTGTCTGGTGCACACTTTAGTTTTTGATGGGTCCCCGTGGCCTAAAGCGTCTTGGGATCCCCACCGTTTCTCAGTCTTGGCCCATATAGCAGGCAGCCTGGACAATTTTAATGGGTTGCACTCCTGTCCCTGTCCCCAGGTCCCCTCTTTGCTGCTTTACTCCGGACACTCAGGTTGGTGAGGGACCCTGATGATCCCCTCACCTGGCAGATTTAAAAGGTAGCTTGACGCATACTCCTGTTCAAGGGTTCTGCTCCCTGCCTGTGCTGGATTCTGTGAGTCTTGGTCCCGCACTCCTCTGGCAACCCTGGGTTCCTTGAGCACTGGTTCCTTACTCCACAGCAACCCTTCTCCTTTTTAGCTACAGTTCTTTCTTCAGGTTTTAACACCTAGGACTACTATCTTAAAACACTTCACTTTCTCCTTTCTCTCACTTCTGACTCCCTCAGAGTCTCTCTCCAACATCAACCGGTACCGATATTGCTAGCGAGTGTACCCGCCCCCGTCGGTTGTGCGTCACGGGCAAATCGCTGCCCGTGGCGCACAAAATCGCTAACACCCATCACACGGACTTACCTGCCCTGCGACGTCGCTCTAGCCGGCGATCCACTTCCTTTCTAAGGGGGCTTGTCGTGCGGCGTAACAGCAACGTCACACGGCAGTTGACCAATAGAAGCGGAGGGGTGGAGATGAGCGGGGCGTAACATCCCGCCCCACCTCCTTCCTTCCGCATTGCCGGTGGAGGCAGGTAAGGAGATGTTTGTCGCTTCTGCGGTGTCACACACAGCGATGTGTGCTGCCGCAGGAACGGCGAACAACCTCGTTACTCACGAGACAACAATATTTGGTGTTTTTACGACCTCTCCAAAACCAACGATTTTTACCACTTTTGCGATCATTGTAGGTCGCTCCTATGTGTTACACTCTGCGATGTCGCTAACGACGCTGGATGTGCGTCACAAACACCGTGACCCTGACGATAAATCGTTAGCGATATCGCAGCGTGTAAAGCCCCCTTAAGTCTGTGCCACAGCCAGTCTTGTGACTTTGGTCCATATTTATCAATTCAAAAAGAAAAAAGGAACATCATACAAACTGGATGGTAACCAGGTACAGTTACCATAAGGTGGATGCACTCTCCAATGGTGCGGGAGGGGAAGCGGAAGCTGATGATGTTACAGCGCCCTCTGCCGGACACACCTCTACGTCCAGGGCATACCAGCCCCGCTCCCCATAATGCCTGGTATACGTGACCTCGTCACCCAGGTGCAGGTCCCGATCTGGGCAGATCGCTGCCGGGTCCCTGACAACGGGTTGGAGCAATACCTCTGGCTCTGGAGCTACTCTCTCCTCCTCGGCTGCTGGTGGACTTGCAGCCTGGTAAGGAATCGGCATGGCCTGGTGCACGGCTGGGGATGGAGACGGTGTGGCCCGGTCAGCGGCCAGGGGAGGAGGCGGCACGGCCTGGTCTGCGGCCGGAGAAGGAGGCGGTGCGGCCTGGTCCGCGGCCGGGGAAGGAGGCGGTGCAGCCTGTTCAGCAGCCGTGGAAGGAGGCAGTTCGGCCTGGTACGCGGCCAGGGAAGGAGGCGGTGCGGCCTGGTCCGCGGCCGGGAAAGGAGGCGGTGCAGCCTGGTCCGCGGCTGGGGAAGGAGGTGGTGCAGCCTGGTTAGCGGTCAGGGAAGGAGGCATTGCGGCCTGGTCCTCGGTCGGGTAAGGTGGCAGTGCAGCCTGGTCCGCAGCCGGAGCAGGCGATGGTGCGAGTGTCGTGGCTGGGCGGCATTCCGCAGCCGGATCAAGGACGGGTTCTGCTGCCAGGTGAGTTGGATTTTTCACGCCTATCTGCTCCTGGCGCCGCCCTGCGTACAAGGCCCGGTTCTCTTGGGCCGGCACTACCGCCGCCATACTCCGCATCTCTTCTCTCCATTACATAGTCTGCTGGAAGAACTGCGCCCTCATTTTCATGCACAGCAGCACCAGTTCCTTCTCTAGCCAGGCAGCAGTCCCCACGCTGGGATGATCTGGTGTTCTGTCCCCTGGGGCAGCCATGTTGTCACTCCTTTTCTCCGGAAACTTTCTGCAGCAGGGTTCTGGTGTCCCTGCATTAGTTTTGTGACGCCCTGGCAAAACCAGGTAGTCCCACAAGACTCCCTCGCATAACACCATCCTTCACAGGGTTACATACAGCCGACCTGAAACCCTAGCCACCCCCCTCAGGGCAAGACAGGCACACCAGTGGGTGGGACCAGGCAGTTAGGAAGAACCCACCTAGGGGTCTAGACAGCCTGGGGCAGGAAAACAGACGAGATCAGATTAGATCAAGTCTAGAGTTCAAGTTGAGAGGAGTGTAGGCTGGGGCTAGGTGTAGCTCCAGCAGAAGGGAAGCTCAAGTTGACAGGCGCCAGGGTCGGAGCCCTGGTGCCTTGGCTAGGTGGCAGATGGTGGTCCCCGTCAGCAGGCAATGGGAAGACAGCAGCCGGAGATCCGAGGTGGACCGGGACATTGTTGGAGCCCGCCGGTACCGACACCGGATTACCGACCCGGAAACCGTGCACAGAGGGGGTACTTGGACCCTGAAGCCAGGACCGGAACCAACGGCCTAGCTAATTAACCAATTGAGGGCAAGATTTTAGGTCCTGTCCCAACTAAAGTCCCGAAAGCAGACAACCACCCACAGAGAGGAACAGGCCAACCCCCAGGGCCCGATAGATCCTACAGGTCAGCATCATCGGGCACGGCTCCTCAGGTACTCAACAAGCCGGGAGCGGACTCCTGTGTTCCATACCGGGAAGTCCAACACAAGCAAAAACAGTGCAGAGGGAAAAGACGGCGACCACCAGCCCGGGTGGGGGACTAGAGTACAACCGGCCGCGGCAGCCGGCCACCAGCACCTTGGTTTACCAAAAGACTCGTGTGTTTTATTCAACTGTGAGTAACCAAACATGCCCTGGTACGTCCAGGCGTGCAGGCCCCTGCCATCGCCATCCCCTGCACAGAGCCACTGGGCCCCGGCGCAACCATCCCTACCCACGGAGGGGCTAACATCCAGCTGCCATTACATATCCCCCGGGGTGTCCCACAACAGCAGTGGTGGTGCCACCTTTCACCATACAACATCTAGATATTGACTGGAACTATTCTTGCAGCATCAATTTATCTTGATTTTGATTTTATCAAAAAAATTGTGTTTCAAAAACATTACATCATAAAGTGACACGGGTCAGAAAAAGGTGAAAACAGGCTTGGGGCTGAAGGGGTCAAATAGACGTAAAAAAAATGATTGTAGGAGATACTGAGACTTGAAAAGACATCAATATATTAGAGGATAATGATAGATAATGAATGATAAGGTTGTACACATTGGCTTCTCTGTATGGCGGGCTGTGGGTGGAGGTTGGAATGCTCCATAAGCAAATTTACTAGTGATTCGATGATCTCAAGAAGGTCCACTGGATTAGTCATATCAATCCAAAATATTTCACACTTTATTAGCACCTGTTAGTTGTGTTAGCAGATTTTTGTTTAATTGGAGATATTTTGAAGCCTTGGAAATGACAAATATGTATCACTGATGAGTGACAAGATACACTGTGCTACAAGTATCCATTAGATACATCTGCTGTCTGCCCACAGGTTTTCTGAAATTCATAGTGGTCTAAGCCTTGTACTTGCGCGATATCTCTTGTTCATCGACTTGAGAGTTTTTGCCACTTTTCACAATCCGAGAGGGACTGAATCCTTGAACTTAGAGACCTCGGTTTATCACAGATCGCAACACATAAGCCAAGATGTCAGCACTTACCAGCGTTGCATGACCTAGTAAAGTAGCAAAATAGAATAACAGCCAGATTTGCTCAGAGGAGAACTGGAACCAGAACGGATCGTCGAGACATGGTGGGACGTGATCTATTGTGTGCTGCAAGTGAAATTGGACGTCCCACAATGACATTAGAGAAATTCATCTGCTTGTCTTCTCCCAGTACAATTTCACTTTATTGCGCTCTCGGTACTTTAAGATATGCCGGTGCATAGATCAATAAATTACTTTCATGTTTCCCTGGTGTAAACTGATAGAACGAAATCTGGGAAGGAACTAACATAACTAACATTTGACTTGGTCAAATGCTTAAAGACAGTATAATAAATAGTCCACATACTAAACAGACATTTGTGGTCATTATGATTTATCTTTCACTCAGTGTCAGTAGATATTATACGGCCACAGACACCAGAGTCATAAATTGCCTTTATGTATTGACAGAGCAGTGTGCACACATTATATTATTTAATAAATACATTCAATAATAATTAATACATTGAATAGTAATTAAATAGTAAATTAAACAGTGGGTATGTGGTGCCCCTGAGGCTGCGGTCGCCATAGGGTACTGCAGCTCACTTAAGGTGCGATATCCATCTCAGGTAAGGGGGGTTAATCACCGGTATTCCACATTCACACTTTACATACAGCTTAGGAGCCTTCTCACAGGGGGGATGGCTCAGGGTAGGCGGGAGGGTGGCCATCACAATGAATGGGACTTCCCCTTTCACTGAAGCCAGCCACCTTAGGGGTGTGTTCCACTTGGGGGTAGAAGTAGGCGCAACACACTCACATTAGGCAGACAAGTTGGGACCATCGTTCTGACAAGACACCTCTGGAACTCTTGGACTTTACTAGGCCCGGGGCTTGGAGTGTGAGCTCAGTCCGGGTACCTAACTGCTGAGGGGGACATCCTAGGAAAAGGACATTCTCTCTCTTTCTCTCTACAAACAGCTATGGTGGCCCCTTTACTTGCTTGGGATTGACCGGAGCCCATGACGGCAGAGATCAGCACCTGGGTGCAGCATTAAATCAGAGAGTAAAAAAATCTGGAACCGCAGTTGCCGACTCAGACTCTGATTAGCGACGCCGTCACCCACGCTCCGGCGCTCCCAGGGGACTGCCATTTCCCTGTCATCTACGCAGGGCCCGTTCCGCCTGTGGGGAGTGATACCATCCCGGCTTCCATAACACCTTCACTGGCGACGAATTCTGCAGCGGCGGCTACTCCCTGGGCGCATACCACAGGTGGCATCACGACAAACTTTCCCCATCACCCCGCTTTCCCAACCATTTACTATACGCCTCAGGGCAACGGAACCCAGCAAGGTCACCCTTGACATCACCTGACCCGACCCACAATGGCCCAGCAATGAGTAGGTTAACTACCAGCACCATGGGGCGCTACAGGTACGTAAAGTATTCAGACCCCTTTAAATTTTTCACTCTTCGTATCACTGCAGACATTTGGTAAATTCAAAAAAGGTATTTTTTTTTCTCATTAATGTGCACTCTGCCCCCCATCCCCCATCTTGACAGAAAAAAATAGAAACATAGAAAGTTTTGCAAATTTATTAAACAAGCAAAACTGAAATATCACATGGTCATAAGTATTCAGACCCTTTGCTCAGACACTCTTATATAAGTCCCATGCTGTCCATTTCCTTGTGACCCTCCTTGAGATTTATCTACTCCTTCAGTCCTTGAAGTCCAGCTATGTTTAATTAAACTGATAGGACCTGATTTGGAAAGGCGCACAACTGTCTATATAAGACCTCACAGCTCACACTGCAGGTCACACCAAATGAGAATCATGAGGTCAAAGGAACTGCCCAAGGAGCTCAGAGACAGAATTGTGGCAAGGCACAGATCTGGCCAAGGTTACAAAAGAATTTCTGCAATACTCAAGGTTCCTAAGAGCACAGTGACCTCTATAGTCCTTAAATGGAAGAAGTTTGGGACAAACCAGAACTCTTCCTATATCTGGCCACCATAGGCTGAGAGGCATTTCCGGGAAATTGCATGCCCACCCTTTAAGAGGAGGGCCGGGGTGCACATGTACATCTTATCTGCACTCCCGGGAACTCTGTGTGATATATACAGGGCCCAGAATGGGAAGGAGGCAGCAGCACACATGGATGGTCGGGTGAGTGCGGGGGAGAACATGACTCAGCCGTGGCAGTGAGTAAGTTGACATCTCGGCCTGAGTGCTTAGCAATCTATTGAAGTAATAAACCATGTTCTCACTATTAAAAGATTTTGTCCTTCTCATTTTTCGACAAGTGTCAATAACAGACATGTCGACAAAATGCAGGCATTGCACAATCATCCAACAAGAGCTGACCTGATTTTTTTAGGTCATGTGGCTGAAAAAATTTGCTTTCAATCTGGATTATATTAATTTCCCACATGTCATAGTTTTTAGCTCTGAACTTGGCAATTTTCCTCCTTTGACTTCAGCGAGCACATTAGTGGAAAGGAAGCAGTAAATATTATGGAATATATGTTACATCACTCAACTCAGTCAGAGCAGGATCATGTTACCTCTGACAGTGACATAGTCAGTTAGAGGCAGTGTCCTCCTCTGCTGCCAAAACAGTTAATATTTTTTATTGCTGACTTTAAATTCCATAAATGACATCTTTGTCTTTTCTGCCTAAGCAATAGCACTAAGGAAAATATTTCACAACAACTTCTTCCAATTATTCATTGAATGAACATTGTTAATTTTATGATAATGTGTGTATTGAGATGAACATGGATGAGCATTGGAACTTAGATGACATGGGGACAATAGGGGTTGAGGACATGATTTAAATGTCCAGCTGTTTTGGTGGCACTGTCAGCCATGGTGGCCATGATGGTCATGGCCTTGGAGTGGTTTTGATTCTCTAAGTCAAGTACAATCGGGAGTGGGGATTTAGGAGGGTGAGCAAGGAGCTTGGAACATTTCTTGTACTGAGACAATTGTCAGCGGAGTCAGAGATGGTGACTGTGTGGTGAACAGGATCGGGGAACCAGATGGAGGTGACAAGGAGGTGGTGAAATCAGAGGAGGATGGTGGTAGCATTGGAATGGTGGAATGTTGGATCAACATGTTTTCAAATGATTTGTTGAGATCAAGAAGGACCAATGAATTAATCTTATAAATCCAAAATATTTCAGGCTTTCTTCACACCCCAAACCTGTTAGTTGTGTTAGCAGATTCTTGTTCAATTGGAGTTATTTTAATTCCTGAGAAATCACAAATATCTATCACCGGTGAGTGACAGGATATACTGTTCATCAAGTACCATTAGTTACATTTGGTATCTGTTTGCTCACACATATTTTTGAATTTATAGTGGTTCAGGCAAAATGGACCCTGGCTCCCTCATAGCCCTCCGCACAGTATGATGGCCCCACACAATCCTTCCCACTTTAAAATTGTCTGCATACAATATAATGGCCCTCAAATAGCTCTTCATAAAGTATAAAGGCTCCCTCATAGCCATCCAAATACTATAATGGCCCCACATAGCCCTTCAAATAGTATGATGGCCTCCTCATAGCCCTCCAAATATTATAATGCTTCTCCCATAGTCCTTCTCATAATATAATGCACCCTCCATAGTCCTCCATATAGTATAATGCATCCCATAGTCCTCCATATAATATAATGCACTCTCCATAGTCCTCCATATAGTATAATGCACCCCATAGTCCTCCGTATTGTATAATGCACCTCCATAGTCCTCCATATAATCTAATGCACTCCCATAGTCCTCCATATAGTATAATATACACCTCAATATACACTAGTAAGCAAAATGGTAACAATGTTTTGTACTTTTGACTTTCAAGCTCCATATCCACCCAACCACTACAGCTTTGATCGTGAGACGACCTTCATTTTATAGACAATCATCTTGGCTATCTCCTACATAAATTTGACTTGCACTATTTAGCATATAATTAGTTATGCAGATTCTCATCATGTCACTGCATTGTTACTGTTTTGCTCTTAAAAATCTAAATTTTATCCCCCTTTGGCTTTCATCACTGTCTGAATACTTCTGGGCACTCTCTATCCCTCCCTCATGCAGCTATGCCAGTCATCACTAGGGCTGTGAGGGAGAAAATAAAATCGCATGCTGCTTTAGCCAGGGGGCATGTCTCGGCATCAGGAGGACATGGACAGTGCGTCTTCAGGGGCATGGCTGCACGTCTTTATCAGGTGTGGCCAGCATGGCTCTGGGAGCTTGGCCAGCATGGCTTCGGGGGACGTGGCCAGTGGTGAACCGGGGAGCTTTCTCACAGCAGGGGGAGCAGAGTGTCTCAATGTCAGTAGCGTGGCCACTGGTGCTTCAGGGAGCTCTGTCACAGTAAAGGGGCAGAGTCTCCTGATGTCATTGTACCACCCCGCTCTCGGCAGCCGAGCTGCTCGGATCCGGTCCTTCTGTGGGTGGCTCGAGGGTCTCCGGACCTGGGGGTCTCGTGGTCACTTCAAATGAAAAGGGGAGTGATGGGATGGTGGGTGTAGGACGTATATGTATGGGCTGAGCCGTATGGAGTTCGTGACGCCACCCACGGTATGTGGTGATATTGGACACCACCGCTGCAGTTACGGGGCACCCGGGGGAGATGTTGCGCAGCAAGTTGTTAACCCCTCCGTGGGCAGGGATGGTGGCCCCAGGACCCGTTGGGGACTGGTGGTGCAGGGAGATGGGCGACCGCAGGGTGCTGATGTACTCACTATTAGAAACACACACGAGTCTCTGGTAAACCAAGGTGATGGTGGTTGGTGCCCACCGCCGGCTGCGTTCAGGTTCCCCCACCCGACTGGTGGTCTCTGTCTTTCTCCTGCACCTGTTTTGGAATGGTGGACTGCCTGCGCTTGCAACTTCAGGAGTCCGCTCCTGGCTGGTTGTGGCCTAAGGAGCCCTTGCCCGCAGACACTGGCCCGTGGGATCTTTGAGCCTTGGCGGTGGCGTGTTATCCCCCTTGGTGGGCTGTTGCCTTCAATCGGGACTTTGGGTGGGACAGGACCTCTAGTTCTGGCCGCAATCAGTTAATTAACTAGTTCCAGTCGCTTCTGGACCTAGCTTCAGGGTCTGAGTACCCCCCTGTGTGCTCCAGGTTCCGAGTCGGTTCCCAGGGTCGGTACCGGCGGGCCACTACCCTGTCCTGGTCCACCTCGGTTCCACCGAGCCGTCTTCCCAGCTCCTGCAGACGGAGATCGCCATCTGCCTCCTAGCCAAAGGCACCAGGACTCCTACCCTGGTACCTGTCAGTTTTCCTCAGGCCCAGACACAGGCCTGACCTCCACTCTCCCTGAACTCTATAACTGATCTGACTTTTCCCCTCCCCAGGCTGTCTAAAACTCCTAGGTGGGCGTCTTCCAACCGCCTGTTTCCGCCCCCTGGTGTGTCTATCCAGCCCTTCGGGGGTGACTAGGGTTTTAAGGTTGGCTGTGTGTTACCTGTGAGGGATGGGTGTAATGCGGGGCACTATTTGTGACTACCTGGCCCGGCCAGGGCGTCACATCATGGGGTGTGGCTAGCGCTTCTCAGAAGGGCTTGGCTGGTCTCACACCAGACAGTGTTGCTGCAGTAGGGTGCCAGTGCTCTCTACTAGTGATGGGCGAACCCAAACTGAAGCTGTGTCTTTACTGCTCTGCACAGTGGGTGCGATGAAGTTATGTCATTGCACCTGCTGCTGTAAGCCATAAAATCGGGACAATGATTGAGGAGGGAGCAGATGATTCTCTCTTTCATCATTGCTTTCAATTGTTTCAGCATCCACGATGCTGATATAGTTGAAAGTGCGATGCTGGGTGCAGGGGGCCCGGTGTTAGAGATGGCACCGGGTCCTCTTGACTCATGGATCCCATAGCAGCCAAGCAGCCACTTGGTCTGCCACCATTAACAGTGCGCAACAGCTCAAAAGGGGTTTTTGTTTTTGAGTATGCCTTTAAGAGTCTATTCCCTTCTCAGGGTGATCTGAGAGCTCTTGTGGATCCATTATCATATATACATCATTGAGCAGAGCAGTGTTTTTCTTATCTGGCACTAATATTATGGTATTATTTATTGTATAGTGTTGGTAGGCATCAGCTGGTAAGGTGATTCCTCATTGCCTTTGATATGGTCGGACAGATGACATTGCTGTCGTAGGTCATTTTTTGATGGAACAACGGAAGCTGATGTGGCTGGTTGGCAACTGGAGGTGAAAAACTGGAACCACAGGTTTCGATAAAGCAGAGTAAAGGCAGTTGCAAAGTCCTGGGTAATGCTGGTAAGTGAAATTGCCCAGTCCATTGATGATACAGGGTGGAGTCAGAAGCAGTTTATTATCCATGAAGGAAAGATTGTGATAAAAATTTAAGATATCAATGCATTAGAAAATCCATTTAAAATTCAAAAAGGCAGAGCAGTGATATATATCTGTTAACATGCTTTGTTCATATAGTCTTAAGGCCGCTTTACACGCAGCGATCTCGCTAGCGAGATTGCTAGTGTACCGCCCTGTGGCCTCGGCTGCGACTGCCGAGCCGCTCGGGTCCGGGCTCACGTGTGTCGGTGGCTCGAGCGCCTCCGGACCCGGGGGTCACGTCGCTCTGGAAGGGAGTAGTGGCGGTGCACACAGGGGTTGTGGGGGTGGTTGTTTTTGGGAAAGTTCGTGACACCACCCACGGGTTGTGGTGATGGTGGACACCACCGCTGCGGTAAAGTTACGGGGAATCCCGGGAGCGGTGTAGGGGCACAGCTAGGTGTTGACCCCTGCGTGGGTAGGAGATGTTGGTCCCGGGGCCCGGTGGTGAAGGCCGGGGTGCAGGGGCAGGGTTGCGGTACAGCGCGGTGCCTGATGGCACTGGTGTACTCATGATTAAACCACACAGAGTCACTGGTAAACCAAACAGGGTGACGAACGGGGCCCGCAGCCGGCTGCAGTTTCTCCAGATAGGTTGGTAATGTCCGCCTTTCTCCTGTACCTTTATGTGATTTTGGCTACCGTGCCTGGGAACTGGTAGCCCGCTCCCTGGCGTATATGTGTCATAGGAGCCCGTTTGCCCGCAGACGCTGGCCCTTGGATCTTTGGCCTCTGGTGGTGGCTACTATCCGGATGGGTTGGGCTGTTGCCTTCAATCGGGAGTTAGGTGGGAATGAACCCCTGAGGTCCAGACCGCAATCAGTTGATTTGACTATGGTGGTGGCTTATAGCCTGGTCTGAGTACCCTGCCTGGTGCTCCGGTATCCAGTTAGCTCCCCGGTTCGGTTCTGGCGGGCCACTACCCTGTCCCGGTCCCTTACGGTTCCGCTAGTCGTATTCCCAGTCTCCTGCAGGCGGCCACTACCGTCTGCCTGCCTGACTGATCTGGGATCCTAGGCTCCAACCCAGGCACCACACGGAACTGAGCTCCTCTCTCCTCAAACTCCAAACTTGAACTCCCTAGTGTTTTCCTGCCTCAGGCCAGCAGACTCCTCGGAGGGCGTGTCTTTCTGCCTGACTCCGCCCACCTGGTGTGCCTGTCTGACTCTGCGGGAGGCAATCAGGTCTTTTGGTTGACTGGTGGTACCTTAGGGTGCCTTCACACTTTAGCGATGCAGCAGCGATCCGACCAGCGATCTGACCTGGTCAGGATCGCTGCTGCATCGCTACATGGTCGCTGGTGAGCTGTCAAACAGGCAGATCTCACCAGCGACCAGTGACCAGCTCCCAGCCAGCAGCGTCGTGCAAGCGACGCTGCGCTTGCACGGAGCCGGCGTCTGGAAGCTGCGGACACTGGTAACTAAGGTAAACATCGGGTATGGTTACCCGATGTTTACATTAGTTACCAGCGCACACCGCTTCGCTGTGTGTGCAGGGAGCAGGAGCCGGCACCGGCAGCGTGAGAGCTGCGGAGGCTGGTAACCAAGGTAAATATCGGGTAACCACCTTGGTTACCCGATGTTTACCTTGGTTACAGCTTACCGCAGGCTGTCAGACGCCGGCTCCTGCTCCCTTCACATTCAGGATTGTTGCTCTCTCGCTGCTCGCTGTCTCACACAGCGATGTGTGCTTATCAGCGGGAGAGCAACAATAAAAAAACGAACCAGGGCTGTGTGTAACGAGCAGCGATCTCACAGCAAGGGCCAGATCGCTGCTCAGTGTCACACACAGCGAGATCGCTAATGAGGTCACAAAAAACGTGACTCAGCAGCGATCTCAGTAGCGATCTCGCTGTGTGTGAAGCACCCCTTACTGGGTTGGGGGTGTATGTGGTGAGTTTAGTGACCTGTGACCTCTGGGTGTCCAGGGCGTCACATTCCCCCTTGGTTTAATGCAGACCGTCCACGGGCTGCCCGTCCATCACCGATTTTATTTTTCTGAAAAGATATAAACAGGTGAAAAACAGTCAAAAGCATTTTTTTTTCTCATTTCTTCCCTTACGGGAGGCACATCACTTGAACCGTTACAAACGGGAACATTTTTATTTAAAACGGGGTACGGGTCCATGTCCTTCCGCTTTCCCACCCAAGCAACCTGAACCTTGATGCTGCCCCTAAGAAATGGGCAGCACCCCTTTTCCCCAGTCCGGAAACAGGAACCTGGCCAGGCTACCCAAGCGGGAACGGGTACGATGCTTTGCACACGGAAGTCATTCAGAGGCCCCATTCCAAGGGGACCCCTGACCCGGAGGATGGTCACCGGTTCTGATGGTGACTGGACCCCAGCCTGCTCTGCTGCGAGTCCCTCCTCCAACCAGCCTCTCCGGAGACTGGCAGTTGCGGGAAGGGAAGTTGGGCATTATTTACAAGCCCAATAGTTATTGGGTGGCTTGCGAGTTCTCAGCCTTGTCTTTAGGGAAAAGGGGACAACATCAGTCCCAACAGGGACGGGCACTTCAGCAGCCAACGGGCTACCATAAAATAAACTGTTGGGTAAAACTTTGCTTCCGGCGCAGCCTCTTCCAGTCACTTTCCCCTGTCCACCACAGGGCAGCACGGGTCCCCAATACCACGCTCACTCACTGCGGCACTGACCAATAAAGACCCCGTCTTCCACTGCCTGCAGTGCGGGTACGGTGAACCGGGCTCCCCTTGTAGAACTGTCCTCGCTTCTCTAACTCCCTGCCATCGTCCACCAGGGGCGCCGACCCCTGATGGCGCCCACCGAGGCTCCGGCCCCGGCGGCATTCAACAAGTCAGGCAGGGTCCGGCTCCTTCCACCCGGCGCACCGGATGGTGCCCCACGGGAACATGGGGGCGTTCAACAAAGGAACACGGTAATGCAGGAACGGAACCTCCAAAACTTCAACTTTAAAACAATAACTTTGAAACTTCAGGGGTTAATTCTTTGCGGTTTGCGGCTACTACCACAGGGGACCGGACTGGCCGATGGTCTGACGGTCGATCAGGCTCCCCATTCAGGTGCAGCGGGTTCCGGGGCTGTAGCTCATTAACGGGAACGGCGGCGGGGGTAGCGTACACGGGACTCCCTCCTCCATAAGCTGCACCACCTCAGGCTCACTGGTCGCGGTTCTGGCGGGCTCCAGCTCCAAGCTGATAAGGGACGACATGGGGGTCTGCGTGGCCTGTTCTCGGCGTTGCACGGCTGCCGTGGCCCCTTGCTCGCGGGCCCACACTACGGCAACCAGTCTGCGGACCTCTGCCCTCCAATCGAGTAACTGCTGCAGACTCTGCGCCCTCGCTTTCATGCAGAACCGACCCAGCTCCCGCTCCAACCAGGCAGCGGTTCCAGCGGGAAACTCACCCGGGCCGCAGTCCCTGAAGGCTACTCCTCCTCTGCCTCTTTTAGGCCCCGCAGCTCCGGCGGCAGGTGCCTCGCCGCTCCCGTCCGGGAACGCCAACATTTTCCTTTTTCTTCTCCCACGAGCATCAGCAGCAGTCGGCCCCGGCAGGCACGAACATCTTCTTTTCGTCCTCCCTTGGTTTTTCTACAGCACTTCTCTCTTTGGGGGCGGGGCTTCACTTTCGCGCCTTCACTGCTCGGGGAAGATGACTCGAGCGGGAAACTTTCGCGCCAAAGATGGCGGATCTTCAGATTTTTCAGCGGGACGCCGCTGACTGGGACTTCAAGGCGCACTTCCACTGGTAAGTGGACTGGTTTGATCCTGTTCGTGACGCCAGAAGAGTCGATGTGTACCGCCCCGCGGCCTCGGCTGCGACCGCCGAGCCGCTCGGGTCCGGGATCGCGTGTGTCGGTGGCTCGAGTGCCTCTGGACCCGGGGGTCACGTTGCTCTGGAAGAGAGTAGTGGCGGTGCACACAGGGGTTGTGGGGGTGGTTGTTTTTGGGAAAGTTCGTGACGCCACCCACGGGTTGTGGTGATGGTGGACACCACCACTGCGGTAAAGTTACGGGGAATCCTGGGAACGGTGTAGGGGCACAGCTAGGTGTTGACCCCTGCGTGGGTAGGGGATGTTGGTCCCGGGGCCCGGTGGTGAAGGCCGGGGTGCAGGGGCAGGGTTGCGGTGGCTACTATCCAGACGGGTTGGACTGTTGCCTTCAATCGGGACTTAGGTGGGAATGAACCCCTGAGGTCCAGACCGCAATCAGTTGATTTGACTATGGTGGTGGCTTATAGCCTAGTCGGGGTCTGAGTACCCTGCCTGGTGCTCCAGTATCCAGTTAGCTCCCCGGTTCAGTTCCGGCGGGCCACTACCCTGTCTTGGTCCCTTACGGTTCCGCTAGTCGTATTCCCAGTCTCCTGCAGGCGGCCACTACCGTCTGCCTGCCTGACTGATCTGGGATCCTAGGCTCCAACCCAGGCACCACACGGAACTGAGCTCCTCTCTCCTCAAACTCCAAACTTGAACTCCCTAGTGTTTTCCTGCCTCAGGCCAGCAGACTCCTCGGAGGGCGTGTCTTTCTGCCTGACTCCGCCCACCTGGTGTGCCTGTCTGACTCTGCGGGAGGCAATCAGGTCTTTTGGTTGACTGGTGGTACCTTAGGGTGCCTTCACACTTTAGCGATGCAGCAGCGATCCGACCAGCGATCTGACCTGGTCAGGATCGCTGCTGCATCGCTACATGGTCGCTGGTGAGCTGTCAAACAGGCAGATCTCACCAGCGACCAGTGACCAGCTCCCAGCCAGCAGCGTCGTGCAAGCGACGCTGCGCTTGCACGGAGCCGGCGTCTGGAAGCTGCGGATACTGGTAACTAAGGTAAACATCGGGTATGGTTACCCGATGTTTACATTAGTTACCAGCGCACACCGCTTCGCTGTGTGTGCAGGGAGCAGGAGCCGGCACCGGCAGCATGAGAGCTGCGGAGGCTGGTAACCAAGGTAAATATCGGGTAACCACCTTGGTTACCCGATGTTTACCTTGGTTACAGCTTACCGCAGGCTGTCAGACACCGGCTCCTGCTCCCTTCACATTCAGGATTGTTGCTCTCTCGCTGTCTCACACAGCGATGTGTGCTTATCAGCGGGAGAGCAACAATAAAAAAACGAACCAGGGCTGTGTGTAACGAGCAGCGATCTCACAGCAAGGGCCAGATCGCTGCTCAGTGTCACACACAGCGAGATCGCTAATGAGGTCACAAAAAACGTGACTCAGCAGCGATCTCAGTAGCGATCTCGCTGTGTGTGAAGCACCCCTTACTGGGTTGGGGGTGTATGTGGTGAGTGTAGTGACCTGTGACCTCTGGGTGTCCAGGGCGTCACATTCCCCCTTGGTTTAATGCAGACCGTCCGCGGGCTGCCCGTCCATCACCGATTTTATTTTTCTGAAAAGATATAAACAGGTGAAAAACAGTCAAAAGCATTTTTTTTTTAATTTCTTCCCTTACGGGAGGCACATCACTTGAACCGTTACAAACGGGAACATTTTTATTTAAAACGGGGTACGGGTCCATGTCCTTCCGCTTTCCCACCCAAGCAACCTGAACCTTGATGCTGCCCCTAAGAAATGGGCAGCACCCCTTTTCCCCAGTCCGGAAACAGGAACCTGGCCAAGCTACCCAAGTGGGAACGGGTACGATGCTTCGCACACGGAAGTCATTCAGAGGCCCCATTCCAAGGGGACCCCTGACCCGGAGGATGGTCACCGGTTCTGATGGTGACTGGACCCCAGCCTGCTCTGCTGCGAGTCCCTCCTCCAACCAGCCTCTCCGGAGACTGGCAGTTGCGGGAAGGGAAGTTGGGCATTATTTACAAGCCCAATAGTTATTGGGTGGCTTGCGAGTTCTCAGCCTTGTCTTTAGGGAAAAGGGGACAACATCAGTCCCAACAGGGACGGGCACTTCAGCAGCCAACGGGCTACCATAAAATAAACTGTTGGGTAAAACTTTGCTTCCGGCGCAGCCTCTTCCAGTCACTTTCCCCTGTCCACCACAGGGCAGCACGGGTCCCCAATACCACGCTCACTCACTGCGGCACTGACCAATAAAGACCCCGTCTTCCACTGCCTGCAGTGCGGGTACGGTGAACCGGGCTCCACTTGTAGAACTGTCCTCGCTTCTCTAACTCCCTGCCATCGTCCACCAGGGGCGCCGACCCCTGATGGCGCCCACCGAGGCTCCGGCCCCGGCGGCATTCAACAAGTCAGGCAGGGTCCGGCTCCTTCCACCCGGCGCACCGGATGGTGCCCCACGGGAACATGGGGGCGTTCAACAAAGGAACACGGTAATGCAGGAACGGAACCTCCAAAACTTCAACTTTAAAACAATAACTTTGAAACTTCAGGGGTTAATTCTTTGCGGTTTGCGGCTACCACCACAGGGGACCGGACTGACCGATGGTCTGAAGGTCGATCAGGCTCCCCATTCAGGTGCAGCGGGTTCCGGGGCTGTAGCTCATTAACGGGAACGGCGGCGGGGGTAGCGTACACGGGACTCCCTCCTCCATAAGCTGCACCACCTCAGGCTCACTGGTCGCGGTTCTGGCGAGCTCCAGCTCCAAGCTGATAAGGGACGACATGGGGGTCTGCGTGGCCTGTTCTCAGCGTTGCACGGCTGCCGTGGCCCCTTGCTCGCGGGCCCACACTACGGCAACCAGTCTGCGGACCTCTGCCCTCCAATCGAGTAACTGCTGCAGACTCTACGCCCTCGCTTTCATGCAGAACCGACCCAGCTCCCGCTCCAACCAGGCAGCGGTTCCAGCGGGAAACTCACCCGGGCCGCAGTCCCTGAAGGCTACTCCTCCTCTGCCTCTTTTAGGCCCCGCCGCTCCGGCGGCAGGTGCCTCGCCGCTCCCGTCCGGGAACGCCGACATTTTCCTTTTTCTTCTCCCACGAGCACCAGCAGCAGTCGGCCCCGGCAGGCACGAACATCTTCTTTTCGTCCTCCCTTGGTTTTTCTACAGCACTTCTCTCTTTGGGGGCGGGGCTTCACTTTCGCGCCTTCACTGCTCGGGGAAGACGACTCGAGCGGGAAACTTTCGCGCCAAAGATGGCGGATCTTCAGATTTTTCAGCGGGACGCCGCTGACTGGGACTTCAAGGCGCACTTCCACTGGTAAGTGGACTGGTTTGATCCTGTTCGTGACGCCAGAAGAGTCGATGTGTACCGCCCCGCGGCCTCGGCTGCGACCGCCGAGCCGCTCGGGTCCGGGATCGCGTGTGTCGTTGGCTCGAGTGCCTCTGGACCCGGGGGTCACGTTGCTCTGGAAGAGAGTAGTGGCGGTGCACACAGGGGTTGTGGGGGTGGTTGTTTTTGGGAAAGTTCGTGACGCCACCCACGGGTTGTGGTGATGGTGGACACCACCACTGCGGTAAAGTTACGGGGAATCCTGGGAGCGGTGTAGGGGCACAGCTAGGTGTTGACCCCTGCATGGGTAGGGGATGTTGGTCCCGGGGCCCGGTGGTGAAGGCCGGGGTGCAGGGGCAGGGTTGCGGTGCAGCGCAGTGCCTGATGGCACTGGTGTACTCACGATTAAACCACACAGAGTCACTGGTAAACCAAACAGGGTGATGAACGGGGCCCGCAGCCGGCTACAGTTTCTCCAGATAGGTTGGTAATGTCCGCCTTTCTCCTGCACCTTTATGTGATTTTGGCTACCGTGCCTGGGCACTGGTAGCCCGCTCCCCGGTGTGTATGTGTCGTAGGAGCCCGTTTGCCCGCAGACGCTGGCCCTTGGATCTCTGGCCCCTGGTGGTGGCTACTATCCAGACGGGTTGGACTGTTGCCTTCAATCGGGACTTAGGTGGGAATGAACCCCTGAGGTCCAGACCGCAATCAGTTGATTTGACTATGGTGGTGGCTTATAGCCTAGTCGGGGTCTGAGTACCCTGCCTGGTGCTCCAGTATCCAGTTAGCTCCCCGGTTCAGTTCCGGCGGGCCACTACCCTGTCCCGGTCCCTTACGGTTCCGCTGGTCGTATTCCCGGTCTCCTGCAGGCGGCCACTACCATCTTCCTGCCTGACTGATCTGGGGTCCTAGGCTCCAACCCAGGCCCCACACGGAACTGAGCTCCTCTCTCCTCAAACTCCAAATTTGAACTCCCTAGTGTTTTCCTGCCTCAGGCCAGCAGACTCTTCAGAGGGTGTGTCTTTCTGCTTGACTCCACCCTCCTGGTGTGCCTGTCTGACTCTGAGGGAGGCAATCAGGTCTTTTGGTTGACTGGTGGTACCTTACTGGGTTGGGGGTGTATGTGGTGAGTGTAGTGACCTGTGACCCATGGGTGTCCAGGGCATCACACTAGCGTGCGTACCCTCCTCCGTCGGTTATGCGTCACAGGCAAATCGCTGCCCGTGGCGCACAACATCACTCGGACCCGTCACACTACTTACCTGCCTAGCGACGTCGCTGTGACCAGCGAACCGCCTCCTTTCTAAGGGGGCAATTTGTTTGGCATCAAAGCGACGTCACTAAGCGGCCGCCCAATAGAAGCGGAGGGGCGGAGATGAGCAGGACAAACATTCCACCCACCGCCTTCCTTCCTCATTGCAGGCGGCCGCAGGTACGAGGTTGTTCCTCGTTCCTGCGGTGTCACACGTAGCGATGTGTGGTGCTGCAGGAACGACGGACAACCTGCAACAGCAACAATATTTGGGAACTGGACAGCGTGTCAACGATCAACGATAAGGTAAGTAAAATTGCTCGGTAACGGTCGTTCGCGTGTTTCACATGCAACAAAATCGCTAACGAGGCCGGATGTGTGTCACGAATTCCGTGACCCCAATGACATTGCGTTAGCGATGTCATTGCGTGTAAAGCAGCCTTTAGTCCTAACAGGTTTCATAAATAGATTTCTTCAATTTAAAATAGATTTGGGGCAAAATCTTTTTTTCGTGGATATTTAAAGCCTGGATAACCCACCGGATATGGAGAGCTGTATTGATGAGCTACTACAATTTTTTGTGTGCTCCCATTATTGTAAGGATGCCTCACAATATTTTTCAGTCTTTAACTTTTCTAAATCATTAGTAAATAATGAATATAATGCTTGTAATAGATTGTGTGAGTGGTTCATGTGTGGGTAAATCAAATACATCCTTCCATATAGATGTTACAAAACTAGGGGTGAAATACAACCCCATAGCGGTACCACACACTTTTAAGAATATGTGACTGAAAAATTGAAAAACATTTAAAAATATTGAAAATTGAAAAACATTGTTTTTTTAAACTCGATTCCACTAAAGAAAAAAATCTTGTTTGGTTGGAATCCAGGATCTAAGTCAGTGGGTTATCAAAACCTAAACAATCGGATCAAGTGTTATAGGAAGATTGAGCATTGCCTTCATTATATCAACATGCTGGCTATCGCCACTTGTTGAAAATTGAAAGGGACAGAATTTTTGAACAGCGAGACCTTGGATTATCATTTCAGCAGATCACTAGATGCGTGGGCTGAGATATCAGAACCTCTGCACAGAAGGATCTTTAGATTAGAAGAATGCTGCATAGTGATCCATTCTGAGCAGCAAGTGAAATTAGATGCCATATACCAAGCCTAATGTGTCAAACAATATCTGTACAAACCATCAGAAGGCGCTTGTAAAACATTAATCTATGAGCCAGACGCCCAACTACAGGTGTTCCCCATTGGTTTGACACCACCGCTTTTGAAGCCCATCATGATACAGAGCAAGATGGAAGTGAAGGGTCGATTAGAATTCTTTCATCTAAAGTGATGATTCCCGCTGTTGTCTTAGGGGTACTTTACACGTTGCGATATCGCTAGCATCGGCTAGAGATGCCGAGTGCGATAGTACCCACCCTCCTCGCACATGCGATATATGGTGATTGCTGCTGTAGCAAACATTATCGCTACGGCAGCTTCACATGCACATACCTGCTCGGCGACGTCGCTGTGACTGCCGAACTATCCCTCCTTCAAGGGGGAGGTGCGTTCAGCGTCACAGCGATGTCAGCACGATGTCACTAATCAGCCGTCCAATAGAAGCGGAGGGGTGGAGATTAGCGGGACATAACATCCCGCCCACCTTCTCCCTTCCGCATTGCCGTCGGGACGCAGGTAAGGAGATGTTTGTCGCTCCTGCGGGTTTACACACAGCGATGTGTGGAGCTGTAGGAATGACAAACAACATTGTACCTGCGGTCGACCCGACATTATGGAAATGAACGACGTGACACAGATCAACGATTTTCGATGCTTTTGCGATCATTTATCGTCGCACCTAAGATTTACACGTTGCGATGTCACTATCGGCGCCGGATGTGCACCACTAACAACGTGACCCCGACGATATTTCGGAATCGATGTTGCAATGTGTAAATCCCCCCTTAGAAGCAATGATAGCCAGAGAGTGGTCTGAAGACCAAGTGGACAATGCCGTGAAGAGGCATTCACAAGGAAATGTCACACTGGTTTTTGTCCTTGGATTATGGCATGGGGTGCCAGAACACTCTTTTGTTCACTCCATTTTCACTAACCGCTCAAAGTTGCATTGATTTGGTAGTAGAACCAAGGTACTGCCTTTTCTCCAAAGTGTCCAAGGAGGTGTTTTTCAACACAACAATGCCAAGCCACATGTTGCTCTTACTACTGTCAGCAGCATGCGTGGCCTAGACATACTTCTATGACTTACAGCATTTCCAGACTTGTCTTCCAATCAGCACATCTGGGAAGTCATTCGTCGGCAACTGCAAAGGAAGCTGCCAGCAGTGGATTTTGATGATTTGTGTACCCAAGTGCATTCAATATGGCAAAACATTCCTCAGACAACCATTAAGTACCTTGTTTATAGCAGCCAAGTCATGTAAATGTTGAGATTTCTGCACCTGATGCTCATATTCAACGCTGAATAAATTGAGATATATTGAAAATTTGTTTTCCTTTTTTTTCTCCATTTGCTTATTATTAACATGTCTGTCCTTTCTGTGATTTCCATCACTTCATGACTTTTCCTATTTGGAGGTACAATTTCAATGTTGAGATATGCTGGTCCCAACAACCCAACTGGCGTCACGTGCTGTTTATTTAGTTATTTATTTATTTTTCTCTCCCCCCGTGAGATCAGTGGCCTACCGGGAGCGTGCAACTGGCTTTGTGATGGGGGTTAAAAATAATATATAAAAAGGGGAGAGAAAAATAAATAAATGAACAGTACATGACGCCAGTTGGGTTGTTCAGCTTTGGTATAGCCAGGCACTACTGGGGGTCCCCAGGAGTTGGGTGGTGATACACAGTGCCAGAGGGTTATCCCATCACCCCCCACTAGGGCTGGTTCCTGGGGATTTTAAGGTAGGGTTGGCGCAGCAGAGAATAAACAGCCAGAGACAGGACAGGTAGCTTTTACCTTTTACTGAAGCTCTACAGAGAATAGTCTGGAACCTTCCATACAGCATATACACTTATGTGTGACCTGCCCCAATAAGAGTTCACTTTCTCTGCTGTTTGGTAGTGTATTCCTCCTGACCTGGCAAAAGTAGTCTTGAAATCCTGGGAATTTCAAGACAGAAAAACTCTGGATCCTTGATCCCTTCTAGCAAGCAGACGACTCGAATCCTATAGGAAAGCTTACTGTTGCTATAGAAGTTTCTGGATTCAACAACATCGATGAGCTCATGGGCAAATTTACTGCTCCTTATAAAAAGGCTCTAAGGAGTGTCTCAATTTGTCACTGACCTGAAAGTCTAGGTGGCCTAGGGACTGATACCCTGCCAATTTGCAGCTGGCCCCTCCAGAGGTTTCAACAGTCACCTCAGTCCACGACCGTCTCCATTTTATGCTCCTCTCACGGTCACCCGGACACCAAATCCAACTGACTTTTTAACTCACACTCAAGCTCCTTCCCCTCTCCTTCTAGGTTGTGCACACAAGCCTTGTTATCAGCTCAGGTGAAGAGCCCCATTAAGGGAGTATAGGTAAAAAACAAATCTCATTAAAGCTGGCAATGCATGTAATACATATTGAAATATACAGTTAGGTCCAGAAATATTTGGACAGTGACACAAGTTTTGTTATTTTAGCTGTTTACAAAAACATGTTCAGAAATACAATTATATATATAATATGGGATGAAAGTGCACACTCCCAGCTGCAATATGAGAGTTTTCACATCCAAATCGGAGAAAGGGTTTAGGAATCATAGCTCTGTAATGCATAGCCTCCTCTTTTTCAAGGGACCAAAAGTAATTGGACAAGGGACTCTAAGGGCTGCAATTAACTCTGAAGGCGTCTCCCTCGTTAACCTGTAATCAATGAAGTAGTTAAAAGGTCTGGGGTTGATTACAGGTGTGTGGTTTTGCATTTGGAAGCTGTTGCTGTGACCAGACAACATGCGGTCTAAGGAACTCTCAATTGAGGTGAAGCAGAACATCCTGAGGCTGAAAAAAAAGAAAAAATCCATCAGAGAGATAGCAGACGTGCTTGGAGTAGCAAAATCCACAGTCGGGTACATTCTGAGAAAAAAGTAATTGACTGGTGAGCTTGGGAACTCAAAAAGGCCTGGGCGTCCACGGATGACAACAGTGGTGGATGATCGCCGCATACTTTCTTTGGTGAAGAAGAACCCGTTCACAACATCAACTGAAGTCCAGAACACTCTCAGTGAAGTAGGTGTATCTGTCTCTAAGTCAACAGTAAAGAGAAGACTCCATGAAAGTAAGTACAAAGGGTTCACATCTAGATGCAAACCATTCATCAATTCCAAAAATAGACAGGCCAGAGTTAAATTTGCTGAAAAACACCTCATGAAGCCAGCTCAGTTCTGGAAAAGTATTCTATGGACAGATGAGACAAAGATCAACCTGTACCAGAATGATGGGAAGAAAAAAGTTTGGAGAAGAAAGGGAACGGCACATGATCCAAGGCACACCACATCCTCTGTAAAACATGGTGGAGGCAACGTGATGGCATGGGCATGCATGGCTTTCAATGGCACTGGGTCACTTGTGTTTATTGATGACATAACAGCAGACAAGAGTAGCCGGATGAATTCTGAAGTGTACCGGGATATACTTTCAGCCCAGATTCAGCCAAATGCCGCAAAGTTGATCGGACGGCGCTTCATAGTACAGATAGACAATGACCCCAAGCATACAGCCAAAGCTACCCAGGAGTTCATGAGTGCAAAAAAGTGGAACATTCTGCAATGGCCAAGTCAATCACCAGATCTTAACCCAATTGAGCATGCATTTCACTTGCTCAAATCCAGACTTAAGACGGAAAGACCCACAAACAAGCAAGACCTGAAGGCTGCGGCTGTAAAGGCCTGGCAAAGCATTAAGAAGGAGGAAACCCAGCGTTTGGTGATGTCCATGGGTTCCAGACTTAAGGCAGTGATTGCCTCCAAAGGATTTGCAAAAAATTTTGAAAATAAAAATATTTTGTTTGGGTTTGGTTTATTTGTTCAATTACTTTTGACCTCCTAAAATGTGGAGTGTTTGTAAAGAAATGTGTACAATTCCTACAATTTCTATCAGATATTTTTGTTCAAACCTTCAAATTAAACGTTACAATCTGCACTTGAATTCTGTTGTAGAGGTTTCATTTCAAATCCAATGTGGTGGCATGCAGAGCCCAACTCGCGAAAATTGTGTCACTGTCCAAATATTTCTGGACCTAACTGTACATGCAGCCATTATTTGTGGCGACTCTATCACAAGACACCACAGAGCAGTATATATATATATATATATATATATAATGTAATGCCCTGGCCTATCAGGTCGTCACAGGGTATTGTGGAATCTGCCCTTCTGTGCAATATCCCCCTCCTCCTTGGTTACGGGTGCCTCACCTTTGGTGTTGCCAAGAACAAGCTAATCAAAATCCTAGGAACACTCTGCACCACACCCACCAGACACACAAGTGGACAGCCTGAGTGGAATAGGGTTGCCCACTTGGGGGGAGTTGGTAAGGAGGATCAGGAGTGTTAGTAGACAGTTGAGTTGAGGAGTGACTCTCAAGAGGAGAGGTCAGGAGCTGTGCTTCGTGAACTACTAGGTGGCAGATGTTGGTCTGGGCCTGGTAGGAGCTGGACCCCGGTCGTAGAGGATCGTGACAAGGGGCACGGACTGTCGAGGAGGACAGCCTGCGGCCTTGTGCCATCACCAGGCAGGGGCCAGGGCCTGACGGGGTACGTGGACCCTAGGCCAGGGAGTAGCTTCAAGCGTCCTGACAATTTACCCGACGAGGACGGAGCCTTCAAGATCCGTTCTCCACCCACTCCAAAATTGGAGTACTAGTGCAACGAGGGGGATACGACTTTCCACTACACGGTCCAGAAAATCCCAAGTGTGAACCCTAAGAGCAAGCTCACCCAGTTAGCCACACTGGGGAGCAGGATCCGATTAGTTTCAGACTAAAGGGACCAACTAGAAGACAAGGTGCCACGGGAAAAGGTCACAGGCCAACAGGCAACACCAACGGGCACGGGACCCAGGCATGCTCCCTCTCAGCGGCAGCGGTGTCCAGAACTTTGGTTTACTACAGTTGTCGGTGTCAGCATTATTGGACTGAGTGAGTACGCAAGTGACTCTTACCATCCCAATGGCACACCACCGTCACCTTCACTGAGTCCCGGGGCATCCCCCTACCCGTGGAGGGGTTAAACACCTAGCTGCCCATACCATTGCCACCGGGTACTCCCAATCGCAGAGGTGGTATTCCATCTTACAATGCATCACAGGTGGCGTCACGAAATTTCCAAAATGCCTTTTTGTATGTATTAACATTGACCCAGCCTGTGACTTACTTTTTTTCTATATGTATGTAACATATATTGGTGATTATGTACAATTGTTTTATCTGCCGGCCTGTCTGCCGCTAATCCTTCTTGTGCCAGTTACCCTTTATTAAACTTATTTGCACTGTACTCCTTGTCCTCCAATTTTTAGCACTCATACTTGGTCAACATGGGAAAGACAAAGGAGCATTCCAAGGCCATCAGAGACAAGATCGTGGAGGGTCACAAGGCTGGAAAGGGGTACAAAACCCTTTCCAAGGAGTTGGGCCTACCTGTCTCCACTGTTGGGAGCATCATCCGGAAGTGGAAGGCTTATGGAACTACTGTTAGCCTTCCACGGCCTGGACAGCCTTTGAAAGTTTCCTCCCGTGCTGAGGCCAGACTTGTCCGAAGAGTCAAGGCTAACCCAAGGACAACAAGGAAGGAGCTCCGGGAAGATCTCATGGCAGTGGGGACATTGGTTTCAGTCAATACCATAAGTAACTTACTCCACCGCAATGGTCTCCATTCCAGACGAGCCCGTAAGGTACCTTTACTTTCAAAGCGTCATGTCAAGGCTCATCTACAGTTTGCTCATGATCACTTGGAGGACTCTGAGACAGACTGGTTCAAGGTTCTCTGGTCTGATGACACCAAGATCGAGATCTTTGGTGCCAACCACACACGTGACGTTTGGAGACTGGATGGCACTGCATACGACCCCAAGAATACCATCCCTACAGTCAAGCATGGTGGTGGCAGCATCATGCTGTGGGGCTGTTTCTCAGCCAAGGGGCCTGGCTATCTGGTCTGCATCCATGGGAAGATGGATAGCACGGCCTACCTGGAGATTTTGGCCAAGAACCTCCGCTCCTCCATCAAGGATCTTAAGATGGGTCGTCATTTCATCTTCCAACAAGACAATGACCCAAAGCACACAGCCAAGAAAACCAAGGCCTGGTTCAAGAGGGAAAAAATCAAGGTGTTGCAGTGGCCTAGTCAGTCTCCTGACCTTAACCCAATTGAAAACTTGTGGAAGGAGCTCAAGATTAAAGTCCACATGAAACACCCAAAGAACCTAGATAACGTGGAGAAGATCTGCATGGAGGAGTGGGCCAAGATAACTCCAGAGACCTGTGCCGGCCTGATCAGGTCTTATAAAAGACGATTATTAGCTGTAATTGCAAACAAGGGTTATTCCACAAAATATTAAACCTAGGGGTTGAATAATAATTGACCCACACTTTTATGTTGAAAATTTATTAAAATTTAACTGAGCAACATAACTTGTTGGTTTGTAAGATTTATGCATCTGTTAATAAATCCTGCTCTTGTTTGAAGTTTGCAGGCTCTAACTTATTTGCATCTTATCAAACCTGCTAAATCTGCAGGGGGTTGAATACTACTTGTAGGCACTGTATATATATATATATATATATATATATATATATATATATAATTTTAATTTATCTATGTATGGAGGATTATAACATGTGAACACTGTTCTGTCACTACATAGGGTAAGACGACTCATGAATCTGGTGTATGTGGTCATATAATATCTGCTGACACTGAGTGATAGATAAATCAAAATGACCACAAATGTCTGTTTAGTATGTGGACTATTTATTATACTGTCTTTCAGCAGTAGACAAAGTCAAATGTTAGTTCTTTCTCAGATATCACCAGTTTACACCAGGGAAAGATGAAAGTCATATATTGATCTATGCACAGGCATAACTTAAATCACCGAAGCAACAATGAATATTTTGTAACAGGGTCCTCACCTACCCTGGTGTATATTATTTGTCACCAAGGACATTAGGCAATACGACATGCTTTTAAGGCTCATATCATGTCATCTTACATTTCTGTCTGTTTAAATCATAATAAGCATTTAACACTAGAAGTGCCTGAAATTTCGAGCTCCATAGGGTTCCAATGGTAGAAATGTTAAATGACCTCTCTCTGGGACTTCTAGTGTTAATGGATGTTACTTGTTATGCAAAAATACAAAAATAACTAAATATCTTGAATAAAATCAGTATAATAAAAAACCTTTTCTATATAATTAGGAAAGATAGAAAAATATTTTAGGATCAACATAAAGAAGTGTTCTCATGTTCTTAAATTGTTTTAAATAGTTGGACAGCTCGAAAATGTTATGAACGAAAACACTATCACCACATGGGTAACAAAAAAAGGGAAGACCTACTAAATGGAGATGATGTACCCATATCCAACTGGTCCCTGCACAGACTAGAAAAACCCTAGCTGTACAACTCAAAAAACAACCTCAGATCTGACTCCCTAAAAGGCCGTCAAGGGGTTTCTCGCACCAACTGAAGGACCTGTTGGGAGGCCACAAAAAGATTGCAATGTGTCCAGGAAGATATGAAAACTCAGAAGGAGAAAACTGAAATATGATCATATAAGCTAAAGAGAACTACAACTAGGCGGAAAAGTAAAACCTTTCAGAAATCTAAAATGGGTGGGTGAAAGGAAAATGTACTGGGAAGGAAAACAAACCAACTTACTGCAGGAACTAATCTGGTGTTTACCCAATGAGGTAAACGACTTAAGGCCCAGTCACACACAACGACTTACCAGTGGTCCCGACGACGATACGACCTGATAAGGATCGTTGGTAAGTCGCTGGGAGGTCGCTAGTGAGATGTCACACAGTCAGACCTTACCAACAACACAGTAACGATCAGCGACCTGTATAACGATCTCGGCGGGCGTTGGGACCGTGTTAGGAGGTCGTTGGTAGGTGTCAAACACAGCAATGCGTACT
The DNA here is from genome assembly GCF_048569485.1 of Anomaloglossus baeobatrachus. NCBI lineage: Eukaryota > Metazoa > Chordata > Amphibia > Anura > Aromobatidae > Anomaloglossus > Anomaloglossus baeobatrachus. The sequence continues at coordinate 55,479,126 of NC_134363.1, read as the reverse complement.
GCCCAGCAGGACATCGCCTTTGAAGAAAATGGTCCAGACCATTCAGCAACGACTAGCGATCTCACAGCAGAGGCCTGATCGCTGGTAAGTGTCATACATAACGAGATCGCTGGCGGGGCCTTTAGCTGTAGGTCTGGAACTCCTTAACACAAGACCTCCTAGAGGTATAGTGTTACGGGGGGCTGTCTGATAATAACCTAAAGGAGTATCAGACAGTCAGGGTCCACCGTGCAAAGATTCTGCTGCAGACTATGGCAGAGTGCAATACCTCTGTTAACTCACAGAAGGATATAATAAGTAAGTAAAGCAATTCCTCCCTTACTTGGAGGGTGTCTAATGATCTCTGTTAATACTCACAGAGACAAAGGCAATGTGTGCGAAATGGCACCTACCTAGGTCCGCTCTTCTAGTGGTGCAAAAGAGACGAACAGCAGCGTAAGCCGCACAAAGCTCCTACCTGCGTTCGCTCCACTAGTGTGCGAGGACACGAACCACTAGATATGGCACCTGCCTAGGTCCGCTCTTCTAGTGGTGCGAAAGAGACGAACAGCAGCGTAAGCCGCACAAAGCTCCTACCTCTGTTCGCTTCCCTAGTGTGCGAGGATACGAACAACTGCCAGACGCAGTATAAGGAATGTTACCCTAGCGGCAACGTCCACCTACGAGTCGAACCACAAGGCCCAGCCAGACCATGTGCCTCAGGCACCTGCCTATGTCCGCTCCCCTAAGAGGTAAGGATACGGACAGCAGCCGAAGCTGTAAGGTATAAGAACGCTACCCTGCCGGTAGCGCTCACCTAGCATAGACAGAGGAATGCCTAGAGGAACGCGCACAGAGCGTCTACTCTTATGCATGAACCAAGAGGACTGAGCGCCATGCGGCGTGTGTCAGGGTCTTATATAGACTCTGTGCCTCATCCAAGATGGAGGACACCAGAGCCAATCCGCTGCCAGAACGACAGGAGTGACGTCATGCTGGCCTATCACCGAGCAAGGCATCACAACCACATGACCAGCGACCAATCGGCATAGAAGGTGTCAGAGACATGTGACCTCGTGTCAGCGATGATGTCACCCGCACATGTGCAATGGCTCCAAGATAGGACTTAGTCTCCAGCGCTCGCACATGTGCAGTAGCAAGAAATCTGGACTTAGTCTCCAGTGCTCGCAGCAACCGTAACAGTACCTCCCCCTCAAGGGCCCCCCTCCCGGCGACGCAGGTAATCGGCAACTAAGTCGGGAGCATGGACAGCCTCCTCAGGCTCCCAAGAGCGATGTTCCAGGCCGTAACCCTCCCAATCTATCAAGAAGAACCTGCACCCTCTAACCATCTTAGAACCAACTATGGCTCGTACCTCATAGCTAGAGCGAGAGGAATCAGAGGCAGGAAAGTGCACTTCACGAGCGTGAGGTAAAATAGCCGGCTTTAGCAGTGAGACATGGAATTTGTCATGAATCCTAAGATGGACGGGTAACTTCAATTGGTAGACTACAGGATTTACCTGTCGAAGAACCTCATAAGGACCCAGGAAGCGAGGAGCAAATTTGACAGAGCTCACTCTAAGTTTCACGTGTTTTGCAGAGAGCCACACAAAGTCCCCTGGAGAAAAGACAGGAGCCGGGCGACGAAACCGATCGGACACCGTCTTCATACGGTCCTTAGCTGCTTGGATTGACTCTTGAGTCCGATCCCAAACCTCTCTGGCATTAGTTGCCCAGTCGGCCACAAGAGGAGGAGGTGCAGCAGCGGGAAACGGTACCGGTACCCTAGGGTGTTGCCCATTATTGAGTACGAACGGTGTCTGCCCAGTGGCCTCAGCCAGCGAATTGTTAAGGGCAAATTCTGCCCAGGGTAGGAGGGAGGACCAGTTATCGTGGTTCTCAGCAACAAAGTGTCGGAGGTATATAATCATAGATTGATTGGTACGCTCAACCAAACCATTGGTCTCCGGATGGTATGCCGAAGAGAGATTCAACTCAATTTGCAGAAGGCTACAAAGATCTCGCCAGAAACGGGAAGTAAATTGCGGGCCTCTATCACAAATGATACGATCTGGCATCCCGTGAAGCCTAAAGACATGCTTGAGGAATAGTTTGGCTAGTACCCTGGAAGATGGGATTCTCGATAATGGTACGAGATCAACCATCCGGGAGAAATGGTCCGTAATGACCCACACAAATCTATGTCCCTGTGAACATGGAAGATCACCCACAAAGTCCATGCCTACCACCTCCCATGGTCTATCTGGCACTGGTAAAGGATGCAAGAGCTCAGCCGGTCTCTGCCGTAATGGACGGTTGCGAGCACACGAGTAGCAGGAACCGACATATCTCTTGACGTGGCTGGCTAAGTGTGGCCACCAATACCACCTCTCCAGTAACTCTCGTGTCCGCCTAATACCAAAATGCCCACCTACCTTTGAGGTGTGGGCCCATGACAGTATATCATTCTGTCGATCAGGCGGAACAAAGGTCTTGCCCGGTGGGATTTGGTCTAACGTCACAGGGGAGAGCGTATGAAAAACCCTGGAGGGAAGGATAAGACGAGGTTCGTCAATCTCTTCCTGGGTAGAAAGCATAGAGCGAGACAGGGCGTCTGCCTTGTTATTCTTACTCCCAGACAGATAGTTGATGGAGAAGTGAAAGCGGGAGAAAAACAATGACCAGCGGGCTTGGCGAGGATTCAGACGCTGAGCGGTCTGTAAGTACGTCAGATTCTTATGGTCTGTATAGACCTGGAAAGGATGTTTCGCTCCTTCCAGCAAGTGACGCCACTCCTCCAAGGCTAATCTCAAGGCGAGCAGTTCCCTATCCCCAATGGTATAGTTTCTCTCTGCCGGTGAAAAGGTTTTCGCAAAGAAGAAACACGGCCTTTTTCTACCTGCACCGTTCTTTTGATACAAGACCGCACCAGCACCCACTGAAGAGGCATCAACCTCTAAGAGGAAGGGCTTACTCTCATCGGGTCTTTGAAGAACGGGAGCAGTTGAAAAGTGTCTTTTTACTGCCTCAAAAGCCTGAGATGTCTCAGTAGACCAGGCTTTGGGATTAGCACCTTTCTTAGTCAAGGCCACCAAAGGGGCCACCAAAGTAGAAAAATGGGGTATGAACTGCCTGTAATAATTAATGAATCCTAAGAAGCGTTGCACCGCCTTCAAGGAATGAGGTTCGGACCATTGCAGGACAGCAGAGAGCTTCGCAGGATCCATAGCCAGGCCCTCTTGTGAGATAATGTAACCCAAAAAAGGCAATGAGGACTGCTCGAATACACATTTCTCGAGTTTAGCAAACAATGAGTGCTCCCTTAAACGGGAAAGGACACGAACGACATCCTGACGATGAGTCTCCAAATCAGGAGAAAAAATCAGGATGTCGTCCAGATACACCACTACTGAGGATAACAGTAAATCCCTGAACACATCGTTTACGAAGTCCTGAAATACTGCGGGTGCATTACATAACCCAAAAGGCATGACGAGGTATTCATAGTGACCGTCTCGGGTGTTAAAAGCGGTCTTCCATTCGTCACCCTTTCGAATTCGTACCAAGTTATACGCACCCCGCAGATCCAACTTTGTAAAAACTTGAGCTCCTCTCAGTCTGTCAAAGAGCTCCGAAATTAAAGGTAATGGGTATTTGTTCTTTATTGTGATTGCGTTGAGACCCCTGTAATCTATGCAGGGACGCAAATCACCCTCTTTCTTCCGAACAAAGAAAAACCCAGCTCCCGCGGGAGAGACAGACTTACGAATGAACCCCTTCTCTAAACTCTCTCTTATATAGGTCGACATGGCCTCCGACTCAGGTATCGACAGGGGGTAAACCCTGCCTTTAGGTGGAACCAAACCTGGGATAAGGTCTATGGCACAGTCATACGGCCTGTGGGGTGGAAGAACCTCAGCACCCTGTTTGGAGAACACGTCAGCGAAATCCAGATAGGGTGTAGGTATGGGAGAGAGATCAGTAGATGCAACCGCAATGACCTTAGGTGGTAAGGGAAGACATCGGGACTGACATTTCGAACCCCAACTAATAATGCTGTCAGACTCCCAGTCAATGTGAGGAGCATGAGTCCGAAGCCATGGGAGACCCAGAAGGACGTCGTCTATACCCTCAGGCAAAACAAGAAAAGAAATCTCCTCTATGTGACCCTGAGACAGGGAAAGGCGCAAGGGAACTGTCCTCAATGTAATAGAGTCAGACAACATAGTTCCATTAACAACACGGACAGGATTAGGCGCCTCTAACATGATAGAGGGAATATTGTGTCCCTTTACAAATCCTGAGGACACAAAAGTCCCGTCGGCTCCGGAATCCACAAAAGCCATAATAGGCCATGTATTCTCAGATAACGAGAGCTGACCTGGGATACTACACTTAGAGGGTGCAGAAGACGTCTCTAGTAACCCCCCTCTAATGGTTACTAGGCCAGGGAGTTTCCCTGACGACTAGGACACTTGTTGGCATAGTGCCCAGCCTGACGACATACGTAACATATAGGAGGACCAGACTTGCGTAGTCTGGAAGACGTATGACCTAACTCCATAGGAGTGGGAGATGTTTCAGATGCTGAGGAAGATGGTAGTGGACCCTCAACAACTGGAATAGCCCGATGCTTAGGGCGTGAGGAAGAGACCTCGAGTCTACGTTCCTTATGGCGTACATCGATCCTCGTTGCTACTGTGATCAAGTCCTCCAGAGAAGCAGGGACCTCACGAGTAGCAAGAGCATCCTTAACATAGCCTGCCAACCCTCTCCAGAAGATAGGAATCAACACCTTCTCTGGCCAATCTAGTTCTGCCACCAGAGTTCTAAAAGCAATGGCATAAGATCTAGTGGATAACGAACCCTGAGATAGATCTAACAGTCTCAGGGCCGCATCATGGGTAACCTGCGGACCCATGAATACCGCCTTAAGAGCATCAAGAAAGTCTTGATGTCTCAGAGTAACCACATCAGAGCGCTCCCATAGGGGAGTCGCCCATTCTAAGGCTTTGTCCTGAAGTAAGGAGATGATAAAGCCTACTCTGGACCTCTCCGTAGAGAAGAGAGAAGAGTTGACCTCTAGGTGTATCTGACACTGACTAATGAAACCACGACATGATCTGGCATCGCCAGAATATCTGTTTGGCAGAGCAAGTCGAGGATCATGTGCAGCTGTCACCATGGTCTGAGGTTTATCCTCTATACTCTTGAGCCGTGACTCAAGTACTTGTATGTAACGGTGTAACTGCTGATATTCTGCCATAACTGCCAGACCCTTGGCTCAGTCCTAATGTTACGGGGGGCTGTCTGATAATAACCTAAAGGAGTATCAGACAGTCAGGGTCCACCGTGCAAAGATTCTGCTGCAGACTATGGCAGAGTGCAATACCTCTGTTAACTCACAGAAGGATATAATAAGTAAGTAAAGCAATTCCTCCCTTACTTGGAGGGTGTGGAATGATCTCTGTTAATACTCACAGAGACAAAGGCAATGTGTGCGAAATGGCACCTACCTAGGTCCGCTCCTCTAGTGGTGCAAAAGAGACGAACAGCAGCGTAAGCCGCACAAAGCTCCTACCTGCGTTCGCTCCACTAGTGTGCGAGGACACGAACCACTAGATATGGCACCTGCCTAGGTCCGCTCTTCTAGTGGTGCGAAAGAGACGAACAGCAGCGTAAGCCGCACAAAGCTCCTACCTCTGTTCGCTCCCCTAGTGTGCGAGGATACGAACAACTGCCAGACGCAGTATAAGGAATGTTACCCTAGCGGCAACGTCCACCTACGAGTCGAACCACAAGGCCCAGCCAGACCATGTGCCTCAGGCACCTGCCTATGTCCGCTCCTCTAAGAGGTAAGGATACGGACAGCAGCCGAAGCTGTAAGGTATAAGAACGCTACCCTGCCGGTAGCGCTCACCTAGCATAGACAGAGGAATGCCTAGAGGAACGCTCACAGAGCGTCTACTCTTATGCATGAACCAAGAGGACTGAGCGCCATGCGGCGTGTGTCAGGGTCTTATATAGACTCTGTGCCTCATCCAAGATGGAGGACACCAGAGCCAATCCGCTGCCAGAACGACAGGAGTGACGTCATGCTGGCCTATCACCGAGCAAGGCATCACAACCACATGACCAGCGACCAATCGGCATAGAAGGTGTCAGAGACATGTGACCTCGTGTCAGCGATGATGTCACCCGCACATGTGCAATGGCTCCAAGATAGGACTTAGTCTCCAGCGCTCGCACATGTGCAGTAGCAAGAAATCTGGACTTAGTCTCCAGTGCTCGCAGCAACCGTAACATATAGCCAGCAAGGAAGTACAGTGAAAGGTGTACATATAAACCCAACCCAGAATGTGATTGGGCAGACCAAAATGGAAAAATGAGAAACATCTGGAGAAGAGTGAACCAAGAAGGGAAAACAAAGCAATTGGAACTATCAGCATTTTGACAGAGAAGAAAAGGCAGTGACCCAGCAGATAGAAGAACAAACTATCCAGCAACAGGTCCATGAAAGAAAATCAGAACGTTTGGAATTGACTTGTTCTTTTCTATCTGCTGTCATTCTTCTGCAATGAGAACTTTTATCTTTTATAGTCTTCAGCTTGTTTCCCTGGAGCATGGCCACCAGACTGAGAGTGTTAAGAGTTACAGTTAGGTCCAGAAATATTTGGACAGTGACACAAGTTTTGTTATTTTAGCTGTTTACAAAAACATGTTCAGAAATACAATTATATATATAATATGGGCTGAAAGTGCACACTCCCAGCTGCAATATGAGAGTTTTCACATCCAAATCGGAGAAAGGGTTTAGGAATCATAGCTCTGTAATGCATAGCCTCCTCTTTTTCAAGGGACCAAAAGTAATTGGACAAGGGACTCTAAGGGCTGCAATTAACTCTGAAGGCGTCTCCCTCGTTAACCTGTAATCAATGAAGTAGTTAAAAGGTCTGGGGTTGATTACAGGTGTGTGGTTTTGCATTTGGAAGCTGTTGCTGTGACCAGACAACATGCGGTCTAAGGAACTCTCAATTGAGGTGAAGCAGAACATCCTGAGGCTGAAAAAAAAGAAAAAATCCATCAGAGAGATAGCAGACATGCTTGGAGTAGCAAAATCAACAGTCGGGTACATTCTGAGAAAAAAGGAATTGACTGGTGAGCTTGGGAACTCAAAAAGGCCTGGGCGTCCACGGATGACAACAGTGGTGGATGATCGCCGCATACTTTCTTTGGTGAAGAAGAACCCGTTCATAACATCAACTGAAGTCCAGAACACTCTCAGTGAAGTAGGTGTATCTGTCTCTAAGTCAACTGTAAAGAGAAGACTCCATGAAAGTAAATACAAAGGGTTCACATCTAGATGCAAACCATTCATCAATTCCAAAAATAAACAAGCCAGAGTTAAATTTGCTGAAAAACACCTCATGAAGCCAGCTCAGTTCTGGAAAAGTATTCTATGGACAGATGAGACAAAGATCAACCTGTACCAGAATGATGGGAAGAAAAAAGTTTGGAGAAGAAAGGGAACGGCACATGATCCAAGGCACACCACATCCTCTGTAAAACATGGTGGAGGCAACGTGATGGCATGGGCATGCATGGCTTTCAATGGCACTGGGTCACTTGTGTTTATTGATGACATAACAGCAGACAAGAGTAGCCGGATGAATTCTGAAGTGTACCGGGATATACTTTCAGCCCAGATTCAGCCAAATGCCGCAAAGTTGATCGGACGGCGCTTCATAGTACAGATGGACAATGACCCCAAGCATACAGCCAAAGCTACCCAGGAGTTCATGAGTGCAAAAAAGTGGAACATTCTGCAGTGGCCAAGTCAATCACCAGATCTTAACCCAATTGAGCATGCATTTCACTTGCTCAAATCCAGACTTAAGACGGAAAGACCCACAAACAAGCAAGACCTGAAGGCTGCGGCTGTAAAGGCCTGGCAAAGCATTAAGAAGGAGGAAACCCAGCGTTTGGTGATGTCCATGGGCTCCAGACTTAAGGCAGTGATTGCCTCCAAAGGATTCGCAACAAAATATTGAAAATACAAATATTTTGTTTGGGTTTGGTTTATTTGTCCAATTACTTTTGACCTCCTAAAATGTGGAGTGTTTGTAAAGAAATGTGTACAATTCCTACAATTTCTATCAGATATTTTTGTTCAAACCTTCAAATTAAACGTTACAATCTGCACTTGAATTCTGTTGTAGAGGTTTCATTTCAAATCCAATGTAGTGGCATGCAGAGCCCAACTCGCGAAAATTGTGTCACTGTCCAAATATTTCTGGACCTAACTGTACATTCCAGGAGAGGAGTTAACGTTTAACATCCCAGTCACTTCTCTCCAGTGCATTGATTTATATATAACAGTTATCTGCTCACCTCCTTCTCATCTTCTGAAGAGATGTAGTTATAAATCACCAGTATTTCTCCTAAACACAGCGCTGTACTCTCCCTGTCTGGAGCCATGTGCGTCTTCAAATGCCCTGTTATCTCCATGTGTCCATACAGTGATAGACTCAGAAAAAAAACACTGATAGCTTAATATGTAATAGCAGAACGTGTGCTGAGCTTTATAGTTCTACTAATACTACAGTTGTGCAGCTTACCAGATTCAGGGAGTAGAGCCCACCCTGCCAGATACCAGGAAGTAAGGAGTCTGCATAGCTCAGAGATGCACAAGAAACAACTTAAGAATACCCCTTGAACTCCTTTTCCATCAGTTCATGATGTAATCCAATGTGCAGATAAAAAAAATCAGCTAAAAAAAGGCGTCTTATTTTATTTTTATTTTTTATAAGCGCATTGTAAAATTGTATTCTGTGACACTCAGGGTCTTATGGTAGAAGGTCTAGGTAGCAAAAGGGAGGCACTGAGCCTCCAACATAGTAAGTGTAGCAAGAAGAACTCAATGTGTGGCTGTGAGCACTTGTCTACCTGGGGAGTCTGTGCAGACAATAGAATATGGGCCCCAGAAAAGCAAACATGGACTCTATGAACACTCTCCAGGGAGGCAACAGAGCCAATAGAGACTTTGGAAGCTAGAGTAGAAAACCGGTGGGACGGTAGCATCAGGCTATTGGTCCTATTGCAGCATCCCTAAAACCAACAAAGTTTGTGGACTCCTTGCCATGCTCACCGTTCAGTTTGACATTGCTAGTGCTCAGTGTGTAATCTATAGTTTATATGTAGAAAGTATCCACCGCAAGGAGATTTGTCACATACTGTCACGGGTGTGTCACAGTACTGTAGTGTCTGGTAAAAGAAGGTCACAGCGTTTGGCTGTGCAAAATGTTCCCTGACTTTCTATTGTTCTTGCTGTCAGTATTCTGTGTACTAGGTAGCTCCTCTGCTGGGTTTTCATCCTTTTCCCTTTAGGATCCTGCAGAGCTCCAATTCCTTTCAGCTGCTAATCATCTGTATTTCCCCTTGGGTTTAAATACTCTCATTTTCCCTAGACTTGTGCTGCTGATATTCAGTTCATTCAAGCTCTGGATGCAAGCATGCGGCTTGCACTCATCTGTGGTATTGTTGCTGTGATTTTGCTGAACTTCTACCTGAGTCACCTGTGGATAAGTAGTTCATGCACTTTTACCCTGCATGTCCTCCTTGTTGTCTTCTTTAGTGTTTAGTGGGGCTGATGAAAAGCTCATCCCAATCGTTCCCTATTTAGGGTCCAGCACTAGGGATACCTAGGGTCAGGTATCCAGCTCAGCGCATAGGTGGGGAACTTATTTATTTTGGTAAGGGACCCCAGGAATAAGAGTAGGTTTAGTCAAGAGTCAGCATCTCCTCTTTCACTAAGCACAGGGTTTCCCTTCCCTTTCTCCTTGTGAAAAGTGACATGTCAGTGAAAGGAGGCTTATAAGCCATGCAGTAACATTTCTTTCTGTGGAGAGTGACATGCCAGTATAAGGAGGCTTACAAGCCATGCAGTAAAATGTCTCTTTGTGGAAAGTGACATGCTAGAGTAAGGAGGCTTATAAGCCATGGAGTAACATTTCTCTTTATGGAAAGTTACATGCTAGTGTAAGGAGGCTAATAAGCAATGCAATGCTTTACTGGGAATTTAAATATGGAATCTTAAAGGTCAATATCAACTCTTTAACAAGCCCTGCCTAAGTCATATGGCAAGTCTCGTTAAAGAGTTGATATTAAATTTTATGATTGCTACTTTCAATAGGTGGCACTAGAATTCAAGTCCACATCCTCTCTGAAGACACAATTTGCATCTTTTTTTAATAAAATTCTGTTCAAATAAATTTGCTCTTCTGATCTCCTAGTAACCTATAGAGACACTTTAGTGATGATAGACTTATGTCAGGGCGCAGCACTTGAAGGTCTCAATGAGCAGCAAAATACATGTGCGCCAATATATGATTAATTAACATAATTCATGTGGACGCAAACTATGGCCTGGATGCCTGCAAGAGCCTCACATTTTATATACAGTAGATCACAAAAGTGAGTACACCCCTCATATTTTTATAAATATTTTGTCTTTCCATGGCACAACACTGAAGATCTGACCCTGTGATGTACAGTGTCAGTGCGCAGCTTGTATAACAGTGTAAATATGGTGCCCGCTAAATAACTCAACACACAGTCATTAATGTCTAAACTGCTGGCAGCTAAAATAAGTATACCCCGAAGTGAAAATGGCTAAATTGTGCCCAAACGGTCAATATTTTGTGTGGCCACTGTTATTTTCAGCACGGCTTTAACTCTCTTGGGCATGGAAGTCACTAGGGTTTCACAGGATCTGCTGGAATTGTCTTCCATCCTCCATGATGACATCACGGAGCTGATGGATGTTAGAGAACTTGCGCTCCTACACCTTCCATTTGAGGAGGACCTACAGGTGCTTCATAGGGTTTTGTTGGGAGATATGCTTGGCCAATCAAGCATATTTACCCTCAATTTCTTTAGCAATGCAGTGGTCGTCTTGGAGGTGTGTGGGGTTATATCAAGGTCATCATGCTCTGCTTCAGTATGTCACAGTACATGCCATTTATGGTTCCCTCAATGAACTATAGCTCCCCACAGTCGGCAACACTCATGCAGCCCCAAATCATGACCCTCCCACCACCATGCTTGACTGTAGGCAGGACACACTTGTCTTTGTACACCTCACCTTGTTGCCGCCACTATCTGAACCAGATAAGTTATCTTGGTCTTATTAGACCACAGGACATAGTTCCAGTAATCTATGTCCTTACCCTGATTGTTTTCAGCAAACTGTTTGCGGCTTTTTTGTGCATCATCTTTAGAAGAGGCTTCCTTCTGGGATGACAGCCATGTAGACCAATTTGTTGCAGTGTGAGGCGTATGGTCAGAGCACTGGCAGGCTGATTCCCCACCCCTGTGTCCTCTGCAGTGTGCAGTGTATGGTCAGTGAACTAACAGGCAGACCCCCCATCCCTCTAACTTCTGCACTGTGTGGTGTATGGTATCAGCACTGGCAGGTGGACCCCCCCCCCCCACCTCTGTAACCACTGCAGCAATGCTGGCAGCTCTCATACTTCTATTTTGAAAAGACAACCTCTGTATATCAAGCTGAGCACTTGCACTCCACTTCTTTGGTCAACCATTGATAGACCCGTTCTGCCTTGTTATACCGCTGTATGGTCTTGGTCATCATGCTGCAGCTCAGTGTCAGGGTGGTGGCAATCTTCTTATAGCCTAGGCCATTTTATGTGGAGCAACATTTTTTTTTCTAATCCTCAGAGAATTCTTTGCCCCGAGGAGCCATGTTGAACTTCCAGTGACTAATATGAGAGATATAATAAAATGTTTAAAAAAATATTGAAGGGTGTACTAAATTATAACACATACTGTATATACTTGCAGAACAGAAACCATGAAAATCATTTAAGGTCCTTTGATTTCTATTTATGATTTTGGTTCTTCAGAACAAATATCTCTGCCATTGCGCTTGGTTTCTACTAGTTGATAGGGTAGCGCTGTGGCTCAGTGGTTAGCACTGCAGTCTTAAGCTAGGGTCACACTAAACGACAGCGACAACGACGTCGCTGTTAAGTCACCATTTTCTGTGACGTAGCAGCGACCTTGTAAGTCGCTGTTATGATCGCTGCTTAGCTGTCAAACACAGCAGCCGAAGTAGCGATCATAACGACACGCGTCGCTGTGCTGCAACATGTGCAGAGAGCAGGGAGCCGCGCACACTGCTTAGCGCTGGCTCCTTGCTCTCCTAGCTACAGTACACATCGGGTTAATTACACGATGTGTACTGCAGCTACATGTGCAGAGAGCAGGGAGCCGGCACTGGCAGCAAGAGCGGCAGAGGCTGGTAACGAAGGTAAATATCGGGTAACCGCCTTGGTTGCCCAATGTTTACCTTGGTTACAGCTTACCGCAGCTGCCAGACGCCGGCTCCTGCTTCCTGCTCGCTTCATTTCGTCGCTCTCTCGCTGTCACACACAGCGATGTGTGCTTCACAGCGGGAGAGCGACGACCAAAAAATGAAGCTGGACATTCAGCAATGAGCGGCGACCTCACAGCAGGGGCCAGCTCGTTGCTGGATGTCACACACAGCGACAGCGACGGGACGTCGCTGCAACGTCACAGAAAATGGTGACGTAGCAGCGACGTCGTTGTCGCTGTGTGTGACACCACCTTTACAGTGCTGGGGTCCTGGATTCAAATCCCATCAAGGACACCATCTGCAAGAAGTTTGTATATTATCACCATGTTTATGTGGATTTCCTCCCCCTCTCCAAAGACAGATTGATAGGGAATGCAGATTGTGAACCCCAATAGCGACAGTGCTGCTAATGTATGGAATTAATGGCACTATATAAGTAAATAAATATATTAATAAATATATAGTACACTAGCTGTAGTACCCGGGCGTTGCCTGGGATAGTAACTGTCACTCTTTCTCTCTTCCAGTCTCTGTCTGTGTTGCTGTCTGTGTTGCTGTCTGTCTCTTTCCTTGTCTGTCTGTTTCTATCTCTCTGTCTGTATTTGCATCAGTCTATCTGTCTCAATCTCTGTATCTGTCTTTCACTCTCTATCTCTGTGTCTGTCTCTATGTGTGTGTCTTTCTGTCTCTCTCTCTCCCCGTCTGTCTCTTTGCCCAGCTGTCTCTTTGCCTGGCTGTCTCTTTCCTCATCTGTTTCTTTGCCCGGCTGTCTCTTTGTCCGTCTGTCTCTTTGCCCGGCTGTCTTTTTGCCCGGCTGTCTTTTTGCCCGGCTGTCTCTTTCCCGGTCTGTCTCTTTCCCCGTCTGTCTTTTTCCCCGTCTGTCTCTTTCCCCGTCTGTCTCTTTCCCCGTCTGTCTCGTTCCCCATCTGTCTCGTTCCCCGTCTGTCTCGTTCCCCGTCTGTCTCGTTCCCCGTCTGTCTCTTTCCCCGTCTGTCTCTTTCCCCGTCTGTCTCTTGCCCCGTCTGTCTCTTGCCCCGTCTGTCTCTTTCCCGGTCTGTCTCTTTGCCCGTCTGTTTCTTTCCCCGTCTGTCTCTTTGCCCGTCTGTCTCTTTCCAGGGTTGTCTCTGTCTGTCTGTCTCTTTCTGTCTCTCTCTATCCGTCTCACCACCGACATCTTATTACCTCACACATAAGCTTCTTATACTAACAGTTTATTTTGTTCCTATAGCAACCACTGACAGTTGCTATTTATAGCCTGTAGCTCCCAGCTCCATTCAGTTTAATGGGTGCAGAATTTTTGTAGAGTAACTGGAAAGCATGGGGTTACATTTTCCCATCCAAACATAGTCTATGATGTTCCCTGGGTCACATGGAGTATCTGTGCAAAATTTCGTGATTGTAAATGTGACGGTGCGGATTCCTTTAGCGGACATATACACATACACACACACACACACACACACACACACACACACACACATACACACACACACACACACACACACACACACACACACATACACACACACACACACACACACATACACACACACACACACACACACATACACACACACACACACACACACACACACACACACACACACACACATACACACATACACTCAGCTTTATATATTAGATGGAAGTCAGAAAATATTCTTTAATACAATGTGCTGGAAACTCTATATCAACCAAATGATATGGTAAAATGTTTTTGATACCGTGCTCAAGTTGCCTCATCAAAACCTGTGATGATAGAGGGATAGTCCAGATATCTGAAGCATCAAGATGACGATTGACTTTGTTATTTGAAACACAAAGTTGCCAAGGATTTGTCTTTCACATGTTAATTCCGTTCATGAGATCATCACGGTCCCATTAGTAGAAAACCAAAACATTACCATGTTTGTTGTCCTCTAAGGGTACGGACAATTAGCAATGTCCACCTGTGGCTATTAACGATCAACAACCGGTGGCAGGGCTTTGCCTATAACCTTCAAAATGCATCCAATAACAATCAATTTGGAAACTGGATTTAGTGCTTTTTGAATGGAGGAGGTTGGCGCTATACGTGCCTCTACCCTATACAATAGATAGTTAATATGGTGCAGCAGCAACACCAATTAAAGGGAACCTGTCACCAGATTTGGTGACGATAAGCTGCGGCTACCACCTTACAGTATACAGCATTCCAGAATACTATATATAAGATCCCAGGCTGCAATGTAGAATGTAAAAAACACTTTTATAATACTCACCTAAGGGGCAGTCCGTTCCGATGGGTGTCGCTGCTCTCCAGTTTGGCGCATCCTCTCTCTGGTCCAGCGCCTCTTTTCTGCTGCGATCTTCAGCCTCCTTTTATCCAGCAAAGATGGGCTGCAGTGTGTACATCGCCCAGGCCAAAAACTAATACTCTACCAGGATACAGCTAAACTCCCACTAAGTGGAGGCATCACAGGTGCAGGAGAAGCAGATCACACACACACTTCCAAAAAATGGAGGGGGCGATTGCTGGATGATAAAACTGCACACTGATGGCATGTTATTTATATTTAGTGTATGGACCTATAAGCATGAGGTTCCCGTGACGAGGGTTGTAGGCTTCCGTTTTATGGCCATAATACCAAAACCTTATATCTTTTTTCTACAGGATACAGCCAGGAACTTTTCTGTTAGGCCTTGCATTTTAGAGTTTCTGTCCCTGCATGGTACACAGGTGGGGGTACAGCCTGGCAGCCCACCTGATCTAATAGTATGGGCATCACCTAATAGGCTGCGGGTTTGTGACTGTGCGTCTGCATGTGTGAACAGCGCTCTATGCAAGACATCAGTGTGCAGTTTTATCATCTAGGAATTTCCCCCCTCCATTCCATGGAGGTGTGTGTGTGATTTGCTCCTCCTGCACCTGTGATGCCTCCACTTAGTGGAGGTTTAGCTGTATCCTGGTAGACAGGGGCGTAACGACCGCGGTCGCAGCGGTCGCCACTGCGACCGGGCCCGCAGGGTTTTAGGGGCCCGGCAGCCGCTCTGCACAGCCGGCTCCTCTCTGTAACAGAGGAGATGCGCTGTGTAGTGGCCGACTACGCGACCGCCAGGGGGCCGGCCTGTGAGTCAGGGGGCCCGGTGTCAGCAGGGGGCAGAGGGGCCCCCTGACCTGGAGAGACCCACCAGGCGTTTCTGAGCTGTGGCAGAGCAGAAGCGCTCCTGCACAGCAGACGGAATCCATCCTTCCAGGACCTGCGATGATGTCATGCCCATGTGAGTGTGTGGGAGGAGACACAGGATGCCGGGCAAAAAGCATCAGAAGATACGGATTCCTGAAGGAGACATGGACACATGATGACTGGTAATGAGAAAAGAGGGGGCACGAGGGGGAGGGGAGTGCAGGGTGAGTGGCATATGAGGGCTGCAGACTGTGACAGAAGGATGTGAAGGGGTGCAGAGTGTTTGAGAGGGGTAAGTTGGGGTACAGGCAGGGTGAGATATGTGGGGCAGGGTGTGTGACATATGGGGGTGTAGTGTGTGTGCTATGGGGGGTGCAGGCTGTATGGGGAGCAGTGTGTGTGACATATGGGGGCAGGGTCATAACTACCGTGGTTGCAGGGGTCAAAAGGAGAAGAGAGGTACTTGTTTTTTTATTTTGCTGGCTCCATGACACATGGAGGCCTGGAGGGGCCTTGCTGCATGACACATGGAGGCCTGGAGGGGCCTTGCTGCATGACACATGGAGGCCTGGAGGGGCCTGGCTGCATGACACATGGAGGCCTGGAGGGGCCTGGCTGCATGACATGGAGGCCTGGAGGGGCCTGGCTGCATGACATGGAGGCCTGGAGGGGCCTTGCTGCATGACACATGGAGGCCTGGAGGGGCCTTGCTGCATGACACATGGAGGCCTGGAGGGGCCTTGCTGCATGACACATGGAGGCCTGGAGGGGCCTGGCTGCATGACACATGGAGGCCTGGAGGGGCCTGGCTGCATGACATGGAGGCCTGGAGGGGCCTGGCTGCATGACATGGAGGCCTGGGGGCCTGGCTGCATGACACATGGAGGGCCTGGGGTGGCTGGCTGCATGACACATGGAGGCCTGGAGGGGCCTGGCTGCATGACACATGGAGGCCTGGAGGGGCCTGGCTGCATGACATGGAGGCCTGGAGGGGCCTGGCTGCATGACATGGAGGCCTGGGGGCCTGGCTGCATGACACATGGAGGGCCTGGGGTGGCTGGCTGCATGACACATGGAGGCCCTGGGGTGGCTGGCTGCATGACACATGGAGGCCTGGAGGGGCCTGGCTGCATGACATGGAGGCCTGGGGGCCTGGCTGCATGACACATGGAGGGCCTGGGGTGGCTGGCTGCATGACACATGGAGGCCCTGGGGTGGCTGGCTGCATGACACATGGAGGCCTGGAGGGGCCTGGCTGCATGACACATGGAGGCCTGGAGGGGCCTGGCTGCATGACACATGGAGGCCTGGAGGGGCCTGGCTGCATGACATGGAGGCCTGGGGGCCTGGCTGCATGACACATGGAGGGCCTGGGGTGGCTGGCTGCATGACACATGGAGGCCCTGGGGTGGCTGGCTGCATGACACATGGAGGCCTGGAGGGGCCTGGCTGCATGACACATGGAGGCCTGGAGGGGCCTGGCTGCATGACACATGGAGGCCTGGAGGGGCCTGGCTGCATGACACATGGAGGCCTGGAGGGGCCTGGCTGCATGACACATGGAGGCCTGGAGGGGCCTGGCTGCATGACACATGGAGGCCTGGAGGGGCCTGGCTGCATTACACATGGATGCCTGGAGGGTCCTGGCTGCATGACATGGAGGCCTGAGGGCCTGGCTGCATGACACATGGAGGCCCTGGAGGGGCCTGGCTGCATGACACATGGAGGCCCTGGGGTGGCTGGCTGCATGACACATGGAGGCCTGGAGGGGCCTGGCTGCATGACACATGGAGGCCTGGAGGGGCCTGGCTGCATGACACATGGAGGCCTGGAGGGGCCTGGCTGCATGACACATGGAGGCCTGGAGGGGCCTGGCTGCATGACACATGGAGGCCTGGAGGGGCCTGGCTGCATTACACATGGATGCCTGGAGGGTCCTGGCTGCATGACATGGAGGCCTGAGGGCCTGGCTGCATGACACATGGAGGCCCTGGAGGGGCCTGGCTGCATGACACATGGAGGCCCTGGGGTGGCTGGCTGCATGACACATGGAGGTCTATGGGACTGCATAAAAAACATGAAGGACACCTTATACATGGACTAGGGGTACATTATACATGGAGGAGTATGGGGCTGCATAATACAATATGAAAATTGATGGGGCTGGATTATAATACATATAGGACTATGGGGGCTGCATTATAATATATGGAGGACTATGGAGGCTACCTTATACATGGACTATGGAAGTGCATTATAAAACATGGAGGACTATGTGGTGCAGTATAATATATGGAGAACTATGGGGTGAATTTTAATACATGGAGAACTATGGGAAATGCATTATAATTGAAGGGCTACTTTATACATGGAGGATTATGGGGGTGCATTATAATATATGGAGGGCTATGTATCTGCATTCTAATATATGAAGGGTTATGTGAGACCCTTTATACAATTATTTGGAAGGCTATGTGGGGGCTGTTATAGTATTTTGAGAACTTTATACAGGGGGGACAAAGATACAAGTATGGGATGGAAATGTTTTGTGCTGAGGGAAAAAGGCTCTTTCCCTCAGCAGCCAACTTTCCCATGCTCTGCTATACATCTCTCAGCACCCAGCTTTCCCATGCTCTGCTATACATCTCTCAGCACCCAGCTTTCCCATGCTCTGCTGTACATCTCTCAGTACCCAGCTTTCCCATGCTCTGCTATACATCTCTCAGCACCCAGCTTTCCCATGTTCTGCTATACATCTCTCAGCACCCAGCTTTCCCATGCTCTGCTATACATCTCTCAGCACCCAGCTTTCCCATGCTCTGCTGTACATCTCTCAGTACCCAGCTTTCCCATGCTCTGCTATACATCTCTCAGCACCCAGCTTTCCCATGCTCTGCTATACATCTCTCAGCACCCAGCTTTCCCATGTTCTGATATACATCTCTCAGCACCCAGCTTTCCCATGTTCTGATATACATCTCTCAGCACCCAGCTTTCCCATGTTCTGCTATACATCTCTCAGCACCCAGCTTTCCCATGTTCTGATATACATCTCTCAGCACCCAGCTTTCTCATGCTCTGATATGGGAAAGCTGGGTGCTGAGGACAAGATAAATATCAGAACATAGGAAAGCTGGGTGCTGATAGAGGGATTTCAGGGTGCTGTGGGTGAGAGCCAAGTGTCAGCGTCATTATCCTGTACCCCGAGTGTCAGTGTCATTATCCCTTACCCCATACCTCCCAACCGTCCCGGATACAGCGGGACTTTCACGCTTTACGTTGTTTGTCCCGTTGCCACGATCGGGACGGCCGGCTCCCGGGCTCCGCCCACCCACTCTCTCTCCGCCTCCCTGCTTTTCCCTCCTACCATCCCAGTAGACGTGGCATAACAGAGAGGAGCGCTGCCTGTGCTGCTGCTGGTACAGTAAAATCTCCCCAGCGCTGATTTCCCTCCCTCCCCCCCCCTCACCCCCGGCCGGAGCCTCTCTGTGCGGTCGGCCGGCCGCCTGTCTGTGCGGTCGGCCGGCCGCCTTTCTGTGCGGGCGCCCCCCGGCCGCCTGTCTGTGCGGGCGCCCCCCGGCTGCCTGTCTGTGTGGGTGCCCCCCGGCCGCCTGTCTGTGCGGGCGCCCCCCTGCCGCCTGTCTGTGCGGGCGCCCCCCTGCCGCCTGTCTGTGCGGGCGCCCCCCTGCCGCCTGTCTGTGAAGGCGACCGGCCACCTCACTGTGTGGGCGACCGGCCGCCTCACTGTGGCTCCCTGCGTGTCCATGCTGGAGGCCCGCCGGCTGCCTGCGTGTCCATGCTGGAGGCCCGCCGGCTGCCTGCGTGTCCATGCTGGAGGCCCGCCGGCTGCCTGCGTGTCCATGCTGGAGGCCCGCCGGCTGCCTGCGTGTCCATGCTGGAGGCCCGCCGGCTGCCTGCGTGTCCATGCTGGAGGCCCGCCGGCTGCCTGCGTGTCCATGCTGAATGGGTGTGGATGGGGAGTGGATATGGGCGTGACTGTGAAATGGGTGTGGTTAGGGGGCGTGGCCTAAAAATTTGCCGCGGCGCGCTACGCGCGCCGCAAACTTTGTCCTTCTTTTCCTTCTTTAAAAGTTGGGAGGTATGCCTTACCCCAAGTGTCTGTGTATGTGGAGGGGGGGCCCAGGTCTAAACTTTGCACCGGGGCCCATCCAACTCTAGTTACGCCACTGCTGGTAGAGTATTAGTTTTTGGCCTGGGCGATGTACAACTGCAGCACCATCTTTGCTGTAAGTAATTTTGGAGGATATTTATTCCTCTTTTTGTTGCTATTTTTATACTCCTTTTATCCAGCCCAGTGTGGATGACGCGTCTACCTCATCCATACATCCCAACATTGTGGTCCTGCACAGGCGCACTTTGATCTGCCCTGCTGAGAGCAGATCAAAGAACTGTAATGTGCAGGTATGAGGAAAGGTTAAAGACCGCCCACACATGTGTTGCGTCCCACGGGGCAGGAGGTTAACCTACTCATTGCCGGGCAGTCACGGGTCGAGTCAGTTAATGTAACAGGTGGCCTTGCCCGGTTCCTTTGCACAAAGGCGTACAGTGAATGATGGGGGATGTGGGGTATTTGGGGAAAGTTTGTCGTGACGCTACCTGTGGTATGCGGCCAGGGAGTAGCCACCGCTGCTGAATTCCTTGCCGGGGCAGGTGTTATAGCAGCCGGGATGGTGTCGCTCCCCAAGGGCGGAGCGGGCCCCAGGTGGATGACGGTGGGATGGCGGTCCCTTGGAAGCGCTGGAGCGCAAGGCGACGGAGTAGCAAATCAGAGTCTGAGTAGGCAACTGCGGTTCCAGGTTCTTTTAATAACTGATTTAAAGCTGCACCAAGGTGCTGGTCTCTGCCGTCGTGGGCTCCAGTCAATCCCAGGCATGTAAATGGGCCACCACCGGTGTTTGAAGAGAGAGAGAGAGAAGGAGAATGTCCCTTGTCTAGGATGTTGCAGTTAGGTACCCTGGCCGAGCTGCCGCTCCAAGCCCCGGGCCTAGTAAAGTTCAAGAGTTCCAGAGATGTCTTGTCAGAATTATGGTCCCAATGGATCTTCTTGTGGATGTGAGTGTGTTGCGCCTTTATCTACACCAAGTGGACCCCACCTCCCAGGTGGCTGGCTTCAGTGACCAGGGAAGTCCCATGCATCATGGTGGCCACCCCCCTGCCTACCCTGAGCCATCCCACCCTGTGAGAAGGCTCCTATGCTGTATGTAGTGTGTGGATGTGGAACACTGGTGATTAACCCCTCACTTACCTGAGATGGATATCGCACCTTAATTGAGGTGCAATACCCTGTGCCACACATGTGCACTACAATACTTTAATCTGCCCTTAGCAGGGCTGATCAGAGTGCGCCTGTGCAGGACTGAAATGCCGGCTGGTGTGGATGACGTAGGATGCATCATGCATACAGGCCTCAGAAGAAGGAGGACGGCAATCGCCACAGAGAGGAGGCGCCGGACTGGAGACCCGTGACACCCATCAGCCCAGACCGCCCACCCTAAAGTGAGTATATAAAGGTGTTTTCTTTACGTTATACAGAGCGGCCTCTTATATACAGTATTCTGGAATGCTGTATATAAGAGCTTACTGTTGGTGACAGGTTTAATGCTCATTAATAAGGCTGTTTCTAAAAGAAAATGCAGACTTTTTTATGTTAGACAATTCCTTTAAGGTGTACAATAAAGAACCTGTAATGGCCAAATTATAGTTAGTGTTCGCTGTTCATGAATATCTGGAGATATTATATAAAACAAAAACTTTAGAAAAATTTCGAAAACGAACCCAAATCTTTGATTCTCACTTACAGTATATAGGATTCAGTGCCTTGGGATTCTTATTCAATATCTCATCTATAGTGGATGTTTGTCAAAAGGCTTGTATTAAAGAGGTTGTCCGCTACTTTTACATTGATGGTCTATCCTTAGGGGTGCTTTACAAGCTGTGACATCGCTGCCGATATATCGTCGGGGTCACATCGTTAGTGACGCACATCCGGCGCCGGGAGCGACATCGCAGCGTGTGACACAAATGAGCGACGATCAACGAGCGCAAAAACGTGCAAAATCGTTGCTTGTTGACACGTCGCTCATTTCCATAATATCGTTGCTGCTGAAGGTACGATGTTGTTTGTCGTTCCTGCGGCAGATCACATCGCTATGTGTGACACCACTGGAACGACAAACATCTCCTTACCTGCGTCCACCGGAAAAGGAGGAAGGAAGAGGTGGGCGGGATGTTCCAGCTGCTCATCTCCTCCCCTCCTTTTCTATTGGGTGGCGGTTCAGTGACGCTGCTGTGACGTCGCTGTGATGCTGAACAAACCACCCCCTTAGAAAGGAGGCGGTTTGCCGGTCACAGTGACGTCGCAGAGCAGGTATGTGCATGTGACGCTGCCATAGCGATAATGTTCGTTACGGCAGCGATCACCACATACAGTTAGGTCCAGAAATATTTGGACAGTGACACAAGTTTTGTTATTTTAGCTGTTTACAAAAACATGTTCAGAAATACAATTATATAATCAATGAAGTAGTTAAAAGGTCTGGGGTTGATTGCAGGTGTGTGGTTTTGCATTTGGAAGCTGTTGCTGTGACCAGACAACATGCGGTCTAAGGAACTCTCAATTGAGGTGAAGCAGAACATCCTGAGGCTGAAAAAAAAAAATCCATCAGAGAGATAGCAGACATGCTTGGAGTAGCAAAATCAACAGTCGGGTACATTCTGAGAAAAAAGGAATTGACTGGTGAGCTTGGGAACTCAAAAAGGCCTGGGCGTCCACGGATGACAACAGTGGTGGATGATCGCCGCATACTTTCTTTGGTGAAGAAGAACCCGTTCACAACATCAACTAAAGCCCAGAACACTCTCAGTGAAGTAGGTGTCTCTGTCTCTAAGTCAACAGTAAAGAGAAGACTCCATGAAAGTAAATACAAAGGGTTCACATCTAGATGCAAACCATTCATCAATTCCAAAAATAGACAGGCCAGAGTTAAATTTGCTGAAAAACACCTCATGAAGTCAGCTCAGTTCTGGAAAAGTATTCTATGGACAGATGAGACAAAGATCAACCTGTACCAGAATGATGGGAAGAAAAAAGTTTGGAGAAGAAAGGTAACGGCACATGATCCAAGGCACACCACATCCTCTGTAAAACATGGTGGAGGCAACGTGATGGCATGGGCATGCATGGCTTTCAATGGCACTGGGTCACTTGTGTTTAATGATGACATAACAGCAGACAAGAGTAGCCGGATGAATTCTGAAGTGTACTGGGATATACTTTCAGCCCAGATTCAGCCAAATGCCGCAAAGTTGATCGGACGGCGCTTCATAGTATAGATGGACAATGACCCCAAGCATACAGCCAAAGCTACCCAGGAGTTCATGAGTGCAAAAAAGTGGAACATTCTGCAATGGCCAAGTCAATCACCAGATCTTAACCCAATTGAGCATGCATTTCACTTGCTCAAATCCAGACTTAAGACGGAAAGACCCACAAACAAGCAAGACCTGAAGGCTGCGGCTGTAAAGGCCTGGCAAAGCATTAAGAAGGAGGAAACCCAGCGTTTGGTGATGTCCATGGGTTCTAGACTTAAGGCAGTGATTGCCTCCAAAGGATTCGCAACAAAATATTGAAAATAAAAATATTTTGTTTGGGTTTGGTTTATTTGTCCAATTACTTTTGACCTCCTAAAATGTGGAGTGTTTGTAAAGAAATGTGTACAATTCCTACAATTTCTATCAGATATTTTTGTTCAAACCTTCAAATTAAACGTTACAATCTGCACTTGAATTCTGTTGTAGAGGTTTCATTTCAAATCCAATGTGGTGGCATGCAGAGCCCAACTCGCCAAAATTGTGTCACTGTCCAAATATTTCTGGACCTAACTGTATCGGCCGTGCGATGGGGGCGGGCGCTATCGCGCTCGACATCGCTAGCAATTGCTAGTGATGTCGCAGCGTGTAAAGCCCGCCTTAGGATAGGTCAACTCATCGATGTCTGATTGGCCGCACCCCCACCCACCAGCTTTTCTTGGTACCAGCGATGGCAGCAGGCAGCCGGAAATGTTCAGTTCCAGAGTTGTTCTATCAACTGATAGTAGCTACGACCAGGTACTACACATCTATCTCCCATTCCAATCAATTGGAGGCGGATGTGCAGGACCAGGTTGAGGCAGCTACCAGAAGATAGAGCACTTCCGGAACTGAGCATTTCTGGCTGCCTGCTCTTGCCAAGAACAGCTGATCGGCGGGGGTGTGGGGTGTTGGACCCCGGCTATTCAGACATTGATGACCTATCCTAAGGATAGGCCACCAGTGTAAAAGTAGTGGACAACCTCTTTAATTTGATGATCTCTATTAAGTCACAAGGACATCATAGAGGAGGTCTTTACCGTAGAGCCCCCTATATAATTCAGGCACTAATGTCTAGTACTTCTCTCTTTGGTGGATCCAGTACATCCATTTATTATAAGGGAATAGAATGCAGCTGACAATAAGTTCCACCAATAAATTAGCTGTTTGCAAGGAGCCTTGGTAGCCTTGGTAGCCGGATCTATAGCTATCAGCCCTCATAGTACATGGGTTGTCTCTGATGACACAGAACCTTCCATTTTCAATGTAATATATTTTTTGCACTTAGAATTACTTAGAACTAAACTTAGCATCCTTACATATTACTAGTGCAGGAGTGATCATATATTTCATAGTCACCACCACCCCAAATTGTAAGTGGATACACCATGGAGTAGAGCCAAATTCTGCTGTCTTTGGAACCCAGGATTGTCGGCTCATATTTCTTCTATAAAAAGCATAAGGGCACTGTGAACGGCACATTAACACACATCTGCAAGGGAGGGTGACCAGAAGGACAGAACAGCCTTATGTCATCAAGGATTGATGGTCAAAAATAGATTTGTCTTGATAAGGGTGATGATAGATGGTGATCTTCATACCATATGTCCCGTTATAGGGCTCCATGGCAGTGGTCCAAGATGTCAAAACTTGGAACATCTTACATTGTACAAGCAATGTGGTTTATATCTTTCAGACTTCTTTGTCTACTTATCAATATGCATATGGTAAGATAATTAATTGCTAAAAAAGAAATGTACCCTACTCACATTGCTTATAAAGATGTTGAAGGATCATTTTGATAGATTTCCTATGGTTTGTGAAGCATTGTACTTACTATTAGAGAGGATTCGATCTTTTGAAATTTGAACCAGGTTAGGCTAAATAGTCCCCAAAATTTGACTTTCCGTGAATCCCATTGCTGCAAAGCCTCCAATTATCCTAAAAACACATGTAACATTCTGAAGTCTCCTGGTACTATATCAAACCCCTTTCAGAGTCTTAAGCGGGCTTTACACGCTGCGACATTGCTAGCATCGGCTAGCGATGTTAAGCGTGATAGCACCCGCCCCCGTCGTACGTGCGATATTGCATGATCACTGCCGTAGTGAACATTATCGCTATGGCAGCGTCACACGCACATACCTGTGCAGCGACGTCGCTATGACCGCCGAACAATACCTCCCTCAAGGGGGAGGTGCGTTCGACGTCATAGCGACATAACTGCGGTGTCACTAAGAAGCCGGCCAATAGAAGCGGAGGGGCGGAGATGAGTGGGACGTAATATCCCACCCACCTCCTTCCTTCCTCATTGCCGGTGGATGCAGGTAAGGAGATGTTCCTCGCTCCTGCGGTGTCACACACAGCGATGTGTGATGCCGCAGGAACGACGAACAACATCGCTAATACGCAATTAACAATTTTTTGATTCTGGACGACCTCTCCGTGGCGAACGATTTTGGCCACTTTTGCGATCGACTAAGGTCGCTCGTATATGTCACACGCTGCAATGTACACTGTAGCCACGTCTTTTCTTACTCGAATCCTCTCCAGATATTGCACTTCACGAGGTCCACACTACAAGCCAACCCACTTACTATCTGTCACTCCTCCTCTACCTCAGCTTAACCCTATCTAATCCTACATCTAATCTACCGCTGCTCCAGCCCGTCCGCCAGGTGGTGCCCACAGGCAAACGGCTCTGGCTCCACTACATTGGGAACCTACACTCTGCTATCAGTATTTACATGTTAACACACATTTATAATAATCAATGCCATCTAATATATAAAGCTGAATGTGTGTATGTGTGTGTGTGTGTGTGTGTGTGTGTGTGTGTGTGTGTGTGTGTATGTATGTCCGGGATTGGCATCTGCACCGTCGCAGCTACAGCCGCAAAATTTTGCACACTCACACTTCTGGACCCCGAGAGCGTCGTGTTTTGAGGGGAAATTTTAAGCCCGCGCTTTACAGTTATTCACCAAAAACCTGCCTCCATTAAAGCGATTGGAGCTGGGAGCCACAATGCAGCCAGAACTTCAGAAGAATGTGCGGCCACACCCTTAAATGGAATGTTGGCATGTCACAATGCAGCCAGGGAAAGAGACAGACACAGACAGGGAAAGAGGCAGACACAGACAGGGTAAGAAACAGACATAGACAGGGTAAGAGACAGACACAGACAAAGAGACAGACAGACCGGGAAAGAGAGGGAAAGAGAGAGACAGGTTAAGAGACAGACACAGACAAGTAAAGAGAAAGACACAGACAAAGAGACAGAGACAGACACAGGGAAACAGACAGACAGGGAAAGAGAGGGAAAGAGACAGACAGGGTAAGAGACAGACAAAGACAGACAGGGAAAGAGACAGACAGGGTAAGAGACAGACAAAGACAGACAGGGAAAGAGACAGACAGACAAAGAGAGAGAGAGATATACAGAGGGGGAGACAGACAGAGAATGGGAGAGAAACAGAGAGACAGTTACTATCCCGGGCAGCGCCGGGTGCTACAGCTATAATATATAAAGCTGAATGTGTGTATGTATGTATGTGTGTGTGTGTGTGTGTGTGTGTGTGTATATCTGGGATTGGCATCTGCACCGTCGCAGCTACAGCCACAAAATTTTGCACACTCACACGTCTGGACCCCAAGAGCATCATAGGCTATGTTGGGAGGCAAAATTTTAACCCCGCGTATTACAATTTACCAATCAATTTTGCCCCTATCTACATAATGGGGAAAAAGTGAAACGAAAAGTGTATCCGCACCGTTGCATTTACAATCACAAAATTTTACACACTCACACGTCTGGACCCCGAGAGCTTCATAGGCTATGTTGTGAGGTGAAATTTTAACCCCGCGCATTCCAATTTACCAATCAATTTTGCCCCTATCTACATAATGGGGAAAAAGTGAAACGAAAAGTGTATCCGCACCGTCACATTTACAATCACAAAATTTTGCACAGACACCTCATGTGACCCAGGGAACGTCGTAGACTATGTTTTGACAGGAAAATTTAACCCCGCGCTTTACAGTTACTCTCCAAAAAACATGCCTTCATTAAAGTAAATGGAGCCTGGAACTACAGGTTATTAATAGGAGCTGTGAGTAGTTGCTATAGGAACAAAAGACATTCATAGTATATGAAGCTTATATGTGAGGTAATAAGATGTCGGTGGGGCGATGGAAAGAGAGAGACAGAGAGAGACAGACAGAGAGAGAGAGACAGACAGAGACAGACAGGGAAAGAGACAGAGAGATAGAGACAAACGGGGAAAGAGACAGACCTAAAAAGAGACAGATGGGGAAAGAGACAGACAGACATGCAGACAGGGACAGAGACAGGCAGACAGGGAAGGAGGAGACAGACAGAGAGACAGACAAAGATAGATGGGGAAAGACACTGACTTTGATAGAGACAGATGGGGAAAGAGACAGAGAAATAGAGACAGACAAAGACATGCAGACAGAGAAAGAGACAGACAGGAAAAGACACAGACAAAGAGACGGGGAGACAGACTGGGAAAGAGACAGACCTGGAAAGAGACAGATGGGGAAAGAAACGGAGAGATAGAGAAAGACAAAGAAAGAGACAGGCAGACCTGGAAAGAGGCAGACCTGGAAAGAGAAAGACATGGAAAGAGACAGACAGAGACAGACGGGGAAAGAGACAGACGGTGAAAGAGACAGATCTAGAAAGAGGCAGACGGAGCACATTACTTGGCCAATTTAGTTAAATCTGTGTGGAATATCTGTGGTGTTGAAATATATGTTTTGAAATGCTTCTATTAGCTTAGTTTTTGCCTTAGGGCGCCCTAAGACCTGGCTGTTCATAACCATTATAGCAGGAGCCTAGCTGCCCATACATGGAGGTTTGCAGTCCAAATAGTGGCATTTTTCCCAGATATGGATGTTTTTAACCTAGATAGTGGCATTTAAGTTAGGTTCCCGGAATACAGAGATATACCTTGCCGTTTGGTTTCCGGGCTTACATGCATTAGCCAATACATAAACTAAATATCTCTCTTTTGCAGTAATGCAGTGCCATATTTTCCCTAGTACATTTTTGGCTTTTTCAGTGTGCGACTGTATGCCTTTACAGACAAAGAGACAGACTGACAGGGAAAGAGACAGACAGTGAAAGAGAGAGACAGGGTAAGAGACAGACACAGACAGGTGAAGAGACAGATACAGACAAAGCGACAGAGACAGACACAGGGAAACAGACAGACAGGGAAAGAGAGGGAAAGAGACAGACAGGGTAAGAGACAGACAAAGACAGGTAAAGAGACAGAAAAAGAGACAGACACAGGGAAAGAGACAGAGGGAAAGAGGGAAGTAGACAGACAGGGAAAAATAGGGAAAGAAACAGACAGGGAAAGCGAGTTAAAGAGACAGACAGGGAAAGAGACAGACAGGGAAAGTGACAGAGATAGATAGACAGACAAGGAAAGAGATAGATAGACAGACAGTGAAAGAGATTGAGACAGACGGAGAAAGAGACAGAGACAGTCAGAGACAGACAGGGAAAGAGACAGACAGACAAAGAGATAGAGAGACAGAGAGATATATACAGAGGGAGAGACAGGGAAAGAAACAGAGAGACAGTTACTATCCCGGCCGTTAATACATTCTATTTATAAATTCTATCCCGGGAATGTTAATACATTCTATTTTGTTAAAAACAGTTATTAACCCGGGCGTGTGTATGTATGTGTGTGTGTGTGTGTGTGTATGTATGTATGTATGTCCGGGATTGGCATCTGCACCGTCGCAGCTACAGCCACAAAATTTTGCACACTCACACGTCTGGACCCCGAGAGCGTCATAGGCTATGTTGTAAGGCGAAATTTTAACCTCTCGCGTTCCAATTTACCAATCAATTTTGCCCCTATCTACATAATGGGGAAAAAGTGAAACGAAAAGTGTATCCGCACTGTCGCATTTAAAATCACGAAATTTTGCACAGACACCTCATGTGACCCAGGGAACATCGTAGACTATGTTATGACAGGAAAATGTAACCCCGCGCTTTACAGTTACTCTCCAAAAAACATGCCTTCATTAAAGTAAATGGAGGCTGGAACTACAGGTTATTAGTAGGAGCTGTGAGTGGTTGCTATAGGAACAAAAGACATTCATAGTATAAGAAGATTATATGTGAGGTAATAAGATGTCAGTGGGGAGACAGATATAGAGAGACAGACAGGAAAAGA
Source organism: Anomaloglossus baeobatrachus (assembly GCF_048569485.1). Taxonomy (NCBI): domain Eukaryota; kingdom Metazoa; phylum Chordata; class Amphibia; order Anura; family Aromobatidae; genus Anomaloglossus; species Anomaloglossus baeobatrachus. The sequence continues at coordinate 55,449,995 of NC_134363.1, read as the reverse complement.
GACAGAGAGATAGAGACAGACAGGGAAAGAGACAGACAGGGAAAGAGACAGACAGAGACAAACGGTGAAAGAGACAGACAGAGACAGACGGTGAAAAAGAGAGACAGACCTGGAAAGAGACAGACCTGGAAAGAGACAAATGGGGAAAGAGACAGACAGACATGCAGACAGGGACAGAGACAGGCAGACAGGGAAGGAGGAGACAGACAGAGAGACAGACAAAGATAGATGGGGAAAGACACAGACTTAGATATAGACAGAGGCTTGCACTCATAATATATATATTAGTGCTCACTTCAGTTATCCTATTCAGTTATATGTATTTTTTCTGAATGTGAACACAGCTCCGCCCCTTTCGGCCATGTTTTTTTCCATCTCCTATATAAGAAAGTCCTTAGTTACCCCTCTCCACCCACAGCAGTTTTTAATTGCAATGAGATGACACACAGTTAGGGTCACAGAGCTAGGGACCCCAATATAGAGATATACCTTGACGAGGTTTTGGGGCTCAGTTACATTGATCAATGTGATTGCTAAATATCTCCTTTTTCCTAATATTCATGGCAGGTATGCAATTCATTATTCACATGTTCAAGTTAGCAAGTAGCATTTTTCATTGTATTTTCCAATATTTTTCCATATGCTTGAGGCATTATACTATTATCTAAGTTTGATGTGCAGCCTTATCCTTATATAGTATGTATTTTTTTGGCTTGCACTCATAATATATATATTAGTGCTCACTTCAGTTATCCTATTCAGACATGCAGACAAGGACAGAGACAGGCAGACATTGAAGGAGGAGACAGCCGGAGAGACAGACAAAGATTGATGGGGAAAGACACAGACTTTGATAGAGACAGACGGGGAAAGAGACAGAGAAATAGAGAGACAAAGATAGGCAGACAGGGAAAGAGACAGACAGGAAAAGACACAGAGAAAGAGACGGGGAGACAGACGGGGAAAGAGACAGACCTGGGAACGAGACAGACCTGGAAAGAGCCAGACGGGGAAAGAGACAGATGGGGAAAGAGACAGACAGAGACAGATGGGGAAAGAGACAGATGGGGAAAGAGACAGATGGGGAAAGAGACAGATGGGGAAAGAGACAGACGGGGAAAGAGACAGATGGGGAAAGAGACAGACGGGGAAAGAGACAGACGGGGAAAGAGACAGACGGGGAAAGAGACAGACCTGGAAAGAGACAGACCTGGAAAGAGAAAGACGGAGCACATTATTTGGCCAATTTAGTTAAATATGTGGGGAATATCTGTGGTGTTGAAATATATGTTGTGAAATGCTTCTATTAGCTTAGTTTTTGCCATTTAATAATTACATTTCTATCTATTCTATTTTGTTAACAGCAGTTATTAACCCGGCCAAAGCTGGGTAGTACAGCTAGTATATATATAAAAAGGTCCAAAAATTATCCCTTTTAGCCATTCTGTGAAAATAACTGATTCAAACTGATCGTGTCACTGGCAGAGGCAACATCATTCTGCTCTGACTGAAATGAGTGATATGCCAAATATTCCATTATGTCCTCTGCTTCCTCCTCATTAATATACTTGCCAGAGACAAAGGAGGCCAATTGTGGCCTATTTGTGGAAGTACTTCTGCCTGGATGGCTGGTGGTAGCGGTGGTGCTTCTGCTGCTGTCAACGGCTGCCACAATCTTAGTTGTTACCATATTTTTTGGATTATAAGATGCACTTTTCCTCCCACAAATTTGGGAAAAAAAGGGGGGTTGCGTTTTATAATCTGGTTGTAGCTTACCAGGAGGTAGAAAAGTGCAGTAGAGCAGGGTCAGACGGCGGTGGCAGGAGTAGAGCAATACTGCAGGTGTCCGGGTAGGCGGGGAAAGCTCGAGCAGGAGATTATGGGCGGTACTTGCTGATGAAAATCACAGCACCGCCCATAATTCACACATTCGCAAAAAGTCACCAGCGATCACACTGTGCACAGTGCACAGTCCCGCGACAGTGGCACGGACATACATACATATATACACACACACATACATACACACGCCCGGGTTAATAACTGTTGTTAACAAAATAGAATGTATTAACATTCCCGGGATAGAATGTATAAATAAAATGTATTAACGCCCGGGATAGTAACTGTCTCTCTGTTTCTTTCCTATTCTGTCTGTCTCCCCTTCTGTATATATCTCTCTGTCTCTCTCTCTATCTCTTTATCTGTCTGTCTCTTTCCCTGTCTGTCTCTGACTGTCTCTGTCTCTTTCTCCGTCTGTCTCAATCTCTTTCCATGTCTGTCTATCTATCTCTTTCCATGTCTGTCTATCTATCTCTTTCCTTGTCTGTCTATCTATCTCTGTCACTTTCCCTGTCTGTCACTTTCCCTGTCTGTCTCTTTCCCTGTCTGTCTCTTTCCCTGTCTGTCTCTTTCCCTGTCTTTCCCTGTCTGTCTCTTTCCCTCTTTCCCTCTGTCTCTTTCCCTGTGTCTGTCTCTTTGTCTTTCTCTTTAACTGTCTTTGTCTGTCTCTTACCCTGTCTGTCTCTTTCCCTCTCTTTCCCTGTCTGTCTGTTTCCCTATGTCTGTCTCTGTCTCTTTATCTGTGTCTCTCTCTTTACCTGTCTGTGTCTGTCTCTTAACCTGTCTCTCTCTTTCCCTCTCTTTCCCTGTCTGTCTCTTTCCCTGTCAGTCTGTCTCTTTGTCTGTGTCTGTCTCTTTGTGTCTGTCTCTTGCCCTGTCTATGTCTGTTTCTTACCCTGTCTGTGTCTGCCTCTTTCCCTGTCTGTGTCTGTCTCTTTCCCTGGCTGCATTGTGACACGCCTACATTCCATTTAAGGGCGTGGCTGTGCATTCTTCTGAAGTTCTGGCTGCACTGTGGCTCCCAGCTCCATTCGCTTTAATGGAGGCAGGTTTTTTTGGTGAATAACTGTAAAGCGCGGGGTTAAAATTTCCCCTCAAACATTACGCTCTTGGGGTCCAAAAGTGTGAGTGTGCAAAATTTTGTGGCTGTAGCTGCGACGGAGCAGATGCCAATCCCGGACATACATACATGGGAACGAGATAGACCTGGAAAGAGACAGATGGGGAAAGAAACAGAGAGCTAGAGACAGACAAAGAAAGAGACAGACAGAGACAGATGGAGAAAGAGACGGACGGGGAAAGAGGCAGACCTGGAAAGAGGCAGACCTGGAAAGAGGCAGACCTGGAAAGAGGCAGACGGGGAAAGAGGCAGACCTGGAAAGAGGCAGACCTGGAAAGAGGCAGACCTGGAAAGAGGCAGACAGGGAAAGAGACAGACGGGGAAAGAGACAGACAGAGACAGATGGGGAAAGAGACAGATGGGGAAAGAGACAGACGGGGAAAGAGACAGACATCGAAAGAGACAGACGGGGAAAGAGACAGACGGGGAAAGAGACAGACGGGGAAAGAGACAGACCTGGAAAGAGACAGACCTGGTAAGAGACAGACCTGGAAAGAGAAAGACGGAGCACATTACTTGGCCAATTTAGTTAAATCTGTGGGGAATATCTGTGGTGTTGAAATATATGTTGTGAAATGCTTCTATTAGCTTAGTTTTTGCCTTTTAATAATTACATTTCTATCTATTCTATTTTGTTAACAGCAGTTATTAACCTGGGCGAAGCTGGGTAGTACAGCTAGTATATATATAAAAAGGTTTAAATTATCCCTTTTAGCCATTCTGTGAAAATAACTGATTCAAACTGATCGTGTCACTGGCAGAGGCAACATCATTCTGCTCTGACTGAAATGAGTGATATGCCAAATATTCCATTATGTCCTCTGCTTCCTCCTCATTAATATACTTGCCAGAGGCAAAGGAGGCCAATTGTGGCCTATTTGTGGAAGTACTTCTGCCTGGATGGCTGGTGGTAGCGGTGATGCTTCTGCTGCTGTCAACGGCTGCCACAATCTTAGTTGTTACCATATTTTTTGGATTATAAGATGCACTTTTCCTCCCAAAAATTTGGGACAAAACAGGGGGGTTGCGTTTTATAATCTGGTTGTAGCTTACCAGGAGGTAGAAAAGTGCAGTAGAGCAGGGTCAGACGGCGGTGGCAGGAGTAGAGCAATACTGCAGGTGTCCCAGCAATTCAGGAGCCATCTCCAGTGATTAAAGGGAACCTGTCAGCAGAAATTTTGCACTAAACCTAAAAGATTCCCTTTCTGCAGCTCGTGGACTGCATTCTAGCAAGGTTCCTATTGTTATTGTGCCCCCTTTTAGACCAAAATAAATACTTTATAAAGTGGTACCTTTTCCTATGCAAATCTTGTTAATCGTACACTGGGGCGGGCTGTCTGGTGTCCGTTATCCTGCCTCCTGCTGCTTTACGCCATCCCCATCACTCAATTTCATTCTTCAGGACGCCGCCCAGTGCGCCCCAAGTCTCGCACATGCGCCGTGCCACTCTAGCGGGACTGCACTGTGCACAGTGTGACCGCTGGTGACGTGTTGTGCAGGCGTGAGATTATGGGCGGCGCTGGGATTTTCATCAGCAAGTACCCGCCCATAATCTCGTGCCCGCGCTTTCCCCTCTGCCTCCACCATTCTGCGCAAGCGCTGGCCAGATGAATCCACGTCACCTCTTACCAAGATGGGAAAGAGTTGACGTGGGGTCATCTGACCAGCGCTTGCGCAGAACGGTGGAGGCAGAGGGGAAAGCGCGGGCACGAGATTATGGGCGGTACTTGCTGATGAAAATCACAGCACCGCCCATAATTCACACATGCGCAAAAAGTCACCAGCGGTCACACTGTGCACAGTGCACAGTCCCGCGACAGTGGCACGGACATACATACATATATACACACACACATACATACACACGCCCGGGTTAATAACTGTTGTTAACAAAATAGAATGTATTAACATTCCCGGGATAGAATGTATAAATAAAATGTATTAACGCCCGGGATAGTAACTGTCTCTCTGTTTCTTTCCTATTCTGTCTGTCTCCCCTTCTGTATATATCTCTCTGTCTCTCTCTCTATCTCTTTGTCTGTCTGTCTCTTTCCCTGTCTGTCTCTGACTGTCTCTGTCTCTTTCTCCGTCTGTCTCAATCTCTTTCCATGTCTGTCTATCTCTTTCCTTGTCTGTCTATCTATCTCTGTCACTTTCCCTGTCTGTCTCTTTCCCTGTCTGTCTCTTTCCCTGTCTGTCTCTTTCCCTGTCTTTCCCTGTCTGTCTCTTTCCCTCTTTCTCTTTCCCTGTGTCTGTCTCTTTGTCTTTCTCTTTAACTGTCTTTGTCTGTCTCTTACCCTGTCTGTCTCTTTCCCTCTCTTTCCCTGTCTGTCTGTTTCCCTACGTCTGTCTCTGTCTCTTTATCTGTGCCTGTCTCTTTACCTGTCTGTGTCTGTCTCTTAACCTGTCTCTCTCTTTCCCTCTCTTTCCCTGTCTGTCTCTTTCCCTGTCAGTCTGTCTCTTTGTCTGTGTCTGTCTCTTTGTGTCTGTCTCTTGCCCTGTCTATGTCTGTTTCTTACCCTGTTTGTGTCTGCCTCTTTCCCTGTCTGTGTCTGTCTCTTTCCCTGGCTGCATTGTGACATGCCTACATTCCATTTAAGGGCGTGGCTGTGCATTCTTCTGAAGTTCTGGCTGCACTGTGGCTCCCAGCTCCATTCGCTTTAGTGGAGGCAGGTTTTTTGGTGAATAACTGTAAAGCACGGGGTTAAAATTTCCCCTCAAACATTACGCTCTTGGGGTCCAAAAGTGTGAGTGTGCAAAATTTTGTGGCTGTAGCTGCGACGGAGCAGATGCCAATCCCGGACATACATACATACATACACACACACACACATACATACACACATTCAGCTTTATATATTAGATGGCATTGATTGTTATAAATGTGTGTTAACATGTAAATATTGATAGCAGAGTGTAGGTTCCCAATGTAGTGGAGCCAGAGCCGTTTGCCTGTGGGCACCACCTGGCGGACGGGCTGGAGCAGCGGTAGATTAGATGTAGGATTAGATAGGGTTAAGCTGAGGTAGAGGAGGAGTGACAGATAGGAAGGGGGTTGGCTAGTAGTGTGGACCTCGTGAAGTGCAACTTCTGGAGAGGATTCGAGTAAGAAAAGACGTGGCTACAGTGTCAGCACCAGACATGGAACCCTAAGATAACCTCATGTGGTCCGGAGCCTATGGCTCACCCTGGCGTGCTTATGTAAGTTGTGCACTAGACAGCCATTGGGGTCCAGAAGCAGATGAAAGTGTAAGAAAGGGGGAGGAAAGGAGACGCAAACCCGGCAACTTGAGAACGTGTTTCAAGATAGCAGAGAGCAAGTTGAGAAATAGTAACCCCAGAAACAGTAGAACCAGAACCATGAGGAGTGAGGCCATGTCTGTCATAACTATGTTAAGAATAAGCTGAACAAATTTGGTTGTCAAGTGAACTCTGTTGTTGCGTTGGTTAATATTTCGTCTATGACGATGACCAAGAGCGGGGTGATGGACACTGACCTAAAGAAACCAGTAAGTGTTATGCACCTCACTCAAATTCACAGCCATACGTGGAGTCTCCTTGGCGAAGGAGCATGGAGCCCATACATCCTGGCATCCATACCTTCCATCGGGGATATAATAAGACCTGTGTTCCAGTCATCAACGGGAAAGCCAGCAAGCTGAAGAAAAGAGGCCAGTAACGTAACTTTTTGTAGTAGCTGTGCAAAGGTGAGGTCTGGAGAAACTGACCAAGAACGGCCACTTAGGGATTGTAGATTCCAGGAGGGGTGTAGATATGTGTGGTACAATGTGAGATTATGTTTCTTTAAAATAAGAAAGATGAGTTGCTGTATCAAGAATGACGAAGAGCAATTCTTAAAGTCTCATCAAAGCTTTTATGCCAGCATTCCGGAGATAAAAGATTTAATAAGGTTAGTGAAACTGCGCTAAAATTTAGCATTTTTGATCCAAAAAAAAGAGCAGAGCTGGAACAGGATGGGAGTGTGGCAACCCCTTGTCATCAAATTCATGATGAGCGGTGGCATTCCTTATGTCACAAATCTCACACCAGTCCACGACTGGAGTAAAATTTGTGGTGAGGGTACAAGGAGGAGCATGCCACTTTTTAGATGAGCTGCATTCATTAAAGGTGGCTTTACACGCTACGAGATGGCTAAAGCAATCTCGTTGGGGTCACGGAATTTGTGACGCACATCCGGCCGCTTTAGCGATGTCGTTGCGTGTGACACTTACCCTATGAGCGATTTTGAATCGTCGCAAAAACGTTCAAAATAGCTCATCGGTGACATGCCCCCCTATTCCAATTATCGTTGCTGCTGCTTGCTATGTGTGACGCCGCTGGAACTGCGTCCACCGGAAAAGGCGGAAGGAAGGAGGTGGGCGGCATGTTCCGGTCGCTCATCTCCTCCCCTCCTTTTCTATTGGGCGGCAGTTCAGTGACGCTGCTGTGACGTCGCTGTGACGCTGAACAAACGGAAAGGAGGCGGTTCTTCAGTCACAGCGACATCGCAGAGCAGGTATGTGCGTGTGACGCTGCCGTAGCGATAATGTTCGCTACGGCAGCGATCACCACATATCGTTACAACGACGGGGGCGGGTGCTATCGCGCTCGACATCGCTAGCAATTGCTAGCAATGTCGTAGCGTGTAAAGTGGCCCTAAGAGGTGTGCACCACTTAATGAATCAGGAGCAAATGACTCGGGTGCATGAAAACCATCAGTCTTGATGAATCGAGGCCACAATTTCCAGTGGTAAGAAGGACATGAAATGTGTCCAGAGTTCTACAAAGGCACCTGGTAGATTTAGCAATAGTAAGTGGAGGAAGGGGGATAGACCTCTAAAGACATAGTGGCAAAATTGTGATGGACAGAAGGTGGCAGTCCATTTTGGCACAAAGTGACCTTTGAGAAATTCATTGGCAAAGACAGTTGGTAAAGTTGATATTATTTAGCCATTAAATATACCATATCACCAAGTGATCGTCAAGTGGGACACAGTTTTGTTAAGTGTAACCACCAAGTGTGCTATGCCTTTCTGCGAAAAGAAAACTAGAACTTCTTCATTACTCTAAAGTTCTGCATTATTCCGTTGGGTTACCACCACCTTGTAACAATTCTGGTTTCCCTCCAGTGGCCGCCTTTTGTCTCAAAAAACCAATGACCTTGTCATAGAAATGAAGATAGACCATAAAAGATAATGAGAGAGAGAGAAGGAGATACTCATTTAGAGGAGAAAGACACATTTTTTGGGACGCGGTACATAATGTATATTCAGGAATTAGACCGGATGGCCGAACAGTAATTCACAAAAGGCTCGGCAATGTGCTACAGAAAGAAAGTAGAATCCCATGAAGCCTTGAGGCAACTAGCATAGTAGTCACAGTCTGTAAAGGATGGCCATGTTCTACAATGTATTGTGCTTGACAGTTACACTTCAGGATGGAGGCACAGATTTTAGTGGTTACCATTGGCAGTAGGAACAGTCTTTTAACGGTTAACAAATGTAACTCACATGTACAGTAGGTACTGAAAGCATTCAGACCCCTTTACATTTTTCACTCTTGGTTTCATTGCAGCCATTTGGTAAATTCAAAAGAGTTCATTTTTTTCTCATTAATGTGCACTCTGCACCCTGCATCCCATTTTGTCAGGAAAAAACTGAAATGCAGAAATGTTTGCAAATTTATTAAACAAGAAAAACTAAAATATCACATGGTCATAAGTATTCAGACCCTTTTCCCAGACACTCATATTTAAGTCACATGCTGTCCATTTCCTTGTGATCCTCCTTGAGATGGTTCTGCTCCTTCATTGGAGTCCAGCTGTGTGTAATTAAACTGGTAGGTCTTGATTTGGAAAGGCGCACACCTTGTCTATATAAGACCTCACAGTGCATGTCACACCAAAGGAGAATCATGAGGTCAAAGAAAGCTCAGTGACAGAATTGTGGCAAGGCACAGTTCTGGCCAAGGTTACAAAAGAATTTCTGCAGTACTCAATATTCCTAAGAGCACAGTGGCCTCCATAATCCTTAAATGGAAGAAGTTTGGGACCACCAGAACTCTTCCTAGACCTGGTCATCTAGCCAAACTGAGTAATCGTGGGAGAAGAGCCTTGGTGAGTGAGGTAAAAAAGAACTCCAAGATCACTGTGGCTGAGCTCCAGAGATGGAGTAGGGAAATGGGAGAAAGTTCCAAAAAGTCAACTATCACTGCAGCCCTCCACCAGTCGGGCCTTTATGGCAGAGTGGCCCGACAGAAGCCTCTCCTCAGTGAAAGACATATGAAAGCCGCATAGAGTGTGCAAAAAAACACATGAAGGACTCCCAGACTATGAGAAATAAGATTCTCTGGTCTGATGAGACGAAGATAGAACTTTTTGGTGATAATTCTAAGTGGTATGTGTGGAGAAAACCAGGCACTGCTCATCACCTGCCCAATACATTCCCAACAGTGAAACATGGTGGTGGCAGCATCATGCTATGGGAGTGTTTTTCAGCTGCAGGGACAGGACGACTGGCTGCAACTGAAGGAAAGATGAATGAGGCCAAGTGCAGAGATACAGTAAATGTTAATTTAAGGCTGTTCACTCTGCGTTCCTGCAATGCATTCAGGTGTTAACCTCAAATCACCACATAAATGTAATCTGCCACAGTATGTTTCTGTGCTCATCTGAATAGACTAAAATTTTCAGGAAAAAAAATAAGAGAGTTCATTTAGACTCCATTGATGTAATTGCAGACTATAGTCCAGGATTATGTTTCAATACCAGTTTTAGAAGGATACAGGAAGAACCGTCAAAAGAATTGCACAAAAGCAGTGTGAACAGGGCTGAACTTATACTGTGGGTTGCAGGGCTTAGTCACCATCTTAGGTTATTCTCTAAAGCAAAGTGTCGCGGGCGGAGGAGGGGACGCCGCGCTCTCCCACTGCTCTGGTCCGGCTGCCGCTGCGGCTGCTGCGGCCTGCTGCCGCTGCTCGGTGGCTCGAGCGATGGGCTGGATCCCGGGGACTCGAGCGGCGCTCCTCGCCCGTGAGTGAAAGGGGATTGGGATTTGGGATAGTTATTGTCCGTGACGCCACCCACGGTTGTGGTGATTAAGTGGACACCACCGCTGCTCTTTCTGGGGAGCCCGGGAGTGATGGTATGGAGCAGCCAGTTGTTGATTTGCCCCTCTTTGGGTAGGGGGTTTGGTGGTCCTGGGGCCCAGTGATGGGGTTGGTATGGTGGACAGGCGGGTATGGGGCCTGTGGAGGTGCAGGGGCGCAGGGACAGCGCTGTGCCGCACGGCACGGAGGTACTCACTCAGCCAGTAAACACGACACAGTTCTCGGTAAACAAACGGCTGGTTGGACGGGTCCCTCGGACGGTTACGGTGCTGATGTTCCCTGCAGTTAGCGGTGACAGTCTCTTCCCTGCACCTATGTAAAGTCTTTTTGGTAGCGATGGGTTCCCACCGGTTACCCGCTCCCCGGCCTGGACATGAGCCGGAGGAGCCCCTCTCTTGCCCGCAGGCGCTGGCCCTGGGAAACTGGTGCCTTGGCGGTGGCGGTGTCTCCCCTTAACGGTCGTACTGTTGCCTTCAATCGGGACTTGGTTGTTAGGAGACAGACGTCCCCTTCACTGACGGATTTGGCAAATTATGGCGACTCCTAGCCTTGCCGGGATCCGAAAGGCCCCTGCCCTGGTGCTGACTGTTCTTCGTATACTGCTCCAGTACCGCCGGGTCACCACCCGTCCGCGGTCCTTCCAGCAACCTCCGAGCAGTCCCCCTGCAGACTATCACCGCCGTCTGCTGACCTTGCTGTCACTGTCCGGGGCACACACCCGGACCAACTTCAGGCTTTACTACTGTCACTTTTCTGTCACTCTAACTCTCCACTTCACCTCCTTCTACTTCCTCCTCCTAAACTCTTCTTGCTTCTCACTCAAACTCTGCCTGAGCTCAACTCCACTCTAGCCCTCAGCTAGACTTCAACCGCCTGGTTTTCCCGCCTCCAGGGCTGTGAACTCCTCGGTGGGCGGAGCCAACCGCCTGGCCCACCCCCTGGTGTGGACATCAGCCCCTGGAGGAAGGCAACAAGGATTTTGGGTTAGCTAGGTGTACCTGCAGGGAATGTGGGGTGCATGTGATGTTGTGACCTGTGACCCCTGGCTTGCCCAGGGCGTCACATTCCCCCTTAGCAAAACGCAGACCGTCCTCGGGCTGCCCGTCCAACACCGGTTTTATTTTCCTTTTTTCTTTTTTTCTGAAAAAGATAAAACGGCAACATATTTACAATTTATGGCATCATCCCACATCGGGAGGTTCAGTTCTTAAACGTTTTCAAACGGTGTACGGTTACGGTTTCTGCTCTCTCCCACCCAAGCAACCTGGCCCTGATGCTGCCCCTAAAGCCCAGGCAGCACCCCTTGACCCCAGTCCAGCACAAGTTACCCGAGCGGGATCTGTCCTTCCCCTCCAGAGGATAGCCACCGGTTCCTGTGGTGGCTGGGCCCCAGCCTGCTCTGCTGTGGGCCCTCCCTCCAACCTGCCTCTCCGGAGGCGGCAATTGCGGAAACGGTAACGGTAACACAACTTATTTACAAGCCACTAGCGTCTGTGGTTGCCCTGCAAGTTCACGGGCTTGTCCATAAAAAGTTCTCTATGCAAACAATTTTTCAAGCGGTCCCCACGGGGACAACGGTGCCGGCAACGGCCGGTTTCAATCACAGGAGAATCAGATGACTTTTCGGTTCCATTTCACTTATCATCATTTTCAACTTTTAAACAAACACACTGGAAACACACCTGTTTTCTTCCCCCTCCCCCTTTTAAAGAACGGTTTCCCTGTACCTAAGTGGGGGCCTACCTAGGTTGGGACGGGTGGACCTCCGGGGTCCGGTGTCAGTGGGGCTAGGCAGTGGGGCAGAGGGAACAATCGGTTCCTCCTCCCTGCTATCGTGTGGGGCAGGCGGAGGCATAGGGGAGCTGGGCACAGGTTCATCCCTGGGCACTGGCACTGGTTCTGGCTCACGGTTGACCGCTTCCACCACTTCTTCATCCACAGGTTGTGGGAACAGTATCACTGGAAGAATCACCGCGCCATTCTGTGTAGGCCAGTATGCTGGGAAGTCACCCATCACAGTGTGGATCACCTCTTTTGCCTTCTCTGCTGGTGGAGGAACTGGTACTTCAGCCATCGCCCTCAATGCTGGTGGGCACCTTTTCAGATGGTCCCGGGAAACCGTGGCCAAAGTGCCCCCTTGGTCACGACTGACCTGGTAGGCCTTTCCATCTTCCCATCCTGTGGGTTGTATGACGTATGTGTCACGCTCCCCGGGTCCTTGGCTCCCCTCCCCGGGTCCTCTGCTCCGCTCCCCGGGTCCTCAGCCCCGCTCCCCGGCTCACCTGCCACGCTCCCCGGGTCCTTGGCTCCGGTGCCCGTCCTTCCCAGGCCCCCTGGTCTCCGATCGCGGCGCCCGACGGCTTCCCAGGCCCTGGCCGGCTCCCCTGCGTCCTCTTCTCAGCCTCCTTCCCTGGCTTCTGGCACCCGGGCTGCGCGCATGCGCATTAGGGCGCGCGCGCGGTCACTGACCCTTTCTTAAAGGGCCAGCGTCCATTAACAGGAAATGAGGCTAAACAGGTACAGGGTATAAAGGGGTGTATTGTCCAAGAGGGCGGGGCCTGATCTTCGTGTTTTCCAAGCTAGGAGTCAGGTCTCCTTGTGTCTTCGTGCCATACTCACGTATCTCTCTTCTAGAGCTGATCCTGCCACGCCATCCGGTCCTGCTGAATCCCGAACCCCGCACGCTGTCCGTCTGCCATCTGACAGTCCGTACCATCTCGGATCCCTGCGGTGACCCGTCATCTCGCTCCAAAGGTTCCGGACCCCGCCTGACATCACCTCGGCTTCCGAACCTGAGCTACGTCACCCGGACTACCATCTGTGACTCCGTGGTCCCAGGGACTTCTTCGTTACACTCACTGGCACGGACTGTTCTACTGGCCATAGTGCTTCAGCTACCGGACTCCTTGCCACCATCTTAGAGTTCGGCCCAGTGGATCCACCTCCTGGGTCTGCCCGACCGCCTGGCCCTGACAGTAAGATCAGGCCATGGATCCCGCTGCAGCACTAGCAGCCTTGCAAGAGGAACTCCAACGCCAGCGTGAAGTCCAGACCCGCATGCTCAACTTTATGACTTCCGTGGACACCCGCCTGACCACGCTACAAGCGGCAGTCACGTCTTCGACATCCCAAGCCGCCACTAGTCAAGCCACGTCCCCCGCTCCCGTGGCCGCTTCTTCGGATGCTTCCAGACTGCGTTTGGCCTCACCACCCCGGTACGCCGGAGATCCCAAGTCCTGTAGGGGGTTTATAAACCAATGCTCCCTCCATTTCACGCAGCTGCCACATCTGTTTGCCTCCGACCAAGCCAAGGTCGCCTTCATCATGTCTCACCTGGAGGGCGAGGCACTGGCGTGGATGAACCCGTTGTGGGAGAAGGAGGACCCCATGACCAAGGATCTTCAAGAGTTCCTGCAGGCCTTTCGCAGCACCTTTGACGAGCCGGGACGCGCCTCTGCGTCTGGTTCATCCCTCCTCCGCTTACGTCAAGGAACACTGACGGTGGGCCAATACGCCATCCGTTTCCGCACTTTGGCTTCAGAACTCGGGTGGAATAATGAGGCCCTAACAGCCGCCTTCTGGGAAGGACTCTCGAGTCGCATCAAAGATGAGTTGGCGGGTCGTGACGTGCCCTCCACCCTAGATGCCCTGATTGCCCTAGCAACTCGAGTGGACATTCGTTTTCAGGAGCGCTCCAAAGAGCTGTCTCGTGAGAGACGTCCGGTACGGCATTCCTCTCCTCCACAGAAGCCCTCCGTATCTCAGTCATCAACAGCTGGGATTCCCGTCCACGAGCCCATGCAGATCGACCGAGTACGACAGTCTGAACAACGTCGAGCAGAGCGGCTCGCCAAGGGTCTCTGCTTTTACTGCGGAGAGGACACACACCTCCTACGCTCCTGTCCGGAAAGGCCGGGAAACTCCAAAGCCTAGGGTTGGTAGGAGAGGCCACCCTAGGTACTGGGACTCTCTCAGACCCGGTTATGTGGACTGTGCAAGTGTCAACGGGAGAGACGCGCTTCACGGCTGAGGCATACCTCGATTCTGGAGCAGCAGGCAATTTTATCCAGCAGGCCACGGTGGACAAGTACCAGCTGACTGTTACTCCACTCGAGAAGCCCCTAGTGATTGCCTCTGTGGATGGGAGACCCCTCTCTGATACCATCTCCTGGGTCACCAGTCCGGTCGAACTGCGTATCGGTGCCCTGCACACCGAGAACATCGCTCTCTACGTCCTTCCACACATGTCCCATCAAATCCTGCTGGGACTTCCCTGGTTGCGGACACACGAACCATCAGTCAGCTGGGGTACTGGCGAAATCACCCGATGGGGTCCTGCTTGTCATGAGAAGTGTCTGAAGTCCATACAACCCATCCGACGACCTCCGGTTCCAGAGAACCTACCGGAACTGCCTTCGGCCTATTGGTCCTTCGCAGACGTTTTTGACAAGAAGGAGTCTGAGGTACTTCCGCCACACCGTCCCTACGATTGTGCCATCGACCTGCTCCCAGGAACAACACCGCCTCGAGGACGGATATATCCGTTGTCTCCAGCCGAAACCAGGGCCATGTCTACCTACATCACAGAGAGCCTGGCAAGGGGATTCATCCGGAGATCCTCCTCTCCTGCGGGAGCAGGCTTCTTCTTCGTTAAGAAGAAAGAGGGTGACCTACGCCCATGCATCGACTACCGGGGTCTGAATCAGATCACCGTAAAAAACAAGTACCCTCTGCCGCTCATCCCCGAATTGTTCGACCGGCTCAGAGGAGCCCGTGTGTTCACCAAGCTGGATCTTCGGGGTGCCTACAACCTAGTTCGTATCCGCTCTGGGGACGAATGGAAGACCGCGTTTAATACTCGCGATGGGCATTATGAATACTGCGTGATGCCCTTCGGCCTGTGTAACGCACCAGCAGTCTTCCAAGAATTGGTGAACGACATATTCCGGGACCTCCTCTACATCTGTGTAGTAGTTTATCTGGATGACATCCTTATCTTCTCTCCGGACCTCCAGACCCACAGAGAGAACGTACAGCTGGTTCTACAAAGACTGAGAGAGAATCGTCTCTACGCCAAATATGAGAAGTGTGTCTTTGAGCAGTCTTCTCTCCCTTTCCTGGGATACATCATCTCGGGCACTGGACTGCAGATGGATCCAAAGAAGGTCTCCTCCATACTCAACTGGCCTCCCCCTTCTGGACTGAAGGCAATCCAACGGTTCCTGGGATTCGCCAACTACTACCGCCAGTTTATCCCTCACTTCTCTGCCCTGACTGCTCCTCTCTCCGCTTTGACCAAAAAGGAGGCTAATCCAAAGGACTGGTCACCTGCGGCCGACGCCGCGTTTTGCTCACTGAAGCGAGCATTTGCCTCCGCTCCTGTACTCCACCGTCCGGAGTTAAACCACCAGTTCACCTTGGAGGTGGATGCCTCCTCCTCGGGAGCCGGAGCAGTGCTCATGCAGAAGTCCTCCTCCGGCAAGATGGTGACGTGCGGTTTCTTCTCCAAGAGCTTCTCAGCGCCTGAACGTAATTACACCATCGGTGACCGAGAACTATTGGCGGTCAAACTGGCTCTGGAGGAGTGGCGCTACCTCCTGGAAGGAGCAGTATACCCCGTGATTATCTACACGGACCACAAGAACCTGGAATACCTGCGGTCCGCTCAGCGACTGAACCCACGGCAAGCCAGGTGGTCCCTGTTCTTTGCCAGGTTTGACTTCCAGCTCCATTTCCGACCCGCGGACAAGAATGTACGCGCTGATGCCTTGTCTAGGTCTTTCGTGCCCATGGAGCAGGAGGAAGAGACTACCCAACCCATCATCTCTCCTAGCAAGATCATTCCGGTGGCCCCTGTCACCCTGGCCCAGATACCGCCCGGAAAGACCTATGTCTCTGAGACTGACAGGCAAAAAGTGTTACACTGGGGTCATGCCTCAAAAACAGCCGGTCATGCAGGCCAGAAGAGAACATGGGGTGCGATTGTACGCCATTACTGGTGGCCATCCCTTCGCACGGACGTCGCTGCTTTTGTCTCTGCCTGCTCCTCTTGTGCCAGGAACAAGACGCCCAAACACCTGCCCTATGGCCGTCTTCTGCCTCTGCCTATACCCTCAGTTCCGTGGCAACACATAGCGATGGATTTTATTACGGACTTGCCATTATCCTCTGGACACACAGTCATATGGGTCGTGGTGGACCGGTTCTCCAAAATGGCTCACTTCGTCCCTATGGCCGGACTGCCCTCTGCTCAGGAACTCGCGGAAGCCTATATACATCACATCTTCCGCTTGCATGGCTTTCCATCCCACATCGTGTCCGACAGGGGAACTCAGTTCACCTCCCGCTTCTGGAGGGCGCTCTGCAAACATCTGGGAGTGACTCTGGACTTTTCTTCTGCTTACCATCCTCAGTCTAATGGCCAAGTGGAGAGGGTCAATCAAATCTTGACCTCCTTCTTACGTCACTATGTCAACGCCCATCACGACGACTGGTCCACGCTTCTGCCTTGGGCTGAATTCTCCCATAACCACCACATCAGTGAGTCGTCCTCCAAGTCTCCCTTCCATGTCGTTTACGGACTTCAGCCCTCCATCCCGTTGCCTATATCCCCTTCTTCGGATGTCCCTGCTGCTGATACTGTAGCCCGTGACTTCGCTACCATTTGGGACTCTGTCAAGGCGTCCCTTGGGCGCGCTTCCCAGCGGATGAAGAAACACGCCGACAAGAGGCGCCTGGACCCTCCGTGTTTCTCTCCTGGTGACCTGGTCTGGCTTGCTTCCCAGTACATCCGATTGAAGATACCTTCCTACAAGCTGGGTCCTCGCTACATCGGGCCGTTTAAGGTCCTCAGCAAGATCAATGAGGTCTCCTACAAACTGAGGCTTCCGGCCACGATGCGGATTCCCAACTCCTTCCACGTCTCCCTGCTCAAGCCGGTTGTCCTTGGTCCCTTCTCCGCTGCTGCCAGTCCGGCTCCTCCACCTATTGCCGATGACGACATCTATGCGGTAAGGGATATCGTGGCCATGAAGACCGTACGAGGTCGACAGTTCTTCCTGGTGGACTGGGAGGGGTATGGTCCTGAGGATAGGTCCTGGGAGCCCAGGGAGAACGTGGGCACTCCTCTGATCCGTGCCTTCATGTCCCGGTTGCGGGGAGGGGGGCGTGGGGGGGGGGGGTACTGTCACGCTCCCCGGGTCCTTGGCTCCCCTCCCCGGGTCCTCTGCTCCGCTCCCCGGGTCCTCAGCCCCGCTCCCCGGCTCACCTGCCACGCTCCCCGGGTCCTTGGCTCCGGTGCCCGTCCTTCCCAGGCCCCCTGGTCTCCGATCGCGGCGCCCGACGGCTTCCCAGGCCCTGGCCGGCTCCCCTGCGTCCTCTTCTCAGCCTCCTTCCCTGGCTTCTGGCACCCGGGCTGCGCGCATGCGCATTAGGGCGCGCGCGCGGTCACTGACCCTTTCTTAAAGGGCCAGCGTCCATTAACAGGAAATGAGGCTAAACAGGTACAGGGTATAAAGGGGTGTATTGTCCAAGAGGGCGGGGCCTGATCTTCGTGTTTTCCAAGCTAGGAGTCAGGTCTCCTTGTGTCTTCGTGCCATACTCACGTATCTCTCTTCTAGAGCTGATCCTGCCACGCCATCCGGTCCTGCTGAATCCCGAACCCCGCACGCTGTCCGTCTGCCATCTGACAGTCCGTACCATCTCGGATCCCTGCGGTGACCCGTCATCTCGCTCCAAAGGTTCCGGACCCCGCCTGACATCACCTCGGCTTCCGAACCTGAGCTACGTCACCCGGACTACCATCTGTGACTCCGTGGTCCCAGGGACTTCTTCGTTACACTCACTGGCACGGACTGTTCTACTGGCCATAGTGCTTCAGCTACCGGACTCCTTGCCACCATCTTAGAGTTCGGCCCAGTGGATCCACCTCCTGGGTCTGCCCGACCGCCTGGCCCTGACAGTATGGGATTTGTTCCCATTGATCATTCAGCTTGTGGGTCTTCCTCTTCCGCTTTAACACCACATCTCCAGGCTGGAAAGGGCCCGCAGACGCTTTCTGATTGAAGCGCTGCTCCTGTTGTTCTCGACTCCGACTTAGGTTCTTCTCCACATACTCCTGAATCTGTCGGTACTGCACCCTCCGCCGGGTGTCCCATTCAGCCGTTGAGGGGAGTGTCTCTGGGGCTTCCAGTCCCATTTCCAGGTCCACCGGCAGTCGGCCAGGCCGAGCCCTCATCAGATACGCTGGGATGCACCTCGTTGAGCTAGACGGGATATTGTTGTACATATCGACCAAGTCAGGCAGCTTCTCCGGCCACAGGTTCCGTTCCTCTAACGGCAACGTTTTGAGGAGGCCCAGGACCAGATGGTTCATCTTCTCACACATACCGTTGGTCTGGGCATGGTAAGGAGTGGTCCGGATCTTCTTGCAGCCGTACAGCTGACAGAACTCATGGAACACCTCCGCCTCAAAGGCTGGACCTTGGTCGGTAAGCACCTTCTCAGGGTATCCATGGGGTCGACAGAAGTAAGCTTGGAACGCTCTAGCGGCGGTACGGCCGGTTAAGTCCTTGACCGGGACAACCACCATGAACCGGGAGTAATGATCTACTATGGTCAGAGCGTAAGTGTACCCACTTCGGCTGGGGGTGAGCTTTTCGTGGTCCAAGGCGACCAGCTCCAGCGGTTGGTGTGTAACGATCGGGCGTAGGGGGGCCTTCTGGCTGGCTTCATCCTTCCTCCTCAACGTACAAGGACCGCACTCTCGACACCAGGCCTCCACAGACTCCCGCATCCCACTCCAATAGAACCGCTCCCTCAACAGCATCTCCAGCTTCTTCCATCCGAAGTGGCCGGTACCATCATGGTACGCCTGCAGAACAGTGGGTACATCAGCTTGGGGAATAACCAACTGGCGGATCTTCTCATGGGTCTTCGGGTTGATCAGTTCACGGTACAACCTCCCCTGCTGTAGGCACAGCTGGGTCCATTCCTTCCACAAGCGTTGGGCTTCAGCTGGGGCAGCAGGGTCCATCCCAGCAGCGCCTCGCTCCACCAGGGTCTTGACTAGGCGGACAGCGGGCGCCTGATTTTGAGCTTCCTGCCACTCCTGACTGGGCAGCGGATCCAGGCTCACCCGTTGTTGGTGGACATGTACCTTCTCAGTTGGTGGCCGGTGGAATGCAGGCAACTCGGTCTCCTCGAGGTCATCATCCTCGCACCCACCTTCTGACAAGTGGGGCATCCGAGAGAGGGCATCAGCATTAATGTTGACACGACCGGCCCTGTATTTGATGGTGAAGTCATAGTTGGCTAGTCTGGCCACCCACCGCTGCTCCAACGCGCCCAGCTTGGCCGTGTCCAGGTGAGTCAACGGATTGTTATCCGTGAAAGCGGTGAATTTTGCTGCGGCCAAGTAGTGGCGGAACCGCTCGGTGATAGCCCACACCAGTGCCAGGAGCTCGAGCTTGAAGGAGCTGTAGTTCTCAGGGTTCCTTTCAGTCGGCCGGAGTTTTCGGCTAGCATAGGCAATCACCTTCTCCTTTCCTTCCTGGACCTGGGACAGGACTGCCCCCAAACCCACATTGCTGGCGTCTGTGTAGAGGATGAATGGGCAGCCGTAGTCAGGGTATGCTAGGACCTCTTCTCCAGTCAAGGCCGCTTTCAGCTGACGGAAGGATTCCTCATGCCTGTCCTCCCACACCAGTGGGGCTCCGATGGGTCTACCACCTTTGGTCTGTCCCACGAGGAGGTCTTGCAGGGGAGCAGCCATCTTCGTGTACCCCTTGATGAAGCGCCGGTAGTACTCCACCAGACCCAAAAACTGCCTTACTTCCCTCACGATGGTTGGTCTTGGCCAATCCTGGATGGCAGTGATCTTCTCAGGGTTGGGGGCAACACCTTCCGCACTCACCACATGCCCCAGGTACTGCACTCTGGGTTTCAGCAGGTGGCACTTGGAGGGCTTCAACTTCATCCCGTATTTGGCAAGGGACGCGAACACCTCGGCTAGGTGCTCCAGATGGGCTTCATACGTCTGAGAGTACACAATCACATCATCCAGGTTTAACAGGACGGTCTCGAAGTTTAGATGTCCCAGACAGCACTCCATCAGCCGTTGGAAGGTTCCAGGGGCATTGCACAGCCCAAACGGCATGCTATTGAATTCACAGAGCCCCATTGGGGTGGTGAAGGCAGTTTTCTCCCGGTCTTCCGGGGCCACTGCCACTTGCCAGTACCCACTGGTGAGGTCAAGGGTAGAGAAGGGTAGAGAAGTAATTTGCGGTTCTCAGTGCGGCCAAAGACTCTTCAATACGGGGCAGTGTGTAGGCATCTTTATGCGTTATCTGATTAATCTTCCGGTAGTCCACACACATCCGCATGGTACCATCCTTCTTCTTGACCAGTACCAACGGAGCGGCCCAGGGACTACAGCTGTCCCGAATAACCCCTGCCTCCTTCATGTTCCTCAACATATCTTTGGCACACTGGTAATGTGCAGGGGGAATAGGCCTGTACCTCTCCTTGATAGGGGGGTGTTCACCGGTGGGGATGTGGTGTTGGACCCCTTTGATCTGCCCAAAGTCTAGTGGATGTTTGCTGAAAACTTGTTCGTACTCCCGCACCACCCTGTATACCCCTGCTTTGTGATGTGTAGGGGTATCATTAGTGCCCACATGTAGCTGTTGGTGCCACTCATTTACCTCCCCGTGAGGCGGGGAAGTGCTAGTAGTAGGTGGGGAAACTGAGGGAGTGGCCTCGTGGATGGTGTGGGGATCCAGGGTGAGCAGCTTGGCAATGGTGGCATACCGGGGAAGCCTGACTTCTTCCTCCCCACAGTTCAGTACCCTCACGGGCACTCTCCCCTTCTTTACGTCTACCACCCCTCGGGCGGCCATTACAGTGGGCCAGTGCTCGGAGGGTATGGGCTCCATCATGGCAGGGTAGTCACGCCCCTGAGGCCCTACTGCTGCCCTACACCAAATCATCATCTCACTCCTAGGGGGCACAATCAACGGAGCAACATCCATCACTCTCACTCCACCAATCTCTCCTCCTGTTGAGTTTACATGCTGGCGGTACATCAAGGCTCGGATCTCACGCTGCACAGCTCTCTGTCGGCTCCCCGCCGCCGTGGCGGCCAGCTGTTGCAGTAGGGCCAACACATCACCCATACAGTGCTCCATCACATTGGTTCCTAGCACTATCTTCGGGTTATGATCACTGGGTTCATTCATAATCACAATCATACCCTGGTGTTGCAGTTCAGCTTGCCCCACTGTCATAGCCACCTGTTTATACCCCACTTGGGTCAATGGGAGTCCATTAGCAGCAATTAGCGTTATACTAGTATCTGGGGGTGCCAGCTCGTCTATCCCCCAATACCGCTGCTACAATGTGTATGGTATGGTGGTTACCTGTGATCCAGTGTCCAAGAGAGCCATCACCGGTATGCCGTCCACAGCCACGGGGATGATGGGCCGGGCCCCGATATACCGGTCCCGCCAGCCTGGGGGGCCACGGAGTTCTACTCCTGAGGATTGGCCCGGGGCCCCAGGGGTTGCTCGTTTAACGGGCACTGTTGGAAGTAATGCCCAGGCTTACGGCACTTGTAGCAGGTTGGAGGTCTGCTCCGCGGGTTGTTAGCACTTCTCCGCTGCATCCAGGGGACATCCTCAGGGCTGTCGGCAAGCTGTATCTGTGCTGGAGGCTGAGATCTGGTCAAAGGTTGGAGTGCAGCAAGAATCTTGGCGAGGTCTCTGTCCATACGACGGACCTGGGCTGCCAGTTCCTCCATCGTGCTGCTCGGGGCTGTAGGTATTGGAGAGGTTGGTAGGGCAGGGGCCACCACAACGGGGGCCGTCTCAATGGGCCACGGGGCTGGCTCCAAGATTTCTGAAGCTGGGGGCTGCAGTGCTTTAATGGCCCGTTCCTTTAACACGGCAAAGTCCACATCAGGGTGTTCTAGGGCCCACAGCCGGAGTTGTTTGCGATCCTCAGGGGATCTCATCCCCTGCACAAATTGCTCTACTAACATCTTGTTGCTGTCTGCCTCATTGATAGGATTCACCCGCTTTAGCGTGCGGAGGGCTGTTTGCAGACGTAAAGCATAGTCCCGAATGCTATCCACAGACCGTTGCCGGCACTGGTAAAACTGCATCCTCAGCTCGGCTTCAGTCCGGGTCTCAAAGGCAGTCTGTAGCTTCTCAAAGATGGTGGCTGCAGAGAGCCGGTCCCCCTCGTCCCAGGTCTCCGCCTCCTTCTCAGCCGCACCGGTTAACTGGCCCAGCACTACCGCTGCACGTTGCTTATCGGTCAGGGGGTACAGTTCTAGCAACGGGTTAAGCCTTTTCCGGAAGACCTGTAAAGCATCAGGTTTCCCGTCATACTGCGGTAGCCAGGTAGCTCCGGGCGCACAGGGCAAGGAGAACGGCATCACCTGAGCGAGCGCGGGGGCCGCGGCACCTCCCGCCAGCGCGGCCGGGACCTGGGAAGGCCCATTCCCATCCACGGGTGCCACTGCGGCTGCGACCACCGATCCTCCAGCGGCTCCGTCGGGCGCAGACATCTTGTTTCCGTCCCCCTTAGCCTCTTTCCGGCCCCTCCTCTATCGGGGCAGGCTTTTGGCCTTCGCGCCTCTACTACTCGAGAAGACGCTCGAGCGGGAACTTTTCGCGCCAAAGATGGCGACTTCTGAAATTTTCCGGCCGGATACCTCCGGCGGTCACAAGGCGCACCTCTACCCAACGGCAGAGCGGTAAGATCCTGTTCGTGACGCCAAGTTGTCGCGGGCGGAGGAGGGGACGCCGCGCTCTCCCACTGCTCTGGTCCGGCTGCCGCTGCGGCTGCTGCGGCCTGCTGCCGCTGCTCGGTGGCTCGAGCGATGGCCCGGATCCCGGGGACTCGAGCGGCGCTCCTCGCCCGTGAGTGAAAGGGGATTTGGATTTGGGATAGTTTATTGTCCGTGACGCCACCCACGGTTGTGGTGATTAAGTGGACACCACCGCTGCTCTTTCTGGGGAGCCCGGGAGTGATGGTATGGAGCAGCCAGTTGTTGATTTGCCCCTCCGTGGGTAGGGGGTTTGGTGGTCCCGGGGCCCAGGGATGGGGTTGGTATGGTGGACAGGCTGGTATGGGGCCTGTGGAGGTGCAGGGGCGCAGGGACAGCGCTGTGCCGCATGGCACGGAGGTACTCACTCAGCCAGTAAACACGACACAGTTCTCGGTAAACAAACGGCTGGTTGGACGGGTCCCTCGGACGGTTACGGTGCTGATGTTCCCTGCAGTTAGCGGTGACAGTCTCTTCCCTGCACCTATGTAAAGTCTTTTTGGTAGCGATGGGTTCCCACCGGTTACCCACTCCCCGGCCTGGACATGAGCCGGAGGAGCCCCTCTCTTGCCCGCAGGCGCTGGCCCTGGGAAACTGGTGCCTTGGCGGTGGCGGTGTCTCCCCTTAACGGTCGGACTGTTGCCTTCAATCGGGACTTGGTTGTTAGGAGACAGACGTTCCCTTCGCTGACGGATTTGGCAAATTATGGCGACTCCTAGCCTTGCCGGGATCCGAAAGGCCCCTGCCCTGGTGCTGACTGTTCTTCGTATACTTCTCCAGTACCGCCGGGTCACCACCCGTCCGCGGTCCTTCCAGCAACGTCCGAGCAGTCCCCCTGCAGACTATCACCGCCGTCTCCTGACCTTGCTGTCACTGTCCGGGGCACACACCCGGACCAACTTCAGGCTTTACTACTGTCACTTTTCTGTCACTCTAACTCTCCACTTCACCTCCTTCTACTTCCTCCTCCTAAACTCTTCTTGCTTCTCACTCAAACTCTGCCTGAGCTCAACTCCACTCTAGCCCTCAGCTAGACTTCAACCGCCTGGTTTTCCCGCCTCCAGGGCTGTGAACTCCTCGGTGGGCGGAGCCAACCGCCTGGCCCACCCCCTGGTGTGGACATCAGCCCCTGGAGGAAGGCAACAAGGATTTTGGGTTAGCTAGGTGTACCTGCAGGGAATGTGGGGTGCATGTGATGTTGTGACCTGTGACCCCTGGCTTGCCCAGGGCGTCACAAAAGCACCTCTAAATGCATCTGTTCATGGTACGGAGTGTGACACCACTTATATTCAGGAAGGGTCTATTCATAACAGCAATCCAGAGCTGGTCCGCAAGCGCCCTGCCAGATATCAGGGTTGTGACACTTCTCAGTAGGCCCCACTCCAACTATGGACCTTCCTCACTGCTCTAACTCAACAGGTCTTTGGCTTTGCATAACTCAACTTAGTGCACTTACTAATTACCTGCATCTTTGGCTGTCTGCCCATGGGCCATGCTAAGCTGTCATCAATAGGCTTGTCCTATCTGTCTACCCATGATGTGCTCTTCCTTCTCTGCTGATGGTGAGCTCACCTTTCTCCCTGCAGCTGGCACATACTCTGTATACAGTAGCTTCAGCCATGACTTCAGAGCCTTTAGATATAGCCTCTTCGAGTAGATTCTCTCCGACAACCTTTTTGCCTTTGTGCCATCTGAGTACCTACATTTCTAGACAAAACAACAACTCCAACAAAACTTTCTTTATAGAATTAGTTCCTTCCTACTGTAGGAGATGGGAGAAATACTTCTGGTAGGAGTAAAATATATCTTTGTACCGTGTTAGCCAGTAGAGATAAAAAAATTGTTTAAAAGAACAGAAAGTCCTCAGTGGTTGATACCTTTTAATGGCTAACTGAAAAGATGGTAATAATTGCAAGCTTTCGAGACTACTCATGTCTCTTCATCAGGCATGGTATAACACAAAATCTGAAGAGTCACATATTTATACACAACAGAACTTAGAATAGTGCAGTAAAAAAAGGTAGGAAGCACATATTGTACTCGACTGCTCGGGGATAGTTACCCAGAGCGAGTGCCGGCAAGGTAGAAAACCCCCAGGAGAGCGGCAGCAGCACGAGCGAGACTGTTTGTCTAAAGTAAGGGAGACATTGTGACCTCAAAGAGACTTGTGTGTGACTTATGTAGCTGTACCGCCCCGCGCTCGGCCGCAGCCGAGCCGCTCGGATCCAGGCTCGTTTGGTGGGTGGCTCGAGCGCCTCCGGACCCGAGGGTCACGTCGCTCTGAAGGGAGGCTGGCGCTACGTGAGGGGATTTCAGTGGGGGGAGGTTCACGGCCTAGGCCGTGGTGTTTAGGGATTTAGGTTCGTGATGCCACCCACGGGTTGTGGTGAGTGTGGACACCACCGCTGCCGTTAACTAGGCTCCCGGGGACGGTGTTGCACAGCCTGGTGTTGACCCCTCCGTGGGTAGGGGGTGATGGTCCCGGGGCCCGGTGGTTGCGAGGTGCGGGCGTGTTAGTGCGGTGCGGTGTGGTACGCAGCCCAAGGGCACTGTTGTACTCACTTTGACAAATACACCAGAGTCTCTGGTAAACCAAAAAGGATGGTGGTCGGTGCCCGCAGCCGGCTGCGTCTGGTCCCCCACCAGGTTGGTGGTTTCCACCTTTCTCCTGCACCTCTTTTTGTAGAACTTGACTGCCTATGCTTCAGCAACGGTAGTCCGCTCCCCGGCTTTATGTGTGTCGGGGAACCCATTTGCCCACAGGCGCTGGCCCGTGGGATCTCTCTGCCTGTGCGGTGGCTTTCAATCCCCCTCGGTGGGCTGTTGCCGTCTTTCGGGTCTTGGGACGGGAAAGGACCTAAGGTCCAGACCTCAATCAGTGAATTCAACGTGGTCCAGTGGCTTCTGGACCTCGTTCTGGGTCTGAGTACCCCTCCTGGTGCTCCGGTTTCCAGTTGGTTCCCCGGTTCAGTACCGGCGGGCCACTACCCTGTCCCGGTCCCTTACGGTTCCACCAGACGTCTTCCCAACTCCTGCAGGCGGCAACCACCGTCTACCTCCTTGCCGCGGTACCAGGGCTACGACCCCGGCACCGGTCAGTGTTGCCGCTGCAGACCTGATGCCTCAGACCTGCTGCACTTGAGATTGAACTCCACCACACACTCCTTCACCTCCAGAACTGATCTGTTTGTGTTTTTCCTGCCTCAGGCTATCCGAACTCCTCGGTGGGTGTGGCCAACCACCTGGCTCCACCCCCTGGTGTGAACATCAAGACCTGAGAGGGGTGACTCAGGGTTTTTCAGGTTGGCTGCTGTTACCTTGTTAGGGGACGGGTGTTTGTGCAAGGGCCTACCTGTGACTACCTGGCTAGTCCAGGGCGTCACATAGCCTCCGCGTCTATGACGAGGACCAGCAGTTATGATGGAGGTAACACCAGATGTTATTGTAAGTGCCACATGTTCCGCCCCCACGTCAGCAGCCGGGCTTCTCGGATCCAGATCCGCAGTGGCTCGAGGGGTCTCTGGACCCGGGGGTTGCGCGGACACTCAAATAAAAAGGGGCGTAATATGTGCAGGGGATTTGTTGTAGATACTTCGTGACGCCACCCATGGTGTGTGGTAAGATGGAGTACCACCGCTGCTGTTGGGGAGTACCCGGGGGCGATGGAATGGCATCTGGATGTTAACCCCTCCGTGGGTAGGGGTGGATGCCCCGGGGCTCAGTGTCCAGAACACGGGAGGTGATGGCTGTTGGTGGTGACACACCGGGCTGGACCGGGGGGTGTTGGTGTACTCATGATTGAATAAATGCACATGAGTCTGCTGGTAAACCAAGGTGTCAGTGGCCAGCGGCCGCTTCAGGGTGTACAGTCATAGCCAAAAGTTTTGAGAATGCTACAAATATTAATTTTTACAAAGTCTACTGCTTAAGTTTTTCTAATGGCAATTTGCATATACTCCAGAATGTCATAAAGAGGGATCAGCTTAACAGCAATTACTTGCAAAGTTAATATTGGCTAAGAAAATGAACTTTAACCCCCAAAACACATTTCAACATCATTGCATTGCTGCCTTAAAAGGAGCAGCTAACATTGTTTTAGTGATTGTTCCATTAACACAGGTGTGGGTGTTGATGAGGACAGGGCTGGCGATCAATCAGTCATGATTAAGTAAGAATGACACCACTAGACACTTTAAAAGGAGGCTGGTGTTTGGTATCATTGTTTCTCTTCAGTTAACCATGGTTATCTCTAAAGAAACACGTGCAGCCATCATTGCTCTGCACAAAAATGGCCTAACAGGGAAGAGTATCGCAGCTACAAAGATTGCACCTCAGTCAACAATCTATCGCATCATCAAGAACTTCAAGAAGAGAGCTTCCATTGTTGCCAAAAAGGCTCCAGGGCGCCCAAGAAGGACCAGCAACGCCAGGACCGTATCTTAAAACTGTTTCAGCTGCGGGATCGGACTACCAGCAGTGCTGAGCTAGCTCAGCAATGGCAGCAGGCTGGTGTGAGTGCTTCTGCACGCACTGTGAGGCGGAGACTCTTTGAGCAAGGCCTGTTTTCAAGGAGGGCAGCAAAGAAGCCACTTCTCTCCAGAAAAAACATCAGGGACCGACTGATATTCTGCAAAAGGTACAGGGAGTGGACTGCTGAGGACTGGGGTAAAGTCATTTTCTCAGATGAATCCCCTTTTCGATTGTTTGGGACATCTGGACAACAGCTTATTAGGAGAAGAGGTGAGCGCTACCACCAGTCTTGTCTCATGCCAACTGTTAAGCATCCTGAAACGATTCATGTGTGGCTTTGCTTCTCAGCCAAGGGAATCGCACCACTCAGACTCTTGCCTAAAAACACAGCCATGAATAAAGAATGGTACCAGAATGTCCTCCAAGAGCAACTTCTCCCAACAGACCAAGAGCAGTTTGGTGCCCAACAATGCCTTTTCCAGCATGATGGAGCACCTTGCCATAAAGCAAAGGTGATCACTAAATGGCTCATGGAACAAAACATAGAGATTTTGGGTCCATGGCCTGGAAACTCCCCAGATCTTAATCCCATTGAGAACTTGTGGGCAATCATCAAGAGACGGGTGGACAAACAGAAACCAACAAATTCTGGCAAAATACAAGCATTGCTTATGCAAGAATGGACAGATATCAGTCAGGATTTGCTCCAGAAGTTGATTGAGAGCATCCCAGGGAGAATTGCAGAGGTCCTGAAGAAGAAGGGTCAACACTGCAGATATTCACTTGCTGCATTAACTTATTCTAACTGTCAATATAACCTTTTGGTACTATAATATGATTGCAATTATATTTCTGTATGTGATGTAAACATCAGACAAAGACGAATAAAAACCAGAGGGCAACAGATCATGTGAAAATATAATTTTGGTGTCATTCTCAAAACTTTTGGCCATGACTGTATACGGTTCCCACACCCGGCTGGTGTACCAATGTCCCTTCCTCCAGCACTCTGTATTTTCCTTCTATTCTAGACGACCACATATGGAACCGGGAAGTCCACTCCCAGTTTGGTTTTGTTTGGGAGATGTGCCTGCGAAAACTGACCCTTGGGATCTCAGTGGGTTGTTGCGGATATCCTATCCCCCCACGGTGGGCTGCCATTTCGCTCTATCTGGGCTAAAACTTTGGAACAACGTCTGGAACCTTGCTCCCGGCCTGGAACACTTTGGAACAACGTCTGGAACCTTCCTCTCGGCCTGGTTAATTAGAGAAGGGGCTTGCAACCATCTTCTAACTAGGGTCCAGGTACCATGCCTGTGCACGGTCTCCGGACCGGATCTCCACTGTCGGTACCGGCGGGCTCCAACCCTGTCCTGGTCCACTCTGGATTTCCCGCGACCAGATTTCCATCACCTTTGGACATAGTCCACTGCTTGCCACCTAGCCAGTAGACCAGGGCCACTACCCTGGCTACCCTTCACGAGGCTCAACCTTGACCTCCACTCTCCCTTGAGCCCTGACTTAAACTGACTGGTTTCCTCCCCCGGATCCTCAAGACCCCTAGGTGGGCGCTCCCAATCCGCCTGGTCCCGCCCACTGGTGTGTCCTTCTTACACTGAGGGGGGGTGGCTAGGATTTTGTGGCAGATGGTACCAGATGTGAGATGGTGTTGTGTGAGGGTGTAGTGTTTCTCTGTGACCACCTGGCGGCGCCAGGGCATCACACCACACGCCCCCAATGGGAGCATAACACAAACACACACATTGAATGAAACAGGGAAGCGAGTGACCCTCGGCCAGAATAAAGCTCCCTCTTCACTACCATTAGCAGCACCCAATACTGTTTGGAGTAACTGTATATCTATCATATCTAGCATACTTCCCAACTTTCATAGACTAGAAAAAGGCACAAACTATGCGGTGCAATCCATAACATACAACATCACTCATGTCACCGAATCCTTCACTGGTGGTCTGCAATTCAAGGACACATCATGTAGGAAGGGAGTGATCCAGTCTTCTGACGGCTCTCATATAGCAAACCTTTAAAGTAACCACTGGTGTCTGGAAATAATGCTTGACATGTTTTATTCTAATGTCTTTCTTCAACCAGGGGATAAGTGCCAAAGGCCACAGCTGTTTCTCCCCGATGGCCCTTGAAGTCCCTTCCAACTCTATCATTCTATGTTTCTTCCTATGACAGCTCACATGCATTCTAGACCAAAAAATGTCTTCTAGTTGGTGGGAAAGGAAGGAGAATGGAGACCCAAATCCACCTTTTACATATATGCCAATTCTTGACTGTGTAAGAGAACTAGAAGCTTTGAGGTGGTCCATGATCAGATAATTGCCCCTCTCACCCTTTGTTCTGCCCATAGACTCTCAGCTCCCAACTGCCCTAATTTGCCAATTTAACCAATTGCATTTACCAACATTTTTAATTATTATGTATCCTTTGGGTTGTTTTTTTTCTTTTGGAAGCATTATGATGGTTATTATTATAATTGAGATCATTGTTGAGAAAATATTAAACTGTGTCTGTAAAGACCAGTAAATACCGATTTTAGATGATGAAACATTTAATCTAAATATAGAGGAAAGATGGTTCATTGATGCAGCTGTGAGTGAAATATACTCCTTCTATGTCATTGTAACTCCAAATTAGTAAGATTTGTTTTACAAGTGTACTGCCCCCGCAGCAGTTGGACTGCTCGGATCCGGGGGTTTTGCTGTGGCTCGAGGGTCCCCGGACTCGGGGCTCAGCGGCCACTCGAATAAAAGAGGGGATTATTTACAAGGGGACAGTTCACAACGCCACCCGTGGTGAACGGTAAGGGAGTGCCGCTGCTGATGATGGGAGTACCCAGGGCTGATGGAGCGAGGCAGCTAGATGGTGGTCCCTCCACGGGTAGGGAAGGCCCCGGGGCTCCGGAGTGAGGTGGAACGGTATGGTGGAGGTGATTTGGGCAGGTCAGGACCCGGGGAGGCAAGTGTACTCACTCAGGTGGTGCAGTTGTTAGTGAAGCCAATAAGCAGACTCTGACACAGAAGTAAACCACGTCTCTGGGTGCCGCTGACACTCTGGGGAGCCCGTCCGGGTGTCCGTTCCTGCTGGTATTGCTTAGTGGTCCGGAGCCTGCCTTCATGCACAATTGTGTAAATGTTCCTGAGTGACCCTTCGGCCTGAAGCTGCCAGAGTCCCACTCCCTATAGTGAAATAGTGGAGCTGTGCTCTTGATGGCTCACACTTGGGATTTCAGTGGGCTGCATAAGCTGGAAAGCCCTATCCCCCTCGTTGTGTTGATGCCTTCAATCTCTGAGCTTCGAGGGAACAGTCCATATAGGCCCTATCTTCCGCAGGTTAATTGCAGGGTTGCTTGAAGCTTCTCCTCGATCTAGGGTCCTGTACCCCGCCGTGCTCGGTACCAGTCCAGTTACTGGACTTCTGATGCCAACCGTTCTCCAAAACTAAGTCTGGGCACCCTCTCCCAATATCCTGCGACCAGGTCTCCGAATCCTCTGGTCCCAGACAACCGTCTGCGACCCAACCAAGGTCACACAGGGAGCTACAAGTCCCTCAGCTCTTCACTCTTTGAGGGCTCTCACTAAACTCTGACTTCGTCCCTCCCACCTGTCTACTTGACCCATAGGCGGTAGCTCTATTCCAGCTAGACCGCGCACTGGTGTGCCTGACAGGGTGTGGTGTGAGGTGTGGTTAGGATTTGAGTGCTGATAGAAGCAATACCAGTAGTTAGGATTCCAGAACCATGGAGGGTGAGTTTTTCACCATGAGAGACAGGGGTGCAGTTCCCTGTGACACCCTGATGTAGTCAGGGGCGTCACACAAGCACTCGGGAAATCATTGTAGCACACACGCTTTGCGGTGTACTGAAAGTGTCTGCTTTATTACATCATGTGACCTGTTTATATAGTATCCCAAACAAAGAACTAACTTCTCAGAACTAAGCACCAATAACAGCCGCAGGGGTGTGTATAGAAATGTGACACTTCCCCACCCATCAGTGTTAACTGAGCCCTATGACATCATTCAGACAAGATGGTTTCTATAAGAACAATGCGGATTGTATTCTCTCACAAAGGGGAACTGGGGCCTCTGAAATAGGAACATGCCCCCTAATTGCAGCACTTTATCAAAAGGCTGAAAATTGAGCTGCATTCTTAAATAGAAAGTGGTATATTGTAATATAATCCCTGGCTGGGAAGCCCGACATGCACAATCCTTTGTCCTGCGCAACAGTAAGCTGAAGAGGGCACGTACAATTATATATCTCTGCTATTATATACAATTTTATATTTTTATAGGATTGTATAAAATATTGCAAGTTAATGTTTTCAATCTACTGGGTTTATGTAATTCTTATATAACCCAGTAAAACATATCAAAAACTGATGATTTTGTACATCTTTGCTTAATAAAATCTATGGATATGTCAATGGGATTGCCTGAGCATAAAATCTTGATAATCTATTTTTAGGATAGGCAATCAATATCAAATTGATGGGGATGTAATATACGACATTCCCACCGATCAGCTCCGGCAATGGCTGGAAACATTTATTCCTGAACAGCCCCATTTATTATGCACATCAGGAGTGAGACAAGTCTTGGGTTAATCTTATTTTTCCAAGATTACGTAAAAAAACCAAACTTTAATATTTAATAAAGTATAGGACAAAAATTAAAACCCTTTTATCTGCATACTGAAAACTCACCAGTAGATGTCGCCAAAACACAAAGAATAATGCTTCTGTACACCATAATGCCAGTTCTAAGAGGTAATAATATAAGTTGTGTATGTTTAATGCGAAATATAATGGGTCAGATTTACTAAAACGTGCCAGAAATCTTTACAAGTTTAGACAGGATTCTGGAGAACACACAATGGGCCACAATTATTGTTTTATATACTTTTTGCTCCTCACCAGACACTTTTATAAAGTGTAGAAAAGAGTTTTTGGCTATGGATTTTTTTTATGATATGCACAATTTGTGGGGGGGAGGGGGGTTTATAATATGCACAATTTGTGGGGGGGAGGGGTGGGTTATAATATGCACAATTTGGTGGGGGTTAAAGAGTGGCTTAATAGTAAACCAACCTCGAGTTGATTCTGCATGAGCAAAAGTGATACATTTAGTAATTCTAATATTTGTGCAAGTTGTTTTTCTTTTTTTGTCTTGTACATATTTCCATTTTTAGGCCAAATTGTGCAAAATTAAAAGTGCTTTTTGATTTTGTTTCGTATCCTTTATTCTTTGTTGACCCTTTTTAGAGCCAAAAAGTTGCATTATGGCCGGTTTCAGACGTCTGTGTTTAATCAGGTACAAGTCACATGCATGGTTATGGTCATACGTGTGACATACGTGTTTGCATACGTGTCATACATACCGGAGAAAACACTGGTCTCCGAAATAAAAAGATTGTCTATATTCACCTGTATCCATCACTTTATTCTTCGGCTCTGCTGCCTCCCGCTCATTATACTCACTGAATATTCACTGCACTGAGGAGCTGGAAGCCAGAGCATCGCAGGGACAGTGCTGTGTACAGCACCGTCGAGGCCAGCATTGGTGGCACAGGTGAGTATTCAGCTGTGTGTGTGCAGTGACGTCCAAGAGGTCATTGGAGTTCCCAATGAACTCTGATGACATCCTGATGACACTCCTGCGACACCCGCACTACAGCAGGTGTCAGGACGGTGACTTCACGGGTTCATCAGAGTTCATTAGGAACTCTGATGATTCCCCGATGCTGTCCCCGCAATGCTCCGGCTTCCAGGTCCTCACTACGCACGCAATCACACATAGCACACACACACGTATACACTGAGCACATATACACACATATGTATACACACATAGCAGACCCATATGGATACACCAAACACATAGCGCACATGCATGTATATACTGAACACAAACACACACACACACACACACACACACACACACACTGCTGGATACTCACCTGTCCCCAGCGATGCGGTCCCCGGTACTGAAGTCCCCAGAGCTGCTTTGGCTTCCAGCTCCTCAGTGTAGTGAATATTCAGTGAGTATAAGGGTCAGAAGCAGGAGGCAGCATCGCTGGATACAGGTAGATATAGAAAATCTTTTTATTTAAAAGACCCCTTGCTTTCTCTGGTATGTGTCACACTGATGTCACACGGATCACATCAGATCACATCACATCTTATGGATTAGCTATATAATAAACTTTTATTTTATAGTTTTAATAAAAAAAAAACAATAAACACGAGGGTGTATTTTCTTCATTAATTATATTGTCGCCTTTACTTTTTTTCTTTTCTTTTTCGTCAGAAAAATATTTAGTATTTCACCTCAGTGGTGACAACATGATCAATGAAGAACCTGCTCTGCTTTCAGCACCTCATCATTACTCTTTAATGACAGCCAAGGGTCAAGTTACAGGCAATGCTTAGACTTCAGGAAGCTAGGTGTATGTTATACATATGTGAGCCCCGAATTACAGAACTCACATAATATATAGTACATATACATATACATATATACATTATATATTTTATAAGTGTATGGGTATACAGTATATATATATATATATATATATATATATATATATATATATATAGTACAGACCAAAAGTTTGGACATACCTTCTCATTCAAAGAGTTTTCTTTATTTTCATGACTCTGAAAATTGTAGATTCACATTGAAGGCATCAAAACTATGAATTAACACATGTGGAACGAAATACTTAACAAAAAAGTGTGAAACAACTGAAAATATGTCTTATATTCCAGGTTCTTCAAAGTAGCCACCTTTTGCTTTGATTACTGCTTTGCACACTCTTGGCATTCTCTTGATGAGCTTCAAGAGGTAGTCACCAGAAATGGTTTTCCAACAGTCTTGAAGGAGTTCCCAGAGATGCTTAGCAATTGTTGGCCCTTTTGCTTTCACTCTGCGGTCCAGCTCACCTCAAATCATCTCGATTGGGTTCAGGTCTGGTGACTGTAGAGGCCAGGTCATCTGGCGTAGCACCCCATCACTCTCCTTCTAAGGCCATGTGCCCACGGGAGCTTTTTGCTGCGGAGTTTGCCGCGGAAAACCTGTGGATTTTTCTGGATTTTCCAGATAAATCCGCAGGTTCTAGCATGTACAGGCACTCCCCATGTTACCCTATGGGACATGGGGAGTGTCTGTGTCCACGCTGCGGAAAGTGCGGCTGCGGAATCTCCTGCGGAGATCCCTCAGCCGCACCTAACTGCATGTCAATTATTCATGCGGATTTACTTGCGGAGATCCCGGCCCTCCGCTATGGAGATAGAGACCGGGACGTCCGCAGGTAAATCGCGTGAATCTCCGCATGTTTCCCGCAGCTATTCCGCTGGAAACTCGCAGCTAAAAATAGCTGCGGCTGCCGGCGGGCAGCTGCGGGAAACATGCGGCCGTACCTGCAATATCCGCAGGTACGAGCGTCCCGTGGGCACATAGCCTTAGTCAAATAGCCCTTACACAGCCTGGAGGTGTGTTTGGGGTCATTGTCCTGTTGAAAAATAAATGAAGGTCCAACTAAACGCAAACCGGATGGAATAGCATGCCGCTGCAAGATGCTGTGGTAGCCATGCGGGTTCAGTATGCCTTCAATTTTGAATAAATCCCCAGCAGTGTCACCAGCAAAGCACCCCCACCCCATCACACCTCTTCCTCCATGCTTCATGGTGGGAACCAGCCATGTAGAGTCCATCCGTTCACCTTTTCTACAAAGACACGGTGGTTGGATCCAAAGATCTCAAATTTGGACTCATCAGACCAAAGCACAGATTTCCACTGGTGTAATGTCCATTCCTTGTGTTCTTTAGCCCAAACAAGTCTCTTCTGCTTGTTGCCTGTCCTTAGCAGTGGATTCCTAGCAGCTATTTTACCATGAAGGCTGCTGCACAAAGTCTCCTCTTAATAATTGTTCTAGAGATGAGAAGGTGTGTCCAAAAGCACTTTTATACTTAAAAATTCCAGCAGATTTATTCAGCATCACATAAACTGCTGTCCAAGAGCATAACATAAGTCCTCTTCTGGCTTCAAAGGAACATAAACATTACACAGTATGGCAGTCCATTTCACTTCTGGTACGCCGACACAGGATCAGATACCACTTCTCCCTAGAAGTATCCCTTCCTGTGGAGTTCTCAGCAGTCTCCACACACTGCCCCAGTCAGGTCAAGCGAACTCTCTTTCTCTCAGAGGTTTCTTCTGGAGATATTACAACCTCCACACACTGCGCTAATCAGGGCAAGCAAACTTTTTATCTCTCAGAGGTTTCTTCTGGAGGTATCAAAACCTACATATACTATATAAGGATAAGGCTGCACATCAAACTTAGATAATGGTATAATGCCTCAAGCATATGGAAAAATATTGAAAAATACAATGAAAAATGCTACTTGCTAACTTGAACATGTGAATAATGAATTGCATACCTGCCATGAATATTAGGAAAAAGGAGATATTTAGCAATCGCATTGATCAATGTAACTGAGCCCCAAAACCTCGTCAAGGTATATCTCTATATTGGGGTCCCTAGCTCTGTGACCCCAACTGTGTGTCATCTCATTGCAATTAAAAACTGCTGTGGGTGGAGAGGGGTAACCAAGGACTGTCTTATATAGGAGATGGAAAAAACATGGCCGAAAGGGGCGGAGCTGTGTTCACATTCAGAAAAAAAACTACATATAACTGAATAGGATAACTGAAGTGAGCACTAATATATATATTCTGAGTGCAAGCCAAAAAAATACATACTATATAAGGATAAGGCTGCACATCAAACTTAGATAATGATTAAGCACAGCTCTCAACCAA
This sequence comes from Anomaloglossus baeobatrachus, assembly GCF_048569485.1. NCBI lineage: Eukaryota > Metazoa > Chordata > Amphibia > Anura > Aromobatidae > Anomaloglossus > Anomaloglossus baeobatrachus. The sequence continues at coordinate 55,413,777 of NC_134363.1, read as the reverse complement.
TCCATATTAGCAATATTAAGTACATACTGTAGCAAAGAGAATCAATGAATATAAGTTTGGAAAGGACTAGGGCAAGTCGTGGTAAGTAAGAGCCAAAAAGAGAGAAAGAAATGACCAGAAGCCCAATTGCAAAGTGAAAAAAAGCTTTATTAAGGTAAATGGTGAGCGGCACAATCCAAGAGACACCGATTACAGAAACTCCCGGTAGGATAAAAAATCAATCACTTAGGAACCATATATTTGTTCATTGTATACACAGTAGATAAAAGTAGTTGTATACATGGTAAAAATGGGCAAAATTGCCGGAAACCACAGGCATATGAGTATATATAAAAGCAGATGGTACAACATATGTAGCAAAATTCACCCCATGAGCTCTATTGCATATTGAATATAAGGACCATATTGGCCGTAGAAAGAACTCACAAGGAACTCGCAAAAAACAATGTCCCAAGATAATTATACCTGTTAAAGAGACCGGGAGGCCTGGACCGGCGTTCACCCGACGGCCGTTTCGGCGGGAAATGCCTTCGTCAGGGGGAGTGGTATGAGTGAGGGAAGTGCACATTAAAAAGAGACACCGTCCAATCGGATTGTGGGCGGACCAAGGGGTAACCAAGGACTGTCTTATATAAGAGATGGAAAAAACATGGCCGAAAGGGGCGGAGCTGTGTTCACATTCAGAAAAAAAACTACATATAACTGAATAGGATAACTGAAGTGAGCACTAATATATATATTATGAGTGCAAGTCAAAAAATACATACTATATAAGGATAAGGCTTTCGGCCATGTTTTTTCCATCTCCTATATAAGACAGTCCTTGGTTACCCCTCTCCACCCACAGCAGTTTTTAATTGCAATGAGATGACACACAGTTAGGGTCACAGAGCTAGGGACCCCAATATAGAGATATACCTTGACGAGGTTTTGGGGCTCAGTTACATTGATCAATGCGATTGCTAAATATCTCCTTTTTCCTAATATTCATGGCAGGTATGCAATTCATTATTCACATGTTCAAGTTAGCAAGTAGCATTTTTCATTGTATTTTTCAATATTTTTCCATATGCTTGAGGCATTATACCATTATCTAAGTTTGATGTGCAGCCTTATCCTTATATAGTATGTATTTTTTTGGCTTGCACTCAGAATATATATATTAGTGCTCACTTCAGTTATCCTATTCAGTTATATGTAGTTTTTTTTCTGAATGTGAACACAGCTCCGCCCCTTTTGGCCATGTTTTTTCCATCTCCTATATAAGACAGTCCTTGGTTACCCCTCTCCACCCACAGCAGTTTTTAATTGCAATGAGATGACACACAGTTAGGGTCACAGAGCTAGGGACCCCAATATAGAGATATACCTTGACGAGGTTTTGGGGCTCAGTTACATTGATCAATGCGATTGCTAAATATCTCCTTTTTCCTAATATTCATGGCAGGTATGCATTTCATTATTCACATGTTCAAGTTAGCAAGTAGCATTTTTCATTGTATTTTTCAATATTTTTCCATATGCTTGAGGCATTATACCATTATCTATGTTTGATGTGCAGCCTTATCCTTATATAGTATGTATTTTTTTGGCTTGCACTCAGAATATATATATTAGTGCTCACTTCAGTTATCCTATTCAGTTATATGTAGTTTTTTTTCTGAATGTGAACACAGCTCCGCCCCTTTCGGCCATGTTTTTTCCATCTCCTATATAAGACAGTCCTTGGTTACCCCTCTCCACCCACAGCAGTTTTTAATTGCAATGAGATGACACACAGTTAGGGTCACAGAGCTAGGGACCCCAATATAGAGATATACCTTGACGAGGTTTTGGGGCTCAGTTACATTGATCAATGCGATTGCTAAATATCTCCTTTTTCCTAATATTCATGGCAGGTATGCAATTCATTATTCACATGTTCAAGTTAGCAAGTAGCATTTTTCATTGTATTTTTCAATATTTTTCCATATGCTTGAGGCATTATACCATTATCTAAGTTTGATGTGCAGCCTTATCCTTATATAGTATGTATTTTTTTGGCTTGCACTCAGAATATATATATTAGTGCTCACTTCAGTTATCCTATTCAGTTAACCTACATATACTGTCCCTATCAGGTCAAGCAAACCCTCTATCTCTCAAGAGGTTTCTTCTGGAGGTATTACAACCTCCACACACTGCCCCAGTCAGGTCAAGCGAACCCTCTTTCTCTCAAGAGGTTTCTTCTGGAGGTATTACAACCTCCATACACTGAAAAAAACAAAAAAGTGAGCCGGAGTATGAGATGGTATACATGGAACTTGTGAGACCATGTTCACACTGGCCATGAGACAAAGAGAAACCAAAGAAAAAAATTGTGAAAACATACCCTGCTGTAACTAAATAAAAGCATAGTGCATATAAACATAGGGTACTTAGTAAACACTGTTTTTGATCAAAAAAAGCATAAAGCTATCCCGCCAAGGTGTACCCAGTTGGGATAGTACCTACACTCTCTAATATTAAAACCTTACCATGGGTCTAAAATAGGCCTCAATGTGGCTAAGGGCTGAGAGCGACCGGGTCCCAACAGGACACACACAGTCAGGGGGATTCACAGAATGAAATGTCCAGCTCGCTGAGAAGGGGGCCACTCCCTGTTTGTACTGAATACAAAAAAACTACATAAAAACAAAAAAGTGAGCTGGAGTATGAGATGGTATACATGGAACTTGTGAGACCATGTTCACACTGGCCATGAGACTAAGAGAAACCAAGGAAAAAAAAATTGTGAAAACATACCCTGCTGTAACTAAATAAAAGCATAGTGCATATAAACATAGGGTACTTAGTAAACACTGTTTTTATTTAGTTTTATTTAGTTACAGCAGGGTATGTTTTCACAATTTTTTTCCTTGGTTTCTCTTAACCTCCATACACTGCCCCAATCAGGTCAAGCAAACCTTTTATCTCTCATAGGTTTCTTCTGGAGGTATTACAACCTACACACACTGCCCCAATTAGGTGAAGAAAACCTCTTATCTCTTAGAGGTTTCTTCTGGGGGTATTACAACCTGCACACACTGATCATGTGTCAAACAAACACCATTCTAACATATGAGACACACCCATAGGTGGAGGTACTGTATGTGGATAGCCAGACACCCCATAATGAGTATCGTAGAACTACAAGTACTAAAGTCATCATCTTTTAATATATATACATATATAGATATTTACGCTCCTCAAATTGCAACACCAAGAAAGCAAAGTCATGGAATTTAGAAAATCATAGATGGATAGAGATGTTACTGTTCTGCAAAAGATAAAAAAATGGAAACTACATTTTCAAAATCTCTCAATTTATTCAGTATGGAGTATGAGCCACATGCAGAAATTCAGGCACTTACAGCATTGGCTACTATCAGTGAGGTTATTAATGGTCGTATGTGGAAGGTTCTGTTGCTCTAAGTGCACTTGAAAAAATCATCAAGATCCTCTGCTGGCAGCTCCTTGTGCAATTGTTGACCAATAACGTCCCAAATGTGCTTGAAGGAAGACAAGTCCGGAGATGCTGCAGCCATGGGATCAGGTTTAGACCACGCAGGCTGCTCACAGTAGGCCAAGCGTACAGTATATACAAGTTCACTGCACACAGAAATGAAGCATGAAGTGATTTATATAAATCAAAAGAATGGTTTCTTTGTTCTTCAAAAGTATCTAAAGGGTAAATGAGATAAATACTTGCAAGATAAATAGTGATTCTTATAGTTTCGACCTTACGGATCTTTGTCAAGATTTTACAGTGCTGAAATGAGGAAATAGTATGGCATATATTAGAGATAAGTGAATAAACTCTTGAGTGGAATTCAATTCTACCAAAATTGTACAAAAATTGACAAAATGTGTATTTTGAGTAATTCACTTCTGTGCAAATTCAGCAAAATGGCTGCCATTTTTATAAAATGCGAAAAAAAACATCAAAATGTTAAAAAAAATCCTTATAGTCAACTAATGCTCACTTCTCCGTTCCCTCCTCTTCTTCTGTCCAGTCCTCGCTGAATCTCCAGATCATCACCATTTGCACTGAAAGATGGTCGTCCAGGTCCAGCATCAGAAGACCAGGGATTTCAGGATGAGGGGTGGGGATGAGAAGATATGGGGAGAACTGAACGGGTGACAAGTGGAGGGGCCGGAGAGGTTAGCGGCAAAGACAGCATAAGGATTTTTCTTTATTTTGTACATATTACATTTATTATGCTCTGGGGTCAAGAGGATAATAACTTCTCTGTGAATCAAATTTCTTGGGAATAAATATGCAAACAAGTCAGGGCCGGCGTCAGCACGCGGCATACCTGGGCAAATGCCAGGGCCCTGGAGAGCCGGGGGGGCCCACTCGGCCTCGTCAGTTCTGGTGCCCCTTGGCCGGGGCCCCCTCGCCTTAGTTCTGCTGCCCCCGGGCCGAGTTCCGCAGTCCTCGGCAGGAATCTGCAGCGCCGTCCCTTTAAGGCGCGCAGACTTCCTGGTTTGAACTTCATCTGTGGGCGGAGCTACCGACCGGCCTGCTCAGTCCCACAGATGAAGGAGTTGCAGTGCCAGCCAGCGACCCCCAGCACAGCTCTTCTCTCCGGCGCTGTGTGGGCCCCCTCTCCGGCGCTGTGTGGGCCCCCTCTCCGGCGCTGTGTGGGCCCCCTCTCCGGCGCTGTGTGGGCCCCCTCTCCGGCGCTGTGTGGGCCCCCTCTCCGGCGCTGTGTGGGCCCCCTCTCCGGCGCTGTGTGGGCCCCCTCTCCGGCGCTTTGTGGGCCCCCTCTCCACCGTGACCTGAGAGGTATGTGCCCTCCCCGCCCCCGATTTATGGGCCCTGGGGAGCTGTATGGGCTTCTCCCCCCTTAGGTGTATGCCCTGCCCCCCGGTGCTGTATGTGCTGGCCCCTGGAGCTGTGTGTGTGGGCCCCACAGAGCTACGTGTGTGTCTGTATGCATGTAGCAGAGCTATGTGTGTATGTATGTAGCAGAGCTATGTCTGTATGTATGTAGCAGAGCTATATGTGTATGTATGTAGCAGAGCTATATGTGTATGTATGTAGCAGATTCATGTATGTATGTAGCAGAGCTATGTGTGTATGTATGTAGCAGATTCATGTATGTATGTAGCAGAGCTATGTGTGTATGTATGTAGCAGATTCATGTATGTATGTAGCAGAGCTATGTATGTAGCAGAGCTATGTGTGTATGTATGTAGCAGAGCTATGTGTGTATGTATGTAGCAGATTCATGTATGTATGTAGCAGAGCTATGTGTATGTATGTATGTAGCAGAGCTATGTATGTAGCAGAGCTATGTGTGTATGTATGCAGCAGAGCTATGTGTGTATGTATGTAGCAGAGCTATGTGTGTATGTATATAGCAGAGCTAGGTGTGTATGTATGCAGCAGAGCTATGTGTGTATGTATGTAGCAGAGCTATGTGTGTATGTATGTAGCAGATTCATGTATGTATGTAGCAGAGCTATGTGTATGTATGTATGTAGCAGAGCTATGTATGTAGCAGAGCTATGTGTGTATGTATGCAGCAGAGCTATGTGTGTATGTATGTAGCAGAGCTATGTGTGTATGTATGTAGCAGAGCTATGTGTGTATGTATGTAGCAGATTCATGTATGTATGTAGCAGAGCTATGTATGTAGCAGAGCTATGTGTGTATGTATGTAGCAGAGCTATGTGTGTATGTATGTAGCAGAGCTATGTGTGTATGTATCCAGCAGAGCTGTGTATGTATGTAGCAGAGCTATGTGTGTATGTATCCAGCAGAGCTGTGTATGTATGTAGCAGAGCTATGTGTGTATGTATGTAGCAGAGCTATGTGTGTATGTATGTAGCAGAGCTATGTGTGTATGTATGTAGCAGAGCTATGTGTGTATGTAGCAGAGCTATGTGTGTATGTATCCAGCAGAGCTGTGTGTGTCTGTATGTATGTATCTAGCAGAGTTGTGTTGTGTGTCTGTATGCATGTATGATGTGTATCTATGTATGTCAGTGTATATGACTGTATAGATATGTCAGTTCTATACGTATTTTTGTGAGTTTGTCTTTAAATATGTATATGTATGTGTACGTATGTGTGTGTCTGCGTGTGGATGGGGCCCACCGGGACTCTTCCGCCCGGGGCCCACAAAAACCTGGAGCCGGCCCTGAAACAAGTACATTTGAATTTTGGCTAATCCAATTTAATACATAAAGACAGTGGCGTACATAGAGTTTGATGGGGCCTTGGGCAAAATTTGGACCTGCCCCCCCACCCCCTCACCTCAGCTTTCCTATATTCTGCTATCCATCTTTCCCTTAGCACCTGGCTTTCCAATGCTCTGCTATATATCTTTCCCTCCCCACCCAGCTTTCCTATACTCTGCTATACATTTTTCCCTCCCCACCCAGCTTTCCCATGCTCTGCTATACATCTTTCCCTCAGCACCCAGCTTTCCCATGATATCAGAGCATCATGGTATTATTTGGCCCCCTTCCTGGTTTTACATGGCCCCATCTTGGTATTACATGGCCCCATCCTGGTATTACATGGCCCCATCCTGGTATTATATGGCCTCATCCTGGTACTACATGGCCCCATCCTGGTATTACATGGCCCCTTCCTGGTATTACAGGGCCCCATCCTGGTATTATAGGGCCCCATCACGCTGCACATATAAAAAAATAACGATTATACTCACCTTCCCCCTGCTCCCCTGGTGTCCTCCTCTGATGCTGTCACCTGATTTCAGCATGTAAACAGCACAGCGCATCATGTCACTGCCATGTGCACCTGCTTACATCACCGTCATCTGCAGCCATAAACGCTGTTCCCCTTTATTTGCATGGAGAGCAGTGAATATTCACTCTCTTTAATAGCAGCACACATGATTATCCAGTAGCTGTGGGAAGTTAGTGGCTGGGAACATAGTGTGCTGCTATGAAAGAAAATGTATATTTACTACTCTCCATGCCCATAAACCCACTCACCTCTCAGTGCAAAGAGGTGGACGGGATTATGGGCATGGAAAGCAGTGAATATTTCTTTTCTTACGCAGCGAGCACATGTGTTAGCCTCAGCACTGCCTGCTGCCTCCTGCGACCCTGTGCTGCTGCAGTTTACAGTGCAGGGACCCGACGGGTCTCTGTGCTACGATGCATTTCAGCTGAATGTGCCTCATCAAATGCACATCCAGCTAAAGCAGGCACTGCCCCACTCCTGTGACTGCAATTGTTCCGCCCCTTAATAAAGACATATGTCGCGCCCCGGGGCAGCTGAGCTGCTCGGACCCGGACGGTCCATGGCTCGAGAGGTCCCGGACCTGGGGCCACCATTCACCAGTTTTAAATGAAAAGAAAAGAAAATAATAGTCCTGGTCTGTTCTGGGATCTGCACCCCATGCGTGCAAAGTACTGGGAGCCCTGGGAGCCCTGGCTGTCTACCCTCCAGGATCCCTTTGTCCTTGGAGCTTGCTATCTAGCTCTCCGGCTACTTTTCTCCTCTGAGTGGCTGATCTTTCTACTCAGTTCTCTGCGGATTCTTTGCTGCTTTCAATGTGTCTAAAAAGTCCGCTGTCTGTCTTGACAACTTTCCTTTTACTGCGCTCACTTCTCTCCTCCTCACAACTCCTCTCTCTTACACTTCCTTTCTACTAACTCCTCTCGCTCTCTACTCACACTTCCCACGTCACTTTCTCCTCACTCAGGTCTGGTCCCTCCCTTCCCAGTTGGCTGCCTGTTAGCTCACAGTGCCCAGTCCTGTCACCTGGCTCTAAGGGAGGTCCCCCGCCCAGGTTGTAAGTGTAAATGTCCTGGTGTGCTAGTGTGTGTGTAGTGACTAGCACAGTCATGTTGGACCTGAGCTGTTACCTTGTTGTTGCCTTGTTTTTGTGACACCTGGTTACTGCAGGGGTGTCACACATACATAATACAGTGCCTACAAGTAGTATTCAACCCCCTGCAGATTTAGCAGGTTTGATAAGATGCAAATAAGTTAGAGCCTGCAAACTTCAAACAAGAGCAGGATTTATTAACAGATGCATAAATCTTACAAACCAACAAGTTATGTTGCTCAGTTAAATTTTAATAAATTTTCAACATAAAAGTGTGGGTCAATTATTATTCAACCCCTAGGTTTAATATTTTGTGGAATAACCCTTGTTTGCAATTACAGCTAATAATCGTCTTTTATAAGACCTGATCAGGCCGGCACAGGTCTCTGGAGTTATCTTGGCCCACTCCTCCATGCAGATCTTCTCCAAGTTATCTAGGTTCTTTGGGTGTCTCATGTGGACTTTAATCTTGAGCTCCTTCCACAAGTTTTCAATTGGGTTAAGGTCAGGAGACTGACTAGGCCACTGCAACACCTTGATTTTTTCCCTCTTGAACCAGGCCTTGGTTTTCTTGGCTGTGTGCTTTGGGTCGTTGTCTTGTTGGAAGATGAAATGACGACCCATCTTAAGATCCTTGATGGAGGAGCGGAGGTTCTTGGCCAAAATCTCCAGGTAGGCCGTGCTATCCATCTTCCCATGGATGCAGACCAGATGGCCAGGCCCCTTGGCTGAGAAACAGCCCCACAGCATGATGCTGCCACCACCATGCTTGACTGTAGGGATGGTATTCTTGGGGTCGTATGCAGTGCCATCCAGTCTCCAAACCTCACGTGTGTGGTTGGCACCAAAGATCTCGATCTTGGTCTCATCAGACCAGAGAACCTTGAACCAGTCTGTCTCAGAGTCCTCCAAGTGATCATGAGCAAACTGTAGACGAGCCTTGACATGACACTTTGAAAGTAAAGGTACCTTACGGGCTCGTCTGGAACGGAGACCAATGCGGTGGAGTACATTACTTATGGTATTGACTGAAACCAATGTCCCCACTGCCATGAGATCTTCCCGGAGCTCCTTCCTTGTTGTCCTTGAGTTAGCCTTGACTCTTCGGACAAGCCTGGCCTCGGCACGGGTGGAAACTTTCAAAGGCTGTCCAGGCCGTGGAAGGCTAACAGTAGTTCCATAAGCCTTCCACTTCCGGATGATGCTCCCAACAGTAGAGACAGGTAGGCCCAACTCCTTGGAAAGGGTTTTGTACCCCTTGCCAGCCATGTGACCCTCCACGATCTTGTCTCTGATGGCCTTGGAATGCTCCTTTGTCTTTCCCATGTTGACCAAGTATGAGTGCTGTTCACAAGTTTGCGGAGGGTCTTAATTAGTCAGAAAAGGCTGGAAAAAGAAATAATTAATCCAAACATGTGAAGCTCATTGTTCTTTGTGCCTGAAATACTTCTTAATACTTTAGGGGAACCAAACAGAATTCTGGTGGTTTGAGGGGTTGAATAATAAATGACCCTCTGAATAAACTTTTCACAATTTAAAAAAAAATAAAAAAAGAAATAACATTCTTTTTTGCTGCATTTCACACTTCCAGGCTGATCTACAGTCCAAATGTCACAATGCCAAGTTACTTCCCAATGTGTAAACCTGCTAAATCTGCAGGGGGTTGAATACTACTTGTAGGCACTGTATATATTACATTTGTAGACCTAAAAGCAAAAATAACTTTCTGGCAACTGTGTTGCTGAACTACAGAGAGTCAAAAAAAGGTTTAAAAAAAACAGAAAAATAATACTCATCCCACCCTTTTCCTCTTCTTATGATGCTTGTTCTCCCCCATATGGCCTTTGGTGCTTCTTCTTACCACTGAAACCCTGGCTACGACCAGGTCCTGGACATCTTTGTGCATGTGCATCGCCCCTAAGACCTTCAGGGCACTACAGGGAACTGCATTCTCTTGGGGATGCAGGACCTACTGCCTGGGACCTGGAGTACCAGTGCCGATTCCATCCAAACCGACCAAAATCCTAGTTCACCACTGCACACTGGGCATAGAGGGTTAACCACATAAGGGGATGGTCACCATGGGAACAAGTCCCTGGGTATAGCCAGCCTGGTGGAAGGGGTCAGGCAGTTAGTAGTGAGGAGTGAGTCGAGTAGCACATAGGAGAGTTGTGCAGACATGCCTGAGCTGGGTCCGTGTAACGGTGACCCCGGGGGCACAGGAGAGAGGTCGCCAGGACGGGTAACAGAGATACCGCTAGGACCGGAGCACACACGGGGCACAGGGCCCTAGGTCAAGCGCAGGTTTTAGAATGTTTGGCAAATACCTGCCCAGTGAGGACACCTTCACAGACTTCATCGAACTAAATAATCTGGGGGCATCAGCAGTAAACTAGGATAAGGGTTCGGACACTTACCTCGCCACAGGGTCCGCACTGCTGCCGTACGGAGAAGGAGACTGTACCCCAAGAGGGACAGGTGAGGCCCCCAAACTTTTCATGCTACGGGGACCCAATCAACTAAGAGTGCTGGGAACAGAGCAACCTGGGTCACTACATTGGCACTGGTCCTCCGGTGACCTGAACCAGCAACACCTGGGTCCACAGTAAGTAGAGACTGTTAAAGACATCCTGGTGTGGTCTCCATTATTGCCCCATTACATCTCCCAGGCACAGCCCTACCTGCAGAGGGCATACCATCACAGCTGCCACTACCACCAGCCCTGGGAGTACCCACATTCAGCAGCGGCAGTTCTCCATCATTAACCGCAACCCGCAGGTGGCGTCACATGACAACAAACTGTTATCTCCCCTGTAAATATCCCACATTAACAAAAGGGGACCAGGGCACAGAACCGGGCAACGGCCATCAAAGTGACATTCCCCCTTCTCTGGGCGCTACACATGCGCTTCCTAAAGTCACGACATATGCTGCAGCCCTCTGCAGAACACTCTAGGGTGGAACTACATGAAGTGAACATGGGCCAGGAGAATTCCTCGCATGTGTGACGCCCTGGACTAGTCAGGTCGTTCCAGGTAGTCCCATGCACACACACCCCCTCCCTAAAAAGGTGACAGCAGCCAAACTTCAAAACTTTGTCACTGCCCTCCAGTTTTGATGTCCACACCAGGGGGCAGAGCCAGGCGGTTGGCCCCGCCCACCGAGGAGTTCACAGGCCTGGAGGCGGGAAAAAGCAGTAGTTCAGAGTAGATGATTAGTCTTGACAGTGGAGGAGAGAAGTCAAGCCCAAGGGCAGACCTGTGACCAAGCCTGCCATAGTCTACCAGGTGTCTGGGTTGGAGCCCAGTCACCTCTGGCAAGGAGGCAGACGGTGGTGGCCGCCTGCAGGAGCTGGGATTACAGCCGATGGAACCGTAGGAACCGGGGTCGGGCGGTGGCCTGCCGGTACCGAACCGGGGAGCCGATTGGAAACCGGAGCACCAGGAGGGGCACTGAGACCCAGTACAAAGCCCAGAAACTACCGGGCCGAGTCAAATCAACTGATTGAGGACTGGACTTTAGGACCTTTCCCACACAAGACCCGACTGAAGAAAACAGCCCAACCATTAGGGTAAAGACACCGCCAAGGCATAGAGACCCAAGGGGCTAGCATCTGCGGGCAAACAGGGCTCTCCCGACACCCAGCAAGCCTGGGAGCGGACTACCGTTGCTTAGGCATAGGAGTCATACCATTTACATTAAGGAGGTGCAGGAGAAAGGCGGAAACCACCAATCTGTTAAGGGAGAAGCTGCAGCCGGCTGCGGGCCCCGTTCATCATCCCGTTTGGTTTACCAGAGACTCCAGTGTGTTGTGTCATAGTGAGTACACCAGTACCTTCGGGTCACACCAGAACCCAGCACGCACCCGCTCCCCCGCCTCAGCACCTCCCTCAGGCCCCCGGGACCATCACTCCCCTACCCACGGAGTGGTCAACACCAAGCTGCACAACACCGTCCCCGGGAGGCCTAGTCAACGGCAGCGGTGGTGTCCATCGATTCACCACAACCCATGGGTGGCGTCACAAACTTACACCCCTTAAAAACAACTGCCGCCCCAGCCGTGGAACTCCCCACAGAAGTCCCTGCGTGTAGGAGCCCGAGCCACCCACCGTACGAGCACGGATCCAAGCGGCTTGGCAGCCGGCTGAGCCCGCGGGGCGGTATACATCGACTCTTCTGGCGTTACAAACAGGATTGAACCCGTCCATTTACCTGTGGAAGTGCGCCTTGAAGTTATTGTTAGCGGCGTCCCGCTGAAAAATTGCAGAATCCGCCATCTTTTCACTATCCAGTGGCGCGAAGTTTCCCGCCCAAGCCGTCTTCTTCAAGCAAAAAGGGTGCGAAAAGCGAAGCCCCGCCCCTGAGAGTGGAGTGGTGCAGAAAGCAAGGAGAGTGCCCCGAAAAGACCAAGGGGGGGGCGGGTGAAGATCCAGCCTCATGTGACTGAGGAGATAAAGGGCAGGGACTCCAGGACTCTGCCACCCGTCTGGTTCCTGGACAGACAATTTGCAACATGCGTCTGAGAAGCCCGAATTCCCGGAGCCCGCGCCCGGAGCAGCGGCATGGGTGGAAGCCCGGACGACTCTCATGTGTTGCCGCCTATAAGTGCAGATGAGGTACCTAATGGAGCAGTGGGCAACCGAGACGGGGGAGATAGCTTCGGCTGTACGGGCGCGTGAGATGGAGACGATTTTGGAGGAGCGGGTGGAGCGACCCATGCCCCTATATCCTGGAGGGACCGGTCGCTGCGGCTGAGGGACCCAGGTTGCCCCCACTTCTCCTGTCGCCTCCTCCACGGCCCGTTCCAGCTGCGGCTGCCCCCCTGCTCGGTCTGCTGCCCCGACACCGGCGGTGGAACCCATCCCAACTGCCCATGAGGACCCGCCTGTAGACGCGGCTCACGGACGGCCGTATGCCTGGCCCGCACCGACCCCGTTACCCTGGAAGGTGCCCATCCAGGACGTGATCCCACCAGTCTCGGAAAAGCGACGCCCAGAGAAACCCCGGCTCCGGTAGTCCGCCCGGCCAAGAGGGAGGCTATCGCAAACCGGAAACCCACCCAGCCGGCAAAGCTGGCCGTTTCCCGACCCCAGGCCTCGGTAGAGGCAGCTCAGGGTTGTAGCTGCAAGGCAGCGCTCCAGGCCGCGACACAGCGGGGTTCCCCAGAGAAGGTGCAGGTCATGGCCGGAACAGGGGAGCTCCGGCTGGGCCCAACCCGCGCGCAGGAAGGGCAAATAGACGCCCCGTACTGGGAGCGGCAGCAGCGCCAGCTGGGCAGGGAAATTGCAGCCCGGGAGAAGAAGAAGTCAGAGGTTCTGGCCCGCACCATAGAGGAGAAGGACAATCTCCGTAATGCAACCTTTCGGGTGCGGGGCCCGAGGCACGAAGGCCAGGTCAGGAGGTTTGACCCCAACAGAGGGTGGGGGTTCCTGTTTGAGCCCGGTTTGGAAGCGGAGGTCCCGTCAGGATGTCTACCCCCACCTGCCCATGGGCCACCTGGACCGTGACCTGATCCCCAGAGAGCTGGTTAGCTACACCCTCCATTGTGGGGAGAGGGGCTGGTTTGCCCTGAGCATACAAAGGAGGGCATGCCATGAAGGCCCGGAGCGCGCCCAGACCCCTCCCCCACCGTACAGCCCTGAGGTTGCCGTCGAGGAGGAGTATGAAGAAGAGGATGAAAGTTAAAGGCAGTGGATTCCGGTTGCCAAGTTGAACAGTTCCCGTTGTGACCATACTGCCCGTCCCCGTTGTGACTTTGTTTTTGCCCCGTTTCCATAAAGACAAGGCCGAGAACTGTCAGGCCACCCAAAAACTATTGGGCTTGTAAATAAATCCCTCTTAACCGGCCTTCCCGTTTCACAGCTCCGGAGAGGCAGACTGGAGGATGGGCCTGCGGGGAATAGATGGCCGAGGCCCACCACCACTGCAACCGTTGGCCATCCTCCGGGTCAGGGGTCCCCTGGACGTGGGGCCTCTGAAAAGACAAGCAGGTGTGGAACCCTGCACCCGTCCCGTAAACAACATTTGGGCCCGTTCCTGGACTGGGGAAAAGGGGTGCTGCCCACTTCTTAGGGGCAGCATCAAGGTTCAGGTTGTTTGGGTGGGTGATTGAAGGATCCGGTCCAGTTTCCCGCAATAATAAAAGTGTTACTGTTTGCAACGGTTCAAGTATGTGCTTCCCGTAAGGAAAGATCCAAAAAAAATGCATAATGTTAAAAAAAATGTTTTATCTTCTTGCAGTTACGAAATAAACCGGTGATGGACGGGCAGCCCGCGGATGGTCTGAATTAAACCAAGGGGGAATATGACGCCCTGGACTAGTCAGGTCGTCCCAGGTAGTCCCATGCACACACACCCCCTCCCTAAAAAGGTGACAGCAGCTAAACTTCAAAACCTTGTCACCACCCTCTAGTTTTGATGTCCACACCAGGGGGGTGGAGCCAGGTGGTTGTCCCCGCCCACCAAGGAGTTCACAGGCCTGGAGGCGGGAAAAAGCAGTAGCTCAGAGTAGATGATTAGTCTTGACAGTGGAGGAGAGAAGTCAAGTCCAAGGGCAGACCTGTGACGAGGCCTGCCATAGTCTACCAGGTGTCTGGGTTGGAGCCCAGTCACCTCTGGCAAGGAAGCAGACGGTGGTGGCCGCCTGCAGGAGCTGGGATTACAGTCGGTGGAACCGTAGGGACCGGGGTCGGGCGGTGACCCGCCGGTACTGAATTGGGGAGCAGATTGGAAAGCGGAGCACCAGGAGGGGTACTCAGACCCAGTACAAAGCCCAGAAACTACCGGGCCGAGTCAAATCAACTGATTGAGGACTGGACTTTAGGACCTTTCCCACACAAGACCCGACTGAAGAAAACAGCCCAACCATTAGGGTAAAGCCACCGCCAAGGCATAGAGACCCAAGGGTCCAGCGTCTGCGGGCAAAGAGGGCTCTCCCGACACCCAGCAAGTCGGGGAGCGGACTACCGTTGCTTAGGCATAGGAGTCAAAACATTCACATAAGGAGGTGCAGGAGAAAAGCGGAAACCACCAACCTGTTAAGGGAGAAGCTGCAGTCGGCTGCGGGACCCGTTCATCATCCCGTTTGGTTTAGCAGAGACTCCAGTGTGTTGTGTCATAGTGAGTACACCAGTGCCTTTGGACCGCGCACAGCACCAGCACCCAGCACGCACCCATCCCCACTCCTCAGCACCTCCCTCGGGCCCCCGGGACCATCACTCCCCTACCCACGGAGGGGTCAACGCCAAGCTGCGCAACCCGTTCCCGGGAGGCCTAGTCAATGGCAGCGGTGGTGTCCATCCATTCACCACAACCCGTGGGTGGCGTCACAAACTTATACCCCTTACAAGCAACCGCGGCCCCGGCCGTGGAACTCCCCACTGAAGTCCCTGCGTGTAGAGCCAACCCCCTTGCAGAGCGACATGACCCCCGGGTCCGTGAGGAGCTCGAACCACCACCCACCGTACGAGCACGGATCCGAGCGGCTCGGCAGCCGGCCGAGCCCGCGGGGCTGTACACATGCACTTCGTAAAGACACAACTTAGGCTGCAATTCTAAGGAGTACACTCTAGGCCGGACGTTCCTGGTGTGACCAGGCCCAGGACATCTTAGCACATGCATTTCATAAAGTCATGATGTAAGCTGTAACCCTATGCAGAGCACTCTAGGCTGGAACTTCCTGATGTGACCAGGCCTGGGACATTATATGCTGCAGGGGCAAGTGCACAATTTTCACATGAGGATTGTTCATAAATATCTAGTAATGATGTATATGCAGCCTGAACTGACATACACAATCAGCGCTACCATTAAACAAGCGAATAATGTCACAAAATACTAATATTTAGATAATGCTGCCATATTGTACACAAAACTAATACAATCATACACTACATGTAAAATGATAGGGGTTTCAACTTAATTATTAGACAATAATAATTGTGAGTAATCAGCAATGAGTGTTATGTTTCCCTACAGCAATACCGCAGGAGTTAAAGGAGTTGTCTAGAATTAGAAAAACATGACTGCATTCATTCAAAAAGAGCATCACCCCTGACCCTGGGTTGTGTTTGGGATTGCAGCTCAACTCTGTTTACTTCAATGATGCTGAGTTGCAATACCAGACTCAAACTATGGTCAGGGTGGCGCTATTTCTTGAAGAAATTAGACTCAAAGCATTCAAATCAGAGGGAGAGGATTGGAGGGTGATGCGACATTTCATAGTTTAAAGGGGTATTCCCATCTGCAAGAACCTATCCCATTATGTAGTAGGTGGAATAATAATAATATTAGCAAATACCTCCAATTATAAATGTAGTATAGTTCTCCTGATATAGCCATGTCTCTTACCTCATGTGCAGGGCATTGCAGCTTAGGTATCTATGGTTATGAAGAGTTATCCTGATATAGCCAGGTCTCTTACCTCATGTGCAGGGCATTGCAGCTTAGATACAGTGCCTTGCGAAAATATTCGGCCCCCTTGAATTTTTCAACCTTTTCCCACATTTCAGGCTTCAAACATAAAGATAAAAATTTAAATTTTATGGTGAAGAATCAACAACAAGTAGGACACAATTGTGAAGTTAAACGATATTTATTGCTTATTTTAAACTTTTGTACAAAAGAATAAACTGAAAATTGGGGCGTGCAATATTATTCATCCCCTTTACTTTCAGTGCAGCAAACTCACTCCAGAAGTTCATTGAGGATCTCTGAATGATCCAATGTTGTCCTAAATGACTGATGATAATAAATATAATCCACCTGTGTGTAATCAAGTCTCCGTATAAATGCACCTGCTCTGTGATAGTCTCATTGTTCTGTATAAAGCACAGAGAGCATCATGAAGACCAAGGAACACAACAGGCAGGTCCGTGATACTGTTGTGGAGAAATTTAAAAAATGATTTGGTTACAAAAAGATTTCCACACCTTTAAACATCTCAAGGAGCACTGTGCAAGCGATCATATTGAAATGGAAGGAGTATCATACAACTGCAAATCTACCAAGACCCGGCCGTTCCTCAAAAATTTCATCTCAAACAAGGAGAAGACTGATCAGAGATGCAGTCAAGAGGGCCATGATCACTCTCGATAAACTGCAGAGATCTACAGCTGAGGTGGGAGAGTCTGTCCATAGGACAACAATCAGTTGTACACTGCACACATTTGGCCTTTATGGAAGAGTGGCAAGAACAAAGCCATTTCTCAAAGATATTCATAAAAAGTGTTGTTTAAAGTTTGCCACAAGCCACCTGAGAGACACCAAACATGTGGAAGAAGGTGCTCTGGTCAGATGAAACCAAAATAGAATTATTTGGGCACAATGCTAAATAATATGTTTGGCGTAAAAGCAACACAGCTCATCACCCTGAACACACCATCCCCTCTGTCAAACATGGTGGTGGCAGCATCATGGTTTGGGCCTGCTTTTCTTCAGCATGGACAGGGAAGATGGTTAAAATTGATGGGAAGATGGATGGAGCCAAATACAGGACCATTCTTGAAGAAAGCCTGTTGGAGTCTGCAAAAGACCTGAGACTGGG
Organism: Anomaloglossus baeobatrachus; assembly: GCF_048569485.1. Classification (NCBI taxonomy): domain Eukaryota; kingdom Metazoa; phylum Chordata; class Amphibia; order Anura; family Aromobatidae; genus Anomaloglossus; species Anomaloglossus baeobatrachus. Next base: position 55,396,398 of record NC_134363.1, on the reverse strand, counting down.
ATGGAGATTTGTCTTCCAACAAGACAATGATCCAAAACATAAAGCAAAATCTACAATGGAATGGTTCACAAATAAACGTATCCAGGTGTTAGAATGTGCAAGTCCCAGTCCAGACCTGAACCCAATCGAGAATCTGTGGAAAGAGGTGAAAACTGCTGTTCACAAACGCTCTCCATCCAACCTCACTCAGCTCCAGCTGTTTACAAAGGAAGAATGGGCAAGAATTTTAGTCTCTTGATGTGCAAAACTGATAGACACATACCCCAAGTGACTGCAGCTGTAATCACAGCAAAGGGGGCGCTACAAAGTATTAACTTAAAGGGGATGAATAATATTGCATGCCCCAATTTTCAGTTATTTTTTATAAAAGTTTAAAATAAGCAATACATTTCATTCAACTTCACAATTGTGTCCCACTTGTTGATTCTGTACCAAAAAATTTAATTTTTTTATCTTTATGTTTGAAGCCTGAAATGTGGGAAAAGGTTGAAAAATTCAAGGGGGCCGAATACTTTCGCAAGGCACTGTATCTAAGGTTATGAACAGTTTTCCTGATATAGCCAGGTCTTTTACCTCATGTGCAGGGCATTGCAGCTTTGGAATCTTTGGTTATGAACAGTTCTCCTGATCTAACCGTGTCTCTAACCTCATGTATGGGGCATTGCAGCGTCGGTATTGTCACGATCGGGGGGTAACAAGCGGGAGTCACACCCCTCATTTATACTTCCCGACCGACAGACAGAGCACGTGACACGCTCTTTAGAGCCCCTCTTATAGTCAGGCCAATTATGGAATTACCCGACAATAAGCAAGGAGGCCGCTATTCTACTGTACCGATGCTTGAAGGGCTCCCGGTGAGAGTAGGGTATATATTCCCCCGACCTCCAGGGACGGAATATATAAAAACCTCCCCAAATCTCACTGGCCGCCCCACAATGATCCTTGGCACAAACTCGCTGCCACCAACTGATTTACGGTAACTATTAACCGAGCACACAGACGTGGGATTCAAGATCGAGATAACAGAATAGCCCAAGATTAATTATATAATTTAATCGGCCTAAAGCACACTAGAACTACAATATATACAATAGGGAATCTACAGAATATACAGTTAGGTCAGAGTACATTTACAGGCAAGGTATGGATTACAAACAAGCATACAATTCAAGCAGTTACCTTGTGCGTCTGGCCACAGGGGGGTGCTATTAGATTAGGTTTCCAGCAACTTTCCCACAGTTATATCAACACGTCACCCCCGGCAAAAGAACAAGCCAAAATGTCTGAACTGTAGTTAGCAACCTGGCCGAATCCCTGTCCCCTCCTACCTTCGTGACCTCAGAGGGAAGCACTGCCACTCCCCTGGCTGAAGTCCAACATAATATCCCAAAAGGGACTATTACCCACAACTCCGGACTGGGAGGTCTGATCAGGACGGTTCTGGTGTCATCAGATCCGCCCGGGTCCCCTCTGCATTTTGAGTCCAAGCACGACTTATCTACCGGACTCCTACTAGCAGTTCTTTATATCTCGCTGCCCCAGGGTGCAACATAGACTTCGAGGATATAAAGAGATGCGGCTCGAAGTCCCGATTCTAACAATGTAGAGGGTGTATGGCTGAGACGCACGGTAATATCATAACTGTATATGATATTACGGAGCCAGCAATATGCTCTCCTGCTGTGACTAGCTTCCTTTTGGTTTTGCTAAGTCCCTGTCCACTCTCTTTGATGAATGGACACAACCCCCCAGGGGGTCTTCCTCTCCCTTTGTTGTAATGGCCTGACAGGACACCTAATCTCCATATCATAGGATATTGCTTTTGGATGTATACTGGGATTTGTCACCCTTCCAGATGTTGGGCATCTGAGAAGGATCTCGGTGTGTGAAGGGAGAAGGGAGGGGGTGCCACCAGGGAGTGATGAGAGAAATTATGACTGGACATCATAATTCCTCTTCATATCCCAGGATTTACCTCACAGGTATCTATGGTTATGAAGAGTTTTCCTTATATAGCCAGGTCTATAACCTCATCTGCAGGGCATTGCAGCTTAGGTATCTAAGGTTGTGAACAGTTCTCCTGATATAGCCATGTTTCTTACCTCATGTGCAGGGCATTGCAGCTTAGGTATTTATGGTTACGAACAGTTCTCCTGATATAGCCATGTTTCTTACCTCATGTGCAGGGTATTGCAGTTTACGTATCCATAGGTATAATCAGGCATAACAAAATAAATAATTAACTGTCATTATATAAGTGGACATAACCATGGATACCTTAGCTACAATTCCCTGCACATGAGGTAAGAGACCTGGCTATATCAGCAGAACTGTTCATAACCATGAATACCTAAGCTGCAATGCCCTGCACATGAGGTAAGAAACATGGCTATATCAGGAGAACTGTTCACAACCTTAGATACCTTAGATAGTGCCCTGCAGGGATTAACATCTGGCGCCCAACATGGGATTGAAGTTAATTAGGCATTTACACAATCTGGGGCGAAAAAGGTTTTTTCTCCTCTTCTTTTGTGTTCGGTTAGGGCCCATTATCCTGTTATCATCACTTCCAATGTGTGACACTTCAGAGGATTATCCAGTAATGGGAGCATTTGCAGTTTACACCAGTTTATGGCTCTGTTGTGTCTGGGGAGATTAACAGCTGTGTGTAATCTCCACCCCGCTAATAGGTAATGGTCTGATAACATCTGCCAAGAAAAATCACAAATGCATTGTATGGAGGTTTGTGTGAAATATTAAATTACCACCCTAAGATCTGATTAGTCTTGGGGCGATGCAAATTGTGCAGAGCGCCATATTATACCGCCACATAGCTACCATTTCATAAATATGTAAAACAATGTTTTCTTTTGTTTAAAAAAGCAAAAAAAATCTCAATATTCTCCAGTTTATTTGTTTTTAATTATGTGTCTATTTCTTTTATTTATCATTAATATTTCAATGGTTTTTAAAATAGTTAAAAAAATAAATAAAATAATAATAAAAAAACAGGTGTAATATGACTCCTAAGTATTTCTGCCACTTTTGCTACTTTTGAACCACCCCCCCCATAAAGAATTTCTTATATACTTTTGGAAGAATAGAGCGGTTCGGGTACATGCACACTAAGTTTTTGGTATGGTCAAGAGTAGAAAAACTTATTATTACAGTATTATTGTCCATAGGCTGTAACTGAAAGTGTAATTTGGTCCCATATAATTAAATGGAGCTCATGTGTAATATCATACAGTATATACACCTAATGGGCAAGTGTGATGCTGTTTCTAGAAGAAAGCAGACCCAATCTCATACAAACCCTTAAAAAAGAAAGGCTCACCAAAATTAAAACCCAAAAGTTAAATATTATTTTTCTAATTTTTTTTATTTTCTAATTGGAGACTTTTCAACTTTGTTTTTTGGGGAGATCGTCTTGCCTAAGGTGCTGTAAACAGCATTTAGTGTTATGTTTTACAGTAGCCATAGATAATGATAGTCTGGAGATGTTCATTGTTTTCTATTGGAGGGTCTTGGACAAAGTTTTCCTGTGTCCTGTCTGTTTGCGACCTTCAGTGCTTCTGCTGCCTGGTTCCCAGTCTCCTGCCTCCTTGCAGCCTCCACTGCTTCTACTACGTGCTTCCCAGCAGGGCTGTGGAGTCGGAGTCGGAGTCGTGGAGTCGGAGTCGGAGCTCATTTTGGTGGAGTCGGAGTCGGAGTCGGAGTCGGTATAAAATGCACCGACTCCGACTCCTAAAATATATAATAAATTGGGGACAGGAGTGCAATGCAGAATGTGCTGAATATTTTACTAAATAACAACATTTAGTATAATGCTTATATTTAAGTGAAAAATTTATTGTAGTACAATGTGAACATCAGACATTTAATTGTTTTTATGATACAATAATCAAGATATTTGGATAGAACATAAAATATTTATTGGAATACAACTTTAGAACACAAAAAAACTAATAAATTGTAAATATGTAATATATATAATATATATATATATACAGTGTATATACACACACACAAGATATATATGTAATCTACTGTATATTACATAGTGTATTACATATTTACAATTTATTACAGTTTTTTGTGTTCTAAAGTTGTATTCCAATAAATATATTTTATGTTCTATCCAAATATCTTGATTATTGTATCATAAAAATTATTAAATGTCTGATGTTCACATACACATATTCATGTACTACAATAAATTTTTCACCTAACTATAAGCAATATATGTAGGAGTCGGAGTCGGAGCCGGAGTCGGAGTCGGAGCCGGAGTCGGAGTCGGTGCAAGAGAATTTGAGGAGTCGGAGTCGGAGTCGGAGTCGAAGGTTTGGCTTACCGACTCCACAGCCCTGCTTCCCAGTATCTTGTCTACCTGTGGCCTTCAGTGCTTCTACTGCCTAGTTTCCAGTCTCCTGCCTGCCTGCAACCTCTGATGCTTCTACTACCTGCTTCAGATGTCTCATTTCTGCCTGCAGCCTTCAGTGCTTCTACTGCCTGATTTACAGTCTTCTGTCTGCCTGCAACCTCCAGTGCTTCTACTACTTGCTCCCCAGTCTTCTGTCTGCCTGTGGCCTCTATTGCTTCCATTACCTGCTTCCTAGTCTCCTGTCTGCCTGCAACCTCCAGTGCTTCTACTACCTACTTCTCAGTCTGCTGTCTGCCTGCAGCCTCCAGTGCTTTACTACCTGCTTCCCAGACTCATTTCTGCCCAAGGTTTTCAGTGCTTCCACTGCCTGATTTCCAGTCTCCTGTCTACCTACAGCCTCCAGTGCTTCTACTACCTGATTCCCAGTCTCCTGTTTGCCTGCGGCCTCCAGTGCTTCTACTGTTTGGTTCCCAGTCTCCTGTCTGACTGTAGCCTCCAGTGTTTCTACTACCTGCTTCCCAGTCTCCTATTTGCCTGCAGTCTACAGTGCTTGTACTACCTGCTTCCCAGTCTCCTGTCTGCCTATAGCCTCCAGTGTTTCTACTTCCTGCTTCCCAGTCTCCTGTCTGCCTGCAGCCTCCAGTGTTTCTACTACCTGCTTTCCAGTGTCCTGTCTGCCTGCGGGGTCCAGTGCTTTTACTACCTGCTTCCCAGTGTCCTGTTTGCCTGCAGGGTCCAGTGCTTCTACTACCTGATTCCCAGTCTCCTGTTTGCCTGCGGCCTCCAGTGCTTCTACTGTTTGGTTCCCAGTCTCCTGTCTGCTTATGGCCTTGAGTATTTCTGCTACCTGATTCCCAGTCTCCTATCTGCCTGCAGCCTCCAGTGTTTCTACTACCTGCTTCAGAGTCTCCTGTCTGCCTGCGGGGTCCAGTGATTCTACTACCTGCATTCCACTCTCCTGTCTGCCTACAACCTCCAGTGCTTTTACTACCTGCTTCCCAGTTTCCTGTCGACATGCGGGGTCCAGTGCTTCTACTACCTCCATCCCAGTCTCCTTTCTGCCTGTTGTCTCTAGCACATCCCCTACCAGTTTCCCACATGCCTCACCTGTCTGCTGCAACAATGCCATTGTGTCTACCAAGACCTTGGGCTTGGAGGATCCATCTCAACAGGTGAGCTATAACAGTTTTCTAAGCATGGTCTGTGATCGTTGCAGAGGTCATTGTGCAACAAGGTGGAGGAGATGACTGTAGCCATCACTTGATAATGGTGATTCCAGTATCATCTCTCTACAGGTCTTCCCAAACCTCCTTCCCTCATTCACACTTATATGTTCCTCACCCAATCGCCTTAAATGATTGTCCTGAGTATCCCCCTGTCCTCTGTAATTTTGTGCCAACACGTCTGGTTATCCACCACATTCAGAATTTTCAGATGGAATTTGAAGACCGACCTCACCACCACCGGAGCTGCCGAACCCTCCCCCCACCAACACTCTGTCTTCTCTCCATTATCCTGAAGACTGTAAGCCCACAAAATATAAATGTAACATAATGGGCCATTTCTTGTAACTGGAAAATGAGAAACATCGACCACATTTTGTAAAATAATTTTATATACTAAGAAAGTTTTGTTCACAATACAAACATAGGCATACATTAGAGTCCACCATGTTCTTTTCTCCTGTGTAAAATGTTTTGTTTCCTGAAAAGTCAGAGAAAATGAAGGATTTTCAAAAATTCATATGTACGCCAGTGAAGAAAAAAATAAGAATCGTGCCAAATGGGGTCACGAAATGCCTTCTTTCTGTTACCGCTCATGAATTTCTGTCAATTAATGGGATTATAACTATATGGGCCCTTCAGTGACTTCTACAGTTCTGGCGGTAGAATCCTGCTTAAAACTTTGTTCCCTTAAACATCTATTATGAATGTAAAATTCATGGAATCGAAACAACCCATTGAAGCCATGGGCTTTGTCGGTGTGGTGCCCGAAATTTAATCAAACTAACCGGATCATAGACAATGTATGACACAACTAAGGGAAATCAGTAACAGCGATAACCATGTATTTTTGGTGAATAGGCTTACAAATATGCATGTAAGGTTTTCCAGAACCAGTCAAAACTTAAAGGGAATCTATCAGCAGATGTTTGCTATTTTATCTGCGAGCCTTATTCCAGGGATGTGTCACTTGCTCAGTAGCTTTCGATATACCATAATCTGTGCTTTATCAGCAGGAGATTATCACACCTGGACTAGCTGTCCTGTGCAAGCCAGTCCAGCTCCTCTATTTAACCACACCCCCACCACTGATTGGCAGAAAGATGCCAATGAGTGGTGTAGGCGGGGTTATACACAGCTCAGCATTCTGACCACTACTACATCAACAGCAATTCTATCAAAACTGCACCAAGCAACACAGTGAGTGATACATCATTGGAATCGGGGTTTCTGCCCCTACAATAGGTTGCTCTCAGATTTCACAGCAAAAACCTGCTGACAGATTCCCTTTAAGATACCTGAGGTAGGTTTTAATCCCACAAAATGAGTCATGCTGGCAAAAAATTAGAAAGCTCTGTTGAAGAACCCTAACAAGAAGTCAACCCAAATGTTTCTGAGCATTCGGCTATACAACAGAGCTTAACTTAATTCAAATATGTTAAAATTTAGACTCAATACACATTTCATACACATTATATATTGTAATTAAAGAACATTATAGTGGATGCCACAATAAGATGTTGGACTTCAATGTTTAAGGGCAGTAAAGGAAAAAAAAGATGCTTGGAGTACACATAGGGTTAGGTTTCCACATACACAATTCCTTGTTAACCTTCTTATAAGTCACATATATTCCTTCCTGTAAACGTCCCGCTTGCTTTAAACTCAATAAATATGGGATTTCAGAAGAATCAATGGCACATGATGAAAATTAACTCCATGTGATGACCGTTTACAATGATGGCAAGTGCACTTGTTGACATGTTGACACTCATCAATCCAAACTTAGGTTTTGCTTTCACCAAACCTGACCGCTAAGAACATAAAAGAGTGCCCACGAAATGTTAAAAAAATAAAAACGAGAGACAAGAACTGAACAGATGATCAGTAGATACGCATAGTAGGTATATCTTTGGTTTGACCAATTTGCTGCATGGTGTCTTCACATTGGCTTTCAGTATATGCCCAACAGCGAAATAGTTGAAGACCTAAAGCTGTTCACATCTCTTTTATTAGTTTTTTTTCGACTTTCTGAAAACAATTAAATCCATGCAGTAGTGGCATACATGAGCACATTCAATTAGGATTATTTTTAGGTCTTTTGAACTCCAAAAATGCCCCATTTTTTTTTTTATAGGGCGGTATCAGGCACTCAAATCTGACCATCCACCAAATTCATAAAATTCCAACTATTGCAAGATCCATCCTTAAAATACTGATCCACGTGACATTCTGGCTTTCTTCGGAGGTTGGGAGATGCTGGATGTGGGTTCCCATGGCACAGATAAAATCCGCTTACGGAAAAAAGTTGGCTTTTTTTTTAATACAAAAAAATATATTTTAGGCACTGAATTTGTGACACCAGTGGGAGAGTCACTATACATTTCTTTCAAATACTTTACAATAGTCCAACTGGTCGATACAAAACATAGTCAAGAATTTTTAAGAGTAGGCAAGTCTCTCAATTTGTTTTTTCATCAGGTTGATGTGCACTAATGTATTTATTGTACATGTACTTGAAAATAAAGGCAGAACTACAATTGGTCTTTTAACTCTACTCAACGAGACGTCATCGGGGGCCTGGCGGCACAACGTAGTCACATCTTGAAAAAAAAAATATACATGTTCTTGGCAAGTTGAACTGCTTAAGAGTTATTAAGTCACATTATATACGACCTTCCGTCTTCCATATAACTTCACAAGTCCATGATGGAGAGTAATGGCACACTCGCTTAGGGCAGGATGGCGCACCAAACCTCCGACACAGTAGAATTTGCTTTCCGGTACTCCCTGATAAGTTAAATATGACATTTTATTCTTTGTAGCTGGCCACACGTACGTGATCCAGATTAAAATACTGTGCAAGCCTATTATTTAAGAAAAAAATAAAAAAAAATTAGTGGGCAAAAAAAAAATAAAAATGGTGGCTATAGCTACAAAATATCGACCACGGAAAGTGCAGGAGTTACATTTCAGTGGGGTCAAAGAAGCTGGATTAAAAAATAAAAAAAAAAAATGCGTGAGGAGGAGGAGGATTGTTAAGGACCTCCTTTCCCACTCAGTCTTACACACCTTTCTCTTAAACTGGTGTCGTACCATGAACTGATGCACAATGTAAAAAATAAAAATAACATTAAAAATTAAACAAAAAAAAAAACACCTTATGACAGCTGCGTTTTTTTCTACATGGTTTCCCCAAGTTTGGAAACTGTTTCACACACAAACATATATTTATATTTATATATATAGATATTTATATATATTCCTTTTGGCTCAAAACATAACACAGAAGGTTTCTGTAAGGGTGAGGTCTTTGTGGTTTTGTGGCCCTTCCCACTCATGTCCATGCATCCACGTAAGGGTCCTATACCCATTTTTCTTAAGTCTCCTTTCCCAGGAAGTTTGAGGAGTATACAAGATGCCATAAAAATTGACAAATACAGCCAAGTCCTACATGGCTGAGTCGTGGGGAAGGGTTCTTTACGTCTCAGTCTTTGACCAGCCTGTAGATGTGATGCTGAGCTCCATGTTCACTGGTGGACACTTCAAAAACATAAGCTATGCAGAGAAGTAATTCTTGGGTGTCCCGATTTGTAACCACCTAAGTATGACAAAAAGGCAAAATGAAATGATTTGTCACATTAATTTATTAATTGACTTTCATAATTAGCTATAGATTATTTTTAATTATGGGGTCTATAATTTTTTTTTCCAGGTGGATGGAATTCCAAGACAAAGGGACCACAATATAACCCTAACAAATTTAATAATGAATTTGTTAAAGGTTATCCAATTCTGAAAGATCATTTTCAAATATCCAAATAGTTTGATGGTTTCCCTCATTCAGGATCATTAATCTAAGGTCATGAATATCAGATCAGTGGTAATCAGGATTCCTGACATTGCCAAAGACAAGCTAATTTAAAAAAGTACCGTACTTTTCATTTTATAAGACACACTGGATTATAAGACGCATCCTGAATTTAGAGAAAAAAAAAAAGAGAAAAAAAAAATGGGGTCCCGTCTTATAATCCGATGGAGTCTAACCAGCAGCGTTGGTGGAGCAGGGTCAAAGGAGACAGGGGCAGAGGTGGAGCAGCAGTTATCCCAGATGTTTGTTGTTGGCACTGTGAGACAGGAGGAGCATCCAGAAACTGTTGGCGGGCCTCTAAGAAATGGCGCCGAGAGTCAGTGTGTGCACAGATAGAGCTCCCGGTTCAATGACAAGCTGATATCTCATCTGTGCATGCGCCACCTCCTGGTGCCATTTTTCTTAAGAGCGCTGCAGAAAAATCAATGGGCCAGAGGCGGTGCGTGCATAGATTGATATCTTGAGCTGAGAGCTCAATCTGCACATGCACTGTCTCCGGGTACCATTATTTCAAATCCAAACATTTTCAGAACATTTTCAGAATGGCGGCCCCTTCCTCATCTCCCACAGCACAGCCCGCAACACAGCCTGCAGCATCTCCTGTGACCCCTCTCCACCTCCCCGGTAAGATACATTATGACTATAAAATGCACCTCTCATTTTCCTCCCAAATTTTTGGGAGGATAAGTGCATTTTGTAATCTAAAAAATATGGTAAGTAAAATTTTTATTTTTATACTTTAGGTATTGACCATCTTTTATAAAGTTATGAATCTTTTTCAAATACTCCATTAACCCTATTTTTCCACTATGCTGAAAGTGCTGGTTTAGCTGCCTAGTTCATGCTGTCTTAGTAGCTGATTTGAACTGCAGTTTTAGGAAAGATCCCTCCTCTAAGAATGAGCTTCTCTGCTCTGTAAGGAAATCGGTTAAGCAGAAGACACATTCCTCTAAGCAGAGAACACATACAGCTAACCTTTGATAGGGTCTGTAAGGAAACACCACCACCTGCTGGCTGAAGGTAATAAGAGCAGACATGAGCTAAGAGTTGGGTTTGTGATTTAGAAGGTTTAGAAGAGATGCTAGGCCAAGTGGCAGTTGCAAGCTATAAAAGCCCTGGCCAGGTCAAGAGGAGAGGAAGATCCATGACCTGATCAGAAAGGATGATTGGTGACCTAAGCTGAGAAGAAGATCTGTGACCTGAACTAAGAGGAAGATCCGTGAGCTAAGCTGAGAGGAAGATCCATGACCTGAGCTGAAAGGAAAATCCGTGACCTGACCTGAAAGGAAGAGCTGTGACCTGACTTGAATGGAAGATCCGTGACCTGACCTGAAAGGAAGATTGGTGACCTGAACTGAGAGGAAGATCCGTGACCTGAGAGGAAGATCCATGACCTGAGCGGAGAGGAAGATCCGTGACCTGAGCGGAGAGGAAGATCCGTGACCTGAGCTGAGAGGAAGATCTGTGACCTGAGCTGAGAGGAAGATCCTCGACCTAAGCTGAAAGGAAGATGCTCGACCTAAGCTGAGAGGAAGATCATCGACTTTAACTGAGAGGAAGATCCGTGGCCTAAGCTGAGAGAAAGATTGGTGACCTGAGCTGGGAGGAAGATACGTGACCTGAGCTGGGAGGAAGATACGTGACCTGAACTGAGAGGAAGATGCTCTACCTAAGCTGAGAAGATCCATGACCTAAGCTGAGAGGAAGATTGGTTACTTAAACAAATTCGAAGACCCTGACTCGCAGCAGTAGAAGAGTCGTGATCAGCACCAGTAGAAGTACCTGAATAAGACTACGCCGGTCAAGGTCCTGAGCCCTGACTTTGTGGTCAAGCTGTAGACTGCACTAGTCAAGAACTAAAGCCAGGCAGGTGCTTCCTGGGCCGAGATACAGTGGGGAGTTAAGCACTGCTTCATAGATTTGGACTTGCGGCTTAGCAAGTTACGCCTTTGACTGCGCTAAGGCCTGTATACTGTATACTACAATAACAAATAGATTGATACTGACGTTTCCTTGCTAGAGGGATCTAGAGTGCGATAATGCCAACCGTTAGTGATAAGAATAATAATGTGTCAGTAATATTGTGACTGTAGTCCATATTTGTGTCGCTGATTTCTCACTGTGAAATAATCTGTTCTACTGCAACTACTTGTGCATACTCCTGTTTCCCCTTTAAGGTATAATCGTTAAGTTGTATATAGTTTGATAAACAGTTGTTGGTTCAGTTACCACTGACTCCACATTCTCTGTGCCGTTGCATCCGATCACCTGCTTTAAAGCTCTACCCCCCAGCTCAGATGGGGAGAGTGTTTGTAAATTGTATCTGAGCATGGAGGAGGGCTGCAGAGAATGACTTTTGGTACAGATGTAGTTCAAATCAGCTACTAAGACAGCAAAAGCTAGGCAGATAAATCAGCATTTTCAGCATGGTGTGAAAGGTAGAATAACACAAAATTAGTTAAAGGAATTTATTACAAAGTAACAACTTTACCGAGGTTGATCGATAATTAAGAAAAAAAGTTTAGTTATTCTTAATGGAAATCTGTCACCAGGACTTTTGCTATGTAATCTGAGAGCAGCAGAATGTAAAGACAGAAACCTTGATTTCAGTAATGGGTCCCTTTCTGTTTTGCACTTTGATAAAATCACTGCAGATCTAACAGAGCTCAGAATGCTGAGCTGTGTATAACCCCGTCCACACCACTGATTGGCGGCTATCTGTGTACACTGTACATTGACAGAAAGCTGATAATCAGTTTTGGGAGTGGGATTACACAAACAGGCATGATAAAATTAGTCCTGTATTGATAACTTGCTGCTGATAAAACACAGCTCAGTAAGTGACACGTCACTGGGAAAAAAAAACTGCTGACAGATTCCTTAAAGAACATTCACTTTATTGTTTTCATGCAAAATGGCACTGCAACGCAACCCATTTTCTTGAAAAGGGCTGATCTGAAGAGGACTGTAGGACCAGATATAGTCACTGCCAAATTACTGGGCTGTGGTGGGAGAATAATTGGTATTTCATCCCCATCCATCAGCTGACTGATGGAGTGTCAGAAATCAGACCCTCATCAATCTGATAATGATAGCCAATTTCAAGAATAGGTAACCAATATCAAGATCCTCAAAATAACACTTTAAGAAAATGCTCCACGTCTTATTCCCCTTTTTACCTGTAGTATAGTGAAGTTTTCTAACACACTATTCATCATGTACTTTTCAGGAAGCTGCTTCAATTTGTGGATGAAGTTGATAAGATATTCACACATCGGCGAACGATGGATGCGATAAAGGAAACGACCATTTTCAAACCGGGCGTATTCTGTCTGTAAACCAAAGAGAACAGATAGACCACAAATTATCCAAGATGAAAGACATTCTAAATGGGCGCTAGTAATGATCTCATTACTGTGGGATGTTACAACATTCATTACATTTTAATACAATTCTTCTTTGGAGTATGGTGGACATGGTTTAAGCCCAAATTACCCAGTTAAATGTAGCGATGTCCCTGCAAGGAAGCCTTTCTCCCCACTGCGCTGTGGCAGTCCACGTGTGCGCCTGATTGCTCCTTCTGCCAGGGTCTTATATACAGCTCAGGTCTCCCGGAAGTGTGCTTAGGGCATGCGCGTGTGCAGCGGCGCTGCTCTTAAAGGACGGCATACTATTTCCAGTGCCTATGGTTGAGAGGCACTATGTATTTAAGGCACCCTCCCATTAGGGGAGGTGCCTGTGCAACATCCTTAGTTTGGCTACCAGTCTGCTAGCTAGTTGTTAGGTCCCTTTTCTCTTTGTCAGTCCCCCTGTACCTGCCTTCTCATGCCTATGTGTCCCTCTCATGCCAATCTTATCAGTCCATATCCACCTGCATGTTTGTCTCAGCCATCTCGCCTGTACCTGTCTGCATCTATGCCTATACCTGAGTCCGTCTCCTCCTCTGGGGATAAGCTGCCACAGTCCCAGTCACTACCCTGGGAGTGGTACCTGGCGTCCATCTCGTTGTAGGTGCTTAGTTAAGCTTGGGGCCCCCCCTGTGGTCCAGTGGGTCTACTACTCCAGCTCACTGCCTCTACACATGCTGTAAGCATTACACAACACATGCTGCACATAGGTGTGCACTCCGTACACAAACCACATAGAAGTACCACTAACACTCACCTCTACTTTCTCCACTACTTGTTTCCCAAAGGAGCACACTTTTGAGGAACAAGTGATGGTCATGTTCTCTGGGCTTTCATACTGGCTACTGACACCGTAGAAGACACCTGGCTCATCCTGAATGCTAGTATTGAGGTCAGCCTGTCCAAAAACAAATTCATAGTCAACATATGATACAGCAACATTAAAGGCAAATTTTCTAATAAAAGATGTGCCAAACTCTCAATAAATCCAACTAATGCAAATTTAGAGCATACCTCTATCATCAATCTGGGGCTACCCTTTTTATTTAATAAAATAGTGGGCAGGCCCAGATTGAAAGAAGTTGCCCTAGTATTCCCCAAAATAGCCCAACATTTTAGCAAAGTCATAGCTGAATTTCTGGGTTGTGGGTTACCGGCCTGCAGAGTAGGAACCCACAATGCCCCGGAGCAGCGAATCTCTTTCCTTCCATCAATCTAGAGCTACCATGTTCCTTTTTAAGATTATACCAAGCGGTAACTTTAATAGAGCGGTAACAGTTTAAGAATGTATACTACAGGCATTAATTAGTGGAAAATATAGGATCTGGCGAGATCTTGCTCTTTCACTACAAGAGCAGCCTCAGAGGCTCGAGGGATCCAGCTCTGCATGCCGAGAGTCCACGACTCAGAAGTTCAGGCCCAACTTTGCTTTGCGAGACAATAGGGCTACTTCTCCGAGGATTTGTTTGTCTGAATTACCTAGATTGGTATTAGGCACGTCTTAAAGAGAATCTGTCACCTCTGAATTGCAAATATAGGGTTAGTATTCAGGTAAATAGCATTACAATGCTGTATGGGCGCCATTCTGAAAGCGTGGCAATCAGGAAAAATTAAACTAACTTATTTCCTCCTGCTTTCAGTCATGGGGGTGTGCACAGAGTGGGTATAGATAGTCATAGCTCACTATAGTATGAGCGGAGTCTGTAAGCATGCCCTAGTATTTTGATTGACAGCTCACTCTGTGCAAAGGCACTGCAAGCCTGGCTGTCAAAGTAACAATGCGAGCAATGACTGTAGCCATTCTGTACATGCCTCCATGACTGAAAGCCGGCGGCTCCCAGGAGGAAATAAGTTCTTTTTTTTCCCCTGTAACCACACTCTCAGTAAGGCAGCCTGGTGGTGGTTTAATGCTACTTGCCATCAGATTAACCCCCATATCTGCAGGTAAATAGCATTTTCCAAAGGTGACAAGTTACCTGTAGATATTTGCACCCAAAAAAATACTTTTTTAAAAGTGCCTGGATAAATAAAGTCCTAAAATTTGCTAAATGCACGACAACTATGGTGCAAAAAAAAATGTGTCTAAAATGCTTTAAAAAAATCTTAGCAGACAGCGGCAACCATTGTGATACACTTCATTAATCTTCCATGTGTCCCTTTACACCATTTTCATCTTAAGTCAATAAACATAAAAATATTTATGAATATCACATATAGATTTTTTTTTAATTGAAACATAAAAGAATTTGCAAAAAGTGCAAAAAATGTGGCTATAAATTCTTTTGCTAATCTTACCCAGAACTTCACCAAAAAGAAGGCATTCGGCGGACCCTTCTCGTAAAGTTCTTTTAGTCCTCCCTTCTTCTCTGGAAACTTGTCGTAGATTTGACGTACATCCACCGACTCCAGTAACGCATCACTATAGGAGGGGTTCGACTGGCTGATGTGTACGTACAGATGTTTGTTATACTGTTAGGAGAAATCAAGGATACAACGTGGAGTTACGAAAAGTCATCATCTGGTAGACGAGGAAGCAAAATTTCCGGCGATGAAGAGGACCCTTCCTGTCATGATTCATGCATGGCTCTGCTGTTCCTGAACCGGTGCATGTATCCTGCCTTAGGGGTTTAGGCCTGTTCCAGGGGTTGTGCCGCCATATCTTGGTGCTGCTACCTCCGGGACGCCGCCAGTGATAGTTCCTGCTCTACTGTGTGCACTGTTCCTGAGAGAAGTTCTCTGTTTCTTGTCCTGCTACCTGGTAAGGTTCGTTCTGACCTCAATCCCTTTTGTCCAACCTAACCTCCTTCCCTCCTCCCCGACCTGACCTTACCTCTGTCCCGGCGACCTGAACCCTGTCCCCCCGACCTGACCTGACCTCCATTTCCCCGGCCTGTCCTGACCTCCATCCTTCCTTCCCGACCCTACCTCCATTCTTTCCTGTGCTCAGGACTCCGGTCCTGTTCCATGTCCTCTACTCCCTCCCCTTTGCTTAGTTGCTCTCTCGGTATCCGACCTCGGCTCTGTTCTTTGACTTTGGCTTGTTTTCTCCTCGGTACAGACATGACATCTCGGCATAGACCTTGACTGATTGACTATCCCTGCTCTTGTGTTAGCGATTTCTACTGGGCTTCTGTCTAACTACACTCAGAAGTTCTCTTACCAGTCCCAGTGCCCCCTAGTGGTAGCTTGACATTTCTGATTTATTTTTCCATTAAAATTGTCATGCAAACAGAAATCCACCATGGGGAAATGAAAACCCCGACACGTTCCGGCTAGGCATTATATGGGCTTATGATCATTATCTGGTACACACAAATTATTAATCAGGTTTTGGCTTATACTGTGCCACTAAAATGTCATGACGAACGTAATTTACCTCCAAAATTTTCAAGTATTGAAATTCGGAGGGCAATGAGAAAAGCCATAATCTCCAAATCAAACAGACTAAACCCCATTGATTGTGGGGAACAGGAGGAATTAACATAAATTTAGATTTCAGAGCCATAAATATCTGACAAATTTTAAGAGGCGTCCTTGTATCACTCTGGTTCGTTGTCTTCACAAAGCCAGTCTTAGTACTGGCCGATCTTCTATTTTTATGGGTTCTGTCCACCATCGTCTCTTATACTTACTGCATCAGGTTCTCCTTGTTGTTCCATAAAAGCCATAAATTCAACAAGGCGCAGTTTCGGCGTCCCGATAGAGCGACCCTGCCATGCGGGACCTGTTGGGGAGAGGCTGGCGGGACTTACACTGTAACCTAAAAAGTAGTGAAAAGGAGTTAAAACATATATATCCCTCACTATAGACTAAAAAGTATACTTGAATCTACGACATAGCAGCTTGGGCTTATGTCTATATTATTCCAAGTCAATAATGCTCTGAAATGTATAAAAACTGAATCATTACCTCGTTTATCAGGTACAATAACCTGTAGCCTGCCCACAGATTTGCACAGCAGGATCATCAAATATGAATCTATATTTTAAAGGGAATTGGTTGGTAAGATAACCCCCCTAAACCAGGTATATGAACATGCAGGATTTCAAAATGCAAATCCATTGACACCTTTATATCTTCTATCTGTTGCTGCATTCCTGAGTAATTAGTGTTTTCATTCATATACAATTGAGGCATTAAGTGATCCGGGCATGACAGAGGACTAAAAGAGGTTGGCCACTACTTTAACACTTTTAGGATAGGTCATCAATGTCAGATTGGTTAGGGTCTGACACCCCGCACCCCCACCAATCAGCTGTTCTCGGTGGTGGTAGCAAATGGCAGGAAATGCTCAACTTCAGAGCTACCCCGTCTTTTGATAGCGGCTGCAGCCGGGTACTGCTCATCTGCTCCTCTTGATTTGAATGGGAAGAGGATGTGCAGTATCTAGTCAGTTGACGGGGCAGCTCCGGAACTGAGCATTTCCATCGGCATGCTGCCATCCCAACACCAAGACCAGTCAACTGATAGTGGCCGGGACTGGATACTGCACATCTCCCTCCCATTCAAATAAATAGGAGGCGGATGAGCAGAACCTGGCTGAGGCCATTATCAGAAGACGGGACAGCTCCGGAGCTGAGCATTTCCGGCTGCATGCTGCCGTTACCGGTAACAGCTGATTGGATGGGGTGCAGGGTGTTGGGCCCCGGCCGATCAGACATTGATGACCAATCCTAAGGACCAGTTATAAATGTTAAAGGAGTGGCCAAGCTCTTTTAACTTGTCTCTGTCTTCCAAGGTTGTTTTACCGCCCAGTACAAGCTTGTATGATAGCTCACGGTCTGATTTCCGTTTCTGGCGCGTGACATCACCCAAGCTAAAGAGACTGGTGCTGGGCAGGGAATCAACTTTGGAAGGCAGAGGCCCGGGAAGTGCTAGGTCACTCCTACAGCACTTAACACCTAATTTATATATGAGCGAAAATACAAATTAATTGGGAATGCAACAACAGATAGAGGATATAAAGGTGTCGATGACTTTACATTTTAAAGATCTGCATATACTCAAATGCAATTTATGGGGGTGGTTGATCTTAACAGAATCCCTTAAAGCTTCACTGTAAAAATGAAAAAACAACTGAAACTATGGCACATCTGATAGGTGTGTCATTAAGCCACCGGTGAAGGAGGGTTGTATAGCTTGACCTGTTTAGTTAATTGATTTTTGATGAAAAATAGAGTAATGAAAAATTCTAATTGCAGCAAAATTAAAAAATATAGCTAAATTATATTATTTGAGCTTATGATTATGGCCAAACATTGTGCAACCAAAAAGTTGCCATGCATCAACGTATAAAATGCAAAATAAATGGAGGAAAAATATATAAAAGCAAATAAAAATACAAAATTATGTATTGTAAAAAAAAACAAAAAAGAACATTAAACAAAGTAATGCACATAAAATATAAAAAAGCGTATGAAAGTGAATGGTACCTGGTACAGGAGGAGGGGGGGCAGCAGGCTGCAGGGGATATGGAGGCTGGGAAAACGGCTTAACACTAAAGAAAATAATACAAATGGTAAAATAAACATGACTGTATGAAGACGCTGGAAACCAATTCACCTTTGACTCCTTTCTCCATGAAGCAGTTCATGTGAAAAAAAGGACAAGAGGTGAACATGAGATTATGAAGAGATAGGCAATATGGCAACCATAAAAATGGTGTCTCCGCATGCGGACGATGCCGGCACACCCTTTTTATGGGAGCAGGACATTGGGAAATGCCCCAGGCGTGATATCAGCCAATGGGGAACTGGCAGACAGGTCATGAGTCCCCTCGTTCTGTAGCTAAATTCATAACTGTCACAATGAGAGCATTGGCGTCTGCCTACGACGCTCCCAGGCAAAGTTATGGCCAATATCCCCTTTGCTGGATAATTCTGATCCATGCAGGGGGAGTGGCAGTGCTTCCCTGTGAGGTCACTAAGGTAGGAGGGGACCTGGATTTGCCCAGGTTGATAACCCTACTTCGGCCATTTTCCAGTGTTCTTTCGCTGGGGGCACGTGTAGGAAACATCTGTGGGAGTTCCTGGAAACCTGGTCTACAGCGCCCCCCTGTGGCCAGACGCAACAAGGTAACTGCTGGAACTGTGTATGCCTGTTTGTAACCCATGCTTTGATTGTAACTGTACTCTGACATATGTATATTCTGTAGATTCCCTATTGTATATATTGTAGTTCTAGTGTGCTTTAGGCTGATTAAATTATATAATTAATCTTGGGCTGTTCTGTTATCTCGATCTTGAATCCCACGTCTGTGTGTTCGGCTAATAGTTACCGTAAATCGGTTGGTGGCAGCGAGTTGTGCCAAGGATTATTGTGGGGAGGCCAGTGAGATTCAGGGAGGTTTTATATATTCCGCCCGCGGAGGTCGGGGGAATATATACCCTACTCTCACCGGGGACCCTTCAATAATCGGCATAAGTAGTATAGCGGCCTCCTTGCTTATTGTCGGGCAATTCCATAATTGGCCTGACTATAAGAGGGGCGCTAGAGAGCGCGTCACGTGCTCTGTCTGTCGGTCGGGAGGTATAAAGGAGGGGTGACCCCCACTTGTTACCCCCCGATTGTGACGTACTGGTAGCCAGCGCGGGGGATTTCTGAGTGACCCCCCTTGGCCTCTCACAGCTCTCATCCTCTGAGACACATGAAGATGGTAACACCCTTGACCTGGTCTTTATCCGCCTCTGCTCAATCTCTCACTTTGACAACTCACCTCTTCCCCTCTCTGACCACAACATCCTCTCCTTCAAGCTCACAAACCCTCGTCCGCCCCAGCACACTCCCACCAATCACACATTCAGAAACCTACAGGCCATCGATTCTCAGACACTTTCAGACTCTTTACACACATCACTGTCCCCTATATCCTCACTTTCCTGTCCTGATCTGGCTGTAAAGCACTACAATGACACACTCAGGACTACGCTAGACCAAGTAGCGCCCCTCACCCTCAGAAAGACCAAACACAGAGTAAAACAGCCCTGGCTCACATCACAAACTCGATTTCTCCAGCGATGCTCCAGGAGCGCCGAACGCCTATGGAGGAAAACCCGCACACCAGAAAACTTCATCCACTACAAGTTCATGTTAAGGACCTATAACTATTCCCTTCACCTCGCCAAACAGACCTACTTCACCAACCTTGTTTCCTCACTTGCCAACAATCCAAAAAAACTCTTTGACACCTTTCACTCCCTCCTCAGTCCCAAAGTACAGACCCCTGTCACAGCCCTTCATGCTGATGACCTGGCCTCGTATTTCACAGAGAAAATAGAAAACATCCGCCAAGAGATCAGCTCCCAGCCACCAAGCCCTGTGAATCCCATCCCTCCCCATATTCCATCCAGCTCACTTTCCACATTTGACCCAGTCACAGAGGAGGAAGTCTCCAGGCTCCTATCCTCCTCTCGTCCTACAACTTGCCCTACTGATCCCTTCCCCACACCTCTACTCCAGTCCCTCTCTCCGGTTGTCGCCACTCACCTAACTAAAATCTTCAATCTCTCTCTCTCTTCGGGTATCTTCCCCTCCTCCCTCAAACACTCTATCATTACTCCATTATTAAAAAAACCTTCTCTTGATCCGTCCTGCACAAGCAACTACAGACCAGTCTCCAATCTCTCCTTCATCTCTAAACTCTTGGAGCGCCTGGTCTACTCTCGCCTCACCCGCTACCTCTCCTCTCACTCTCTTCTAGATCCTTTACAGTCTGGCTTCCGCCCTTTACACTCAACAGAAACTGCCCTTGTCAAAGTGACCAATGACCTATTGACAGCAAAACGTAACGGTGACCACTCTCTGCTTATTCTTCTTGACCTTTCTGCTGCCTTTGACACTGTTGACCACCATCTCCTTCTCTCTATGCTCCACTCTATCGGCCTAAAGGACACTGTTCTTTCCTGGTTCTCTTCCTATCTTTCTGGCCGCTCATTCAGTGTATCATTTGCTGGCTCCACATCTTCTCCTCTTCCTCTCACTGTTGGGGTCCCTCAAGGCTCAGTCCTTGGCCCTCTTCTTTTCTCCCTCTACACTGCCCCAATTGGTCAGACCATCAGCAGATTTGGCTTTCAGTACCATCTTTATGCTGATGACACACAGCTATACACCTCCTCCCCTGAGCTCACCCCCGCTGTACTACAGAACACCAGTGACTGCCTGACTGCAGTTTGCAATGTCATGTCTGCTCTCTATCTGAAACTTAACCTTTCCAAAACTGAACTTCTTCTTTTCCCTCCATCTTCCAACTTTCCTCAACCTGACATCTCCCTCTCTGTGTGTGGCACAACGATAAGTCCTAGGCCGCAAGCCCGCTGCCTGGGGGTTATACTTGACACTGATCTTTCCTTCACCTCCCACATACAATCTCTTGCCCGCACCTGCCGCTTGCACCTCAAGAACATCTCTAGAATCCGCCCCTTTCTCACAATGGAAACGACAAAAACCCTCACCGTGGCCCTGATCCACTCTCGCTTGGACTACTGTAACTCTCTATTAATTGGTCTCCCCCTAACTAGACTCTCTCCTCTACAGTCAATCCTTAATGCAGCAGCCCGGGTCACCTATCTGGCTAACCGCTACTCGGATGCCTCTGCTCTGTGCCAGTCATTGCACTGGCTGCCCATATATCATAGGATCCAATTCAAACTGCTTGTTCTCACCCACAAAGCTCTCCACAGTGCAGCACCCCCCTACATCTCCACCCTCCTCTCTGTCTATCAGTCCACCCGTTCTCTACGCTCTGCAAGCGACTTTCGACTAACATCCACACTAATTCGAACCTCCCACTCCCGGATCCAAGACTTCTTCCGAGCTGCACCAACCCTCTGGAACGCTCTACCCCAAGAAGTTAGGACAAATCACAACTTACTCAGCTTCAGACGCACCCTAAAGACGCATCTTTTTAGGGCGGCCTATCACACTCCCTAATCAGATTCGATTCACATAGTCCCTCTACAACCTCTCACAACATAGCTCCACATCAAACTCCATGGCACCCAAAGGCATCTCAAGGCTCGGGCCCACTGGTCCAGGAAACCATTATCCAGCCCCATTTCCGTGAGATGGTTGGATTGTCATTGTAAATAAGCACTTGAACCTTGCCTCTCCCCCCATCTCATTGTAGATTGTAAGCTCTCACGAGCAGGGTTGTATTTTTTTTCTCCCCTCTAAATATTGTATTTCTATAACTGTTACTTGTTTGTATATGATCCTCCTGAATTGTAAAGCGCTACGGAATATGTTGGCGCTATAGAAATAAAGATTATTATTATTATTATTATAGGCCAGCTACATGACCGTGTACATCCGGCAAGTCAAGAAGTGACATATGGTGTCAAGTTATAAAGAAATGCTATAAAGGTTACTAGATATGGTCATAAAAAAGGCTCCAAGGACACATCTGCAACTCAGAAAGAGGATGGTGGTGGAGAGGGTTGCGAAAGGCAAAGTCTACGCATTGCTTGGCAACTTGCTTGTCCTTTATATGGGCCAACAATGAGCTTGATAGAGAGAAGGTAAAGAGAAAATTCCGAAACGAGGAACACTTACTCCTGTGTAGGCCGGGGCGGGCCAGCTCCTCCAGGCCAGAACTGGAAAAAGTCTGGAGACTGGAAAATACAAACAATGAAAAAAAAAATGTAAAATCTTTTTCCCAATCACATGTGATACATTTATGCCCTCAGATTCTCACTATCGGCATAAAGATTGTATGGTCTCTATGCACCATACTTTGTGTAAGGTAAGAATGTCTTTTCCCATTCATCCTTGCTCTTCCCAACTCAACCTTGCTGTTCCCCACTCATCTTCGCACTTCCCCACACATTCTTGCCCTTTTCCAACTGATCCATGCACTTCTCTACTCAATGGATCCTTCCCTACTTGCAGTAGGCACTAAGTTCATATTTGCACTTCTCCACTCATTTTTGTACTTTCACATTCAGTCTTGCACTTCCCCATTGAACCTTCCCCTTCCCCACTTATTATTGCACTTCCCTACTCACCCTTGCACTTTTCCAACTGATTCATGCACTTCTCCACTCATCCTTGTTTTTCTCTACTCATCCTTGCTCTTCCACACTCATCCTTGCTCTTCCACACTCATCCTTGCTCTTCCACACTCATCCTTGCTCTTCCACACTCATCCTTGCTCTTCCCCACTCATCCTTGCACTTTTCCAACTGATCCATGCACTTCTCCACTTAACCTTGCACTTCCCCACTCATTATTGCACTTCCCCACTCATTATTGCTCTTCCCACTCATCCTTGCTTTTACCCACTCATCCTTGTTTTTCCCTTCTCATTCTTACTCTCCCCCACTCATCCTTGCTCTTCCCCACTCATCCTTGCTCTTCCCCACTCATCCTTGCTCTTCCCCACTCATCCTTGCTCTTCCCCACTCATCCTTGCTCTTCCCCACTCATCCTTGCTCTTCCCCACTCATCCTTGCTCTTCCCCACTCATCCTTGCTCTTCCCCACTCATCCTTGCTCTTCCCCACTCATCCTTGCTCTTCCCCACTCATGCTTGCTCTTCCCCACTCATGCTTGCTCTTCCCCACTCATCCTTGCTCTTCTCCACTCATCCTTGGTCTTCCCCACTCATCCTTGGTCTTCCCCACTCATCCTTGCTCTTCCCCACTCATCCTTGCTCTTCCCCACTCATTCTTGCTCTTCCTCACTCATCCTTGCTCTTCCCCACTCATCCTTGCTCTTCCCCACTCATCCTTGCTCTTCCCCACTCATTCTTGCTCTTCCTCACTCATCCTTGCTCTTCCTCACTCATCCTTGAAATAGTTCCATGGGAATCTTTGTAGATATAATTGATAATTATAACCACAGGATATATCATAAATTAAGTCAAATAGATTATTTACAACTCAGTCCATAACAAATAGACCATAGAGACCAGTCCTTCGCTCTAAAATCAGCTCCACATGCAATTGTCTTTAGTGTCAGAGTCTGGGTCTACCGAAAAAAATTCCCTGGTAATTGGGAGGATGATTCCTCTCTTGACGGCCATTTACGTTTGGCTTCATATAGCCCTGTCTGCCTATCCTGCATAAGTTAAATATTTTTGTCATTAATATTTGGAGAGGTCAAATACTTATTAGAGGATTTGGTTCACAGAGTAGGGATAGGGGGCATAGTCTTTCATAACCACTTCTGTGATGGTTTCTCCACGCACGGCAAAGTACACGATAATGTGGAGAAGTTGTCCAACAAATAGGGTAAATGTATGAAAATTACGGTAAGTGGAGGTCATAGCTTATATTTTGTAATTTATTAAAATTTCCACCTCCCTTATCCATAGCACTGAGATCAGAAACCAAAATTTGGCAGAATATATTAGAAAATATAAGTGGTACACATAACTGAATATTTCCTATAAAGAGGACCATCTGCCATAAATTTGGAACTTTTTTACCGGGTGTAAATTTTGCTGTTCTCCTGAATCTAGGTATATTTTTTTTTGCTCCTGCGTCTCTCCGGTTATGATATATGGCCCCATCTTCCTTCTAACATATCTTTTTAGCCATCTGGGTGTGGTCCTCAAAAATTACCCCACAGAAAGTTTTGAAGACCAGTCCTCTTTGACTAAGAAAACTAGATTTACATATAGGTGAAAAAGGTGTTATATCTCAGGAAAAGAGGTGCAGGAACAAAAGCATGCTTAAAAACATGGGGGATAGATATTAGTCGTTTAGGATAGTTCATTCCAGAACACTGGCGCAGCACGTGAGAACTCTTGGAGATGGTAGTGCGAAGTTCAGATTTTGGAGGATGTTAGTTTTTGATCAGTTGCAGAAATCAGGGCACAAGTAGGGTGATAGACAGAGAAGAGTGAGGACATGTAGGGTGATGAGGAACTGTGAAGAGATTTTGGATGAGAGAGATAAGTTTGCATTGTATTCTGTAACCATTAGGTAACCAGTGCAATGACTGGCACAAGGTGGAGGCATTAGTGAAATGGCTGGACAGAAATACGACCCTGGGTGCCACATTCAGGATGGCTTGGAGAGGAGAAAGTTTATTGGGAGGGAGATCAATCAGTAAAGAGTTGCAATAGTCCAGACGAGAATGAATAAATGCGACAGTAAGAGTTTTTGAAGTTTCAAAAGTGAGAAACTATCGGATTCTGGAGATGTTTTTAAGATGCTGGTTACATGAGCTAGCGAATATATTGCATATAGGGAATAAAGGAAAGTTCTGAGTCAAATATGATCCCAAGACAGCAAGTGTGGTGCTTGTAAGTTATGGTTGAATCACGAAAGGTAATTGATATATTGGGTATAAGTCAGTTAATAGAGGGGGAAACACAAAAAGTTCAGTTTTGGAGAAATTCAGTTTAAGATATAGGGAGGACATGGTGTTGGAGACAGCAGACAGACAATCTAGGGGTGATGTCAGGAGCAGAAGTTAATCATTGGGTGTCATCAGCATAGAGATGGTACTGGAAACCGAATCTGCTGATGGATTGTCCAATAAGGGTGGTGTATAGAGAGAAGAGGAGGAGGCCTAGGACTGACCCCTGAGGAACACTGACAGAGGAATAGGAGCCAGCAAAAGATACGGTCAGAGAGGTAGGAGGAGAACCAGGAGAGCGGTGTCCTTGATAGAGCGGAGCACAGTGAGGAAGAGCTGGTGATCCACTGTATCGAATGCAGCTGAGAGATCCAGGAGAATCAACAGCAACCATTAGATTTAGTGGTTAGTAGATCATTAGAGGCTTTAGTATTACCCTACTAACCTGCAGACATGCGGTTAACTGCATAGTATTAGTGTTATGAAGGTGCAGAAAATGTGGCACCAAGGAGAAAATGAACTTTGTTCCTCCAGGGAGCCACTAGCTTTCAGTAATACAGGTGTGCCGCTGCAGCTAAAATCACCACTAAGTACAGAGTGCCCAGTATCTGTAAGCACTCCCCAGCACTTTGACTGACAGCCGGTTCTGTACTGATGCACTATAGAGCCGGCTGTCAGTCAAAGTACTAGGGTTTTGCATAAAGCCGCCATTCACAGAATTGTGAGCGGTGACTGTAGCTGCAACAGCACACCTGTATTACTGAAAGTTGGCAGCTACTGGGAGGAATAAAGTTAATTTTCTCCCAGGAGCTGCACTTTCAGCACCTTCAGAATACTATTAACCTGCAGAATTACCCTATGTCTACAGGTTAATAGCGTTATCGAACCTGACCGGTTCCTTTTAAGCATGCCTGGCTCCCCTTACCAGCTTTTAATACCATTTGGTTCCAGGAACAGAAGCAAAACCTCAACATTAGTTGCGAATAACCGGACTATAACACTTACCCCTGCATTGGGGGGGAATGAGGTCTGTGATATACTGGGCACCCCCAGTTTATTTTGAATGGCCGTCGCAGATATAAGTTGTGCTGAAGACATCGCTGCCATACTCTGCAGAGCTTTATCTTTTGCTACCTGATCCTGCAACATGAGCACAAAAACAACATAAACCACCATGAACAAACTCTACATATCCAGTAGAGATCATTAAAAAAAATACAAATTAATGTTGAGGAAAAAAAAATATTTTCAAGGAGACGAAATAAATCTGTTCTCATTGAAGAAGCTGCATCATCCACGATGCACACAAAAGTCAACACATAAAAAAAAATAATAATAATTAAAATTAGATTAATTAAAAAAAAAATCCTTAAAAAATATTAGATTAAATTGTTGTCAGGATGGAAATATCAAAAATATTTGCTTTTTAGAATATGGAGTATTCAAGTAATTGAAAACTACTTTATACTGTCCATAGAGCACTTTTTTGGCAAATTTTAATTTTTATAATTTTTATAATAAACTTTAGCAAACTTTCTGAAGTCCTTTACCCTTGATCAGGTGATTTAGTAAAAAAAAAATGTGTATTTTAAGAAATATGTTCTTCTGGTTATTTACAACTTATTTCTTACTACTGCTTTTTCTTATACTAATGGCTTAGTTTTACGTCATTGAGTTGGAGGTTTCCTTCAGGCAGATGCTTGGAGGACTCATTTTTCAAGTTGACAAGGAGGAAGAACAGAATAAAAAAATCGCCACCTCATAACATATTTTGCTGCCTGTGAGATCAATCGAGGGTAAAACGATCAAAGTTCTAAGAAAGGAATTTATTTCTTATTGTTTAACATTAATGCAAAATATTCATTCATTTTGCATCCACATTGCGCGGCATGGAGAGCATGGAACACACAAGCGCAACAAAGAGATAAACCAAAAGATATCAATATACAAAAACATGCAACTTTCTAGAACAGCAACAAAATCATCCCAACATATAAAGCATAAAAGGGTCAATGATAGGAGAGCAAATCCAAAAATTACAAAACGAAAGGCTTCCAAGACATGTCATGGTCATACATAGTGGAAGAAG
Organism: Anomaloglossus baeobatrachus; assembly: GCF_048569485.1. Lineage (NCBI taxonomy): Eukaryota > Metazoa > Chordata > Amphibia > Anura > Aromobatidae > Anomaloglossus > Anomaloglossus baeobatrachus. Next base: position 55,369,122 of record NC_134363.1, on the reverse strand, counting down.
AACTAGTATGTGTGATGGTGGCACCATCTGTCAAACTCTCTAAAGGCCCTCCATACACATTAGATAACTGTTGGCTGAGAAAGTCCCCCCATAAATAGGCTCGGCTACTGTGTCTTCTATGGTAGAGCCATTGCCAGACACCTGACAGCGGTTTATCTCAGCACTGAACAAAAGGATCGTCCATTGGACATCCAACAGGTTGGATTCTTCTCTGGCCAACAACATCTGTTGGGAACCCCTATACAAATCACATAGCTGTTGGCTGAATGACTCCCCCTATATAAAGGAAGGTTAGGCCTGGCTGAGCACTCCCGTATATGATGTGATATAGCCATTGCCATACTCCTCTGACAGTTCGACGCTGAACAATTGGAAATCCAACAAGTTGGATCCTTCTCTTGCCAACAACATCTGCCAGGGACCCCTATACATATCACAAAGCTATTGGCTGAATGACTCCCCCTATATTCAGAAGGTTAGGCCTTGCCAAGCACTCCGTTGGCTGCTATGACAGAGCTGTTGCCATACTCCTCTGACAGCTCGATGTTCAACAAAAGGATCGTCCATTGGAAATCTAACAGGTTGGATTCTTCTCTCGCCAACAACATCTGTTGGGAACCCCTATACATATCACATAGCTATTGGCTGAATTACTTCCCCTGTATACAGAAAGGTTCGGATTGGCCAAGCACTCCTGTGCCTGCTATGATAGAGCCATTGCCATACTCCTATGACAGCTCAATGTTGAGCAAAAGGATCATCCATTGAAAATCCAACAGGTTGGATCCTTCTCTCGCCAACAACATCCATAGGGGACTCCTATACATATCACATAGCTGTTGGCTGAATGACTCCCTCTATATACAGGAAGGTTCGGATTGTCTGAGAACTCCTGTGTCTGCTAGGATAGAGCCGTTGACATACTCCTATGGCAGCTCGATGCTGAACAAATGGATCGTCCATTGGTAATCCAACAGGTTGGATCCTTCTCTCGCCAACAACATCTGTTGGGGACCCCTATACATATCACATAGCTGTTGGCTGAATGACTCGAAAGGTTTGGCTTGGCCTGAGCTTGGTATGATAGAGACCTTGCCAGACTTCTCTGACAGCTCGATGTTGAACAGAAGGTTCATCAATTGGAAATCCAATAGGCTGGATCCCTCTCTTAGGGAAAGTTGGGAGACTCCCATACACGTTAGACTGTTGGCCGATTCTACTGGTAAGGCTGATCCAGCCAAAATTAGTGATATGTGTATGGGAGCCTCTTGATTCTTTATAGACCATGTAATAATATGAAGTTTTCCACTTCTGTGTCCTCTGACATCACAAGCTTGTAAAGAAAATTGAATTAAAGTCTCTTTTCTATGGTGGAGAAGTTTCAACAGGGAGTGGCGCTGACCATGAGTGAGGATGCCAATAGCGGTCTTGTTGACCACACTGTAGTTTTTGATACCTCAGCATATCAATCCACTGACCTAATAAGGTTATGTATGATGTAAGCTGAAAGGGAATGTATCACCTATATTATTATATATTTATTCTAATTTATTTAAATGATTACTATTGATAGCCATCTTGCCTGATGTTCTGTTAAGATCAATTACAGCAGCCGCATAGATTATAAACAGCAATAATCTGGAGATTTTCAATGAAATCTATGAGACAGTGTTGTTGGCATGATCTGTCACCTGTGCAGAGGTCACTGTGCAGAGAAGAGGAGGAGTCGAGATATGACACAACCTATTGTGAATGGTAGACCCAATGTTGTCTACATAGGCATTAGCTTTCATGCCTGTGATGATAATGAGATGACTAATTTTGAAAATTGCAGGATTTCAGAATGTTTTTAGTATAAATAATGATATAGGGAATAGAAAAAAAAATATGTATTGATGTAAAAACTTAATTTAAACTTCATTTTTTGCTGACACGGACTCTAAAGGTGCCTAGAGTCATTGGATTATGGCGGCCTTTCAACAAGACTGACTCCTGGGGTTAGCCATCAGGTTCCCATATGAGATATAAATAATCCTGCCAATATCCATAGGTTTCAATGATTTAATGTTGTTTTTTTATATCATGATCTGTATTAAAAACACAAAAATAGTACATTTGTAATCTTGCACTTTTCATTCTAGGCTATTTTAATCCCCTACTTCCTGAAGAGTTATCAGAAGTCTCATTACCATCACAGACATGATTACAATGATAGTAATAATACAATAGCACATGATCCACCATTCGCAACGGATGAAATCACAGCTCGTCTGCTTCTCCTTCTTTCACGATGACCTTCTCACACACTCATTAGATGCTACAATACAAAAGACACAGTCTGTTCATTGATGCTAATGTACATGTGGATTTCCTGAAATAGGAAGTTAGAGTGAAAAAAAAAATGTGATTTCAAATTGTACAGATAACGGAAAAAAAAAAATCACAAATGTAAACAAAAAAATATATATTTATCACAAAAGCCTGGTCATTTTTTGATGACATTGTCCTCTTAAATGAGCATGAAAGTCCTATAGACATTGAATGGAAGGATTTTTGAGCATATGTGACCACAATTCAATGAAATTTTCTCTGGAATTGGGCTCATGATCCCATTTTAGAAATTGTGAGGGGGACCGCAATGGGATCCCCGGCCATGCCATCATCCATTTCTGTATGCATAGTTGGTAAATGTTGTGTGTGGTCAAAACTCTCAAGAGAGCTCATAACACAACTGGTGACAGCAATGGGATCCCCGGTCATCATCCATTTCTATATGGATAGGTGGTAAATGCTGTGTGTGGTCTAATCTCTCGAGGTAGCTCATAACATAACTTCCAAGTCTTCTCCTTAAAGAACACAAGACTCAGTGTAAGAAGTGATAATTGGAACAGATTTTGTCCTTCGCCCAAACATTTAGTATCTGGCACAAACTTGGGATTTAGTCAAAAGTTCAAACAAAAAGTCAAATCTCGTATTTTTTTCACATAAGACCATACACATGAAGTAGACTTTTTTTTAGCATTGACCAAATAAATGGGAAGATTAAGAGGTTATTACATGATAAAACACCAACTTACCATGTTCATAGCCTGGACACAAAGAGATTGTCATCCAGAGCGGAGAACAGGAAAGTTGCAATCCACAAGGAGGGATGAGGGGGCATTGGTTGGGATGGCATTGGTTGGAATGAAGAAGGGCAGGGGGCAAAAGGGAAGGAATATATACAGAAAAAGGAAAACAATAGGAAGAGGGAGGAAAGGTGAATCAAACAATTATACATGTGATTCAATGAACAACTGGATGGGTTACAATTGCCGAGAATGCATGATTATGTAGGGAAACAACAGGCAGCTATGAGGTGGTTAGAGATGTAAGAAAATAGGTTTATATATCTTATTGGTGGAAATGGGAATGCAGATGGAGTAAATGTTATGGATGGTTATGGATGGATCGCATTATCGGACACAAACAGGCAAAGTCAGCATTAATGCATGAGAGTGATGCAAACTGGCCGTTAACGAACAATGGAGTGATGTTCTCTGCTGCCACATAACCAATTCTGGATAATGCCAAGCAAAGCAAGACCGGGGTCTCAGATCAAAGCCCATAATGTAGCACAGACAAGCTTGTAAGACATTATATAGCGGGGCAAAATAAAGGGAACATTGACAAACCCAATGATGCTGTATTTACGGAACCTTTTCTAAAGAGATGATCATTTGCTGCTTTCATGATCATCTCAGGGCTACATGTTCTCAGTAACTAAACTCATTGGATTATTGCAACATTAATCAAGCATCTTTTGTCTTTCGAAATTAGGAAGTGGTGTGTCCTGACTCTTCATCGTGAAACACAGGCTTTTCCAACGTGGTCATGTCTGTGGACTCTGGCCGAACCGAGGTGATAGCTTCACATGCAAAGCCAGAGTACAGCTGAAGAGTAATACTGATAGTCACTCTTCGGCCTCACGGCACAGGGTATATTAGTGAAGTTTGGGTTCATATTTGCTCTAGTATTTTTTTATTTTTCTGTTCCAGGTATAGAATAAAAATAATAACAGAATTGCCGGATCCGTGAAGGACACCGACAATGCCTAACAGATCCAATAACTTATAATGGGATCCATCAGATTTCCATCATAGTGTCCATCATTTTATTGGAAAAATAAGCACAAATTTCAGGTAATTTTTCAGTTTTTAAGATGGAATCTGCAACTCAGGTTCCTAATAGAACCTTGAAGAAATTAGGAGTCCGTCCTAGTTTAAGTCAACCCAATGATGACACTGAATATCTTCAAACTTCTCAAAAATGAGCCTCTTATTATCATTTTATTTAGTCTACATTTTTTTTTCAACTTTTTTGATAGAATCTGTCAGAGACTAGAGTTGAGCAAGTACCTAACTATTCATACTCGCTATACTCATAACGAGTACTGTCTAATACTCGCATATTCGTTTTGAATAGCGTGTGCAATGCAAGTCAATGGGGAATACTCGAAATGTAACGAGTAACCCGAATTCCGCACTATTCGCTACTCACAGGAATAGTACAGCATTCGGGTTACTCATTACTTTGCACGTTTTTCCCGATTGACTTGCATTACACACGCTATTCGGAATGAATAAGCGAGTATTAGACAGTACCCGTTATGAGTATAGTGAGTACGAATAGTTAGGTACCCGCTCAACTCTAACTGAGACGTCTAAAGAGCCTCCAAGTAGATGTGAGTCTAATCTACTTAGATCAAAACAATATTGATATGTATATGGAATATCTTCACACTTCCGAAGAATGAGCCTCATTTCCCAACTTTTTAAAGCAGAGATTAACACTAGAACTACTGGACTCGTGACACCTATATAGAAATACATATTGCAAAGTAGTTAAAATGACTACCTCAGTAGTTCTAGTGTTAAACAAATAAGAGACTCCTCCAAAGAATTTTCATCATTAGATGAAAAACTTTTTATAAAGGTTTTCATTTTGTCAACCATAAAGGCCTCCATGCACAATAGATGGCTGTCGATCAAACTATGCTTTGGCCGTTCAATCGGCCAACGGCCATCTCGGCTGTCTATCTCATACACATGACTGAAAATTTCTGAGAAGATCTCAGGAAGCTGCTTATCTCCAGCACAACAAAGCGATCGGCAGTCTAAAATCGTACAAGCCTAATCAACATTTCCATCAACAATCAATTGGCCGATGCCCCCAGGCACATGAGAGTGTTAGTTGAACCCGTCAATATCAGAGGGTGCTGCCAACATTAGTCCAATGTCTATGGGGGATGAAAAAAATAGAAATGTTCTACCATGAAATAAAAAAAATCAGGATTTTTAAAACGGTTCACCAGTTTTGTTTTACAAGGTTGAAAAAATGAAGGAGCAAGACATCAGTGCGTTATTGCCATAAGACCATTTGTTTCCACCGGTGGTAATACAATGCAAGATTATACCAAATCAACGTGTTGTTTTGATCATTTCTTTCAACCTTGACCTAAAGCAGTATTTCTCAACTCCAGTCCTCAGGACCCACCAACAGATCATGTTTTTAGGTTTTCCTCAATGTTAGACAGGGTATTATTCCATCACCTGTGAAACATTAAGGAAAACCTGATGAGGAAAACCTGAAAACATGATCTATTGGTGGGTCTTGAGGACTGTAGTTGAGAAATCCGGACCAAAAGCCTATTTAGATAAGTCCAGGATTGTGTACAGCCAAGAATAATATTGTAATTATTTTATAGAAAACCTATAGTTACTGAAGCTTGTTAGATCGTCAGAATTTGAATTCTTGCCGAATTGGTAAGGATGGCAAAAGTTGGCTGACATTGACTATATTACATTAATATTTGGAACTAAGGAGATGATAATGATGTGGTTGGTCATGGTCTTCCAAAAGATAACGTAATTCATCCTTGGAAGGTTTGTATGAGGATATAAAGTTGGTTGAGCCAATTTTATCAAATCAAATGTAAGTAATTGGTCATTCGTTCTGCACATACTTCCTCAAAGAATCTCCGAAACTTTCGTAAAGGGCCCCCGTGATCCATTCATGCCAAATGGCAATAGCAAACATGCATGTGACCTGTCAACAGCATAAGCCAACTTATATATATATAAAGCGGGCAAGTCAGAGAGCCAGCCTTGGTGTCATGAAGCAGGCGGAAGCAAAGATGCTAAAGCCAGCAGATATGAGGAGCAGGTGCCTTACTTACCTTGAGCTTGGACTGGATCTCTCGCGACTTCCTTCGTGCTAGGACTTGTATGTGACTTGACACCTAAAATATATATACACAATAAGATTATAGAAAAAAAAGAATAAATAAAAAAAACACAAATTATTTGATTTATCATGGAAGACACCCTGATCAAGTCATCATTTACAGCCGGTATAAATGTGCACATCCCCCACTGTCCAGTAGGTGGTGCTGTAAGAACATAAATTGTATGTGGTCACTTTAAATACTTCGGTTGATTGTTGCTTGTCATGGATGCCTTGGGTTTAATTTTAGTTTTGTCATACGGCTGGATATAATTGTTGAACATTACTTTGATATCTGTGGATTTGGTTTCCACTTGACTTTTTATTAGACAATCAAGTCCATACAATAAGTCGTCAATACTCTTGAAGAACATTGAATTGGATGGTGATCTAGTGTTGTCCACCCTCCCCCCGGTAAATTCTTCCATAGAGTTGAGGTGAGACACATCGTATGACATGAATAATGATACATAGGGTATTACTCACTGGTGAGCACCTACAATGATTCACACCAATGAATAAGAACTTCCTACATGGTAGAATCTGAGCCAGAATGACCTACAATCCCACCAATGACAGACATGCCGACAGATGGATGTCAAGAGTGTGTCGTCACTCATCAACGGTGAGCTGACTGGAAGCCATTAGGAAAAATGATATAGAATGTACTCATGTCCCAGTAAGTTCATGTCCTTCCAGTTGGCCTAAAGGGTCTTTAGCACAGAGAAGTGACCTCTGCCCAATGCAAAGAGGGCAGCCCAGTGATAAAATTGGAGACGGAAAATAATCGCTTGCATCTTTTATGGGGATGCAAAGATTATCGTTTAAACCTATAAATTGGGATTTGTTGTAGATGATAAAGAAAAACATACGAAAGGTGGAAAAATAACAATCACATATGTGATCTCAGGGGATCTGGGTTCAGAAGATCACAGTGTATTGTTGATCGCAGATAATCTTTAG